>NC_044504.1:17288340-17663340 GCF_902362185.1 Chanos chanos
TCTGCTATCTGCAATAAGACAACACAAAACTATCGTACTGTGATAAATACAACTATTTGTTGTAATTACCCTTTCAAAACTCTCAAACAACACCAAATGTAACGTGAGATGTTTTTTTTTCCAGTCTCAGTGTGACATCAGCATTACATGAATAACATCATCATCACAAAACATGATATTTTACTTGCTGAGACTAGAGCATTCTATAAATTCTTTTATTTTTTGACGTCACATCACTACTGAAGTATTACTTCAAAGATATAATAAAGCACAAACAATCTAAAAATTAATATCTTAACGATCAAATATGACTTACGCTCACAAGCCACTGTCTGCGTAAGTGGTGATTATGTTTTGGTAGTCTTACCATTTTGATAATCTGTACCCATTTGTATTTCATGAGGCATTACAGTTGTTTACAACCCAACGACACGTCATTTAATATCCATCCTGTTGTGATATATCCTGTTCATTTCTGCCTGTCAAATATTTATGGCCAAGTAATGACTGCTTACATGCACACGCATATGTTACTTTAAACTCTTTAAAGCTGTATAGGTACATGGATAGTGAAATAAATTTAACTTCTTTTTTCAGGCAATTGTTAATGATAACATTTATATACAGGTAATACATAATATAATATATGACATATATATTACTGCTTTAAAAAATGAATTGGCTTATTGTCCTTGTGCTAAGAGCACAACAGCCCTCTTTGATATGCAAAATCTATCAATCTAGCATTTTATTATTAATGTAGAGTGAAAGACTCTGACAAAATCATAATGGATGCTCCTTGGCTTGTTTATCATATTTAGTACTTTTTGAATGTCCTGGGCACATTGATAAATCCATGCCTGACCTATGTTTTCATCTTGTGGGCATTTTGCTGGGGAGTGTGATTGAATTCTAGCAGGCAGGCCCAGCGCAGTCAGGTTAATGAACCTGAAGACAGCCAGCGCCTGTCCTGAAATCTCATGCATTGAGAACGCGTCAGGGCATGCCTCTTATGCCTGTGCCATTCTTTATCATTAATTCTCACATTTATGGTGGCAAATATGTTATTAGGAGGCGTGTCCTTAAAGTATTTTGGTCTGATTCTGAGCGCCATGACATATTGATCGAAGCAGTCGGACGAGTGAAAGGCCGAACTCAGGTCCTTGACTTTGGACATCTGCAAAGGCATGACCATGAATGTCTGGTTCATATTCAACATCCCTGGTAATTTCCCTTTGTGGGAAAATCAAGGGCACGTCCAGCCCATCACATTCAGAGTCACGGGCCTAGGTGGGGGAAGTAGTGGCGTGTATATGGATCCAGAGACAGAGCCATGCAATGGCTACAGATGGATTACTGTATGGCATGTGGCTATCCATCCTCATTCAAGCATTTCACTGTTGTGACTTGAAATGCTGAAATGGATCAGATTGTAATAGCATGTGTGTGAGTGTGTGTGTGTGTGTGTGCATGAGAGAGAGAGGGAGAGAGAGAGAGAGAGAGATTATGTGTATGTGAATGTGTGGGTGTTTGTGTCTGCCTGTTAGTTCAGGTAACAATAAATGAAATAAACAGAGATAATGTGACTGGTAGATCAGCAAAAGGACACAGCAGACATCATTCTGTAAAACATGACCTTACTGTACAATACTAGACACCACCGTCCACTCAATAAATCAACTACCTTTTACACTGGTTAAATCTATTGCATTTTGATTGTGACTGATAAAAATTAACATGTGAAAAGGGAGAAAAATGGAAGGATTTATTTATTAATAAACATCATCTGCCTCACTCACTGACGCTATGAGCGCATTGTTATAATACATTATTAGTCATGAACAGTTACAACACAAATATACAGTGTATGAAAACTGAATGCACACACATACGCACACACACACACACACACACACACACACACACACACACACACACACACACACACACATATATATACCCACACACACACATATATGAGGGCATTTCCCTGTAACAAGCTGGTTGTATAATGGTTGTATTCTCTGGTTACACCAGGCACTGATTCAGAGGGGAAATTCTGTCTCGAGCACAGTGGTAATGTGTCACAAAATTAATTGATTCGTACAATGCAAGTATTACCACATAAGTCATGCCACTGAGTGTTATTTCATTTATGTGATAATGGAAAAATTCCTTCCTGGTACACTTTTAAGCTACACTATCTTATAAATATTAGTTGTCAAAAAAATAAAATATATTTGTGATCCCCCATGCACCCTTTTTTGTCTTAGATTTATATTGCTTACTTGTGTGTGTGTGTGTGTGTGTGTGTGTGTGTGTGTGTGTGAGAGAGAGAGAAAGAGAGAGAGAGAGAGAATAAGATTAGAAATTTAGAAATTTAGAAAAAAATTCTAAAAACTGTCAAAGTGTGACAGGACTATTACTAAAGTGCATATTAAAAACAACCCTGGTCCACAGGAGCCATGGAACAGTAATCCCTGTCAAAGTAACACCTATTCTTTATGCTAATAACAATGCCTTTTAATTAATCCAGGATTGGGAGCGTTATATATAAATAAATGACCTGGTTGAAATGTCAGTAAGATTAATGGAAAGACTAACAGACATACTATTTATGTAAATTGCAATATCCCTTTCTGTAAACTGAAGACCCTCTAATGGATTTTGCTCACCTTTCCAGTTGAAAGCCATGGCACCCTGAGAATAAGGATCTAATGAGCCAGGGGGTTATTATTGCCCGTGGCTTTGGACCTTGTCACCTTTAGCCTTCATAGGAGTTTGGGGCAGTAAATTAGAAGGACAGCTAGCACACTTTATGACTCTGTTTCCAGCCATTCTCATCTGAACACTGCACCACTGGTCCTGCTTTAAAAAAAAAAAAAAAAGCAAGAAAAAAGGCTTTAAATATAAATGATCTTGCATTGATTGTGATGGATAGACTATGCATAGATGCCTGGCCTTCAAGGGCACAAAGGGCTCAGCGATCATTCTCATTGTGACATCACAGAAGACATGTGTCCAGTGTCACTACTTCTCACAACAACGCAACACATTCATTCTGCAAGCTTAAGCAAGCAAGGATAAAAAAAAAATGTACTGGATATTCAATATATATCTCTATAATACAAAATGTAACCCAATCAAGGATTTATCATTTTCTGATGCTAAAGACTTAGAACCAGCTTGACATGCATGACCTCAATGAAATGAAAATTCTAATCTGAATCTAATAAACATTTTACTATGAAATCTCTCTGGTGTGGACTCCGAATCAAACAACCAAAATCACAGTGCTGCTGAAGTAAAGGATTTTTGCTCAGGCAGCACTTTGCCTTTTGTGCACTGAACTTTAGTAAACACTACAAAGTGACCCAGCAGGATAAAGCCTCACTCAGCGTAATAAGTCCAGGTTACGATTAATGAGACACCCACGGCATTATTAGTTACATTATATATCTTATTGATTGCACTGTCTTTGGATGTACTTCCTCTCTGGGTACTGTTGCTGTTTGCCTTTAAAGGAGAGACCGAAGGTTGAATTGTTATAACACGGGGTACAAGCTTGTTTGTCTTTCCCAAAGATACAATGTATCCACTCATAGGTCGTTAAGTTAAGACAGTGAAGGTGGTTAAATTTGGCCCCTCATTTGTATAACTTTTTGTCAGAGATTACTGTGATATTATCAAGAAACCTCAAGAGCCCCATCCCAAACAATCTAAATCAAAGCCTGGAACTTTCTGCCTGGAACATTCTGGC
Organism: Chanos chanos; assembly: GCF_902362185.1. Classification (NCBI taxonomy): domain Eukaryota; kingdom Metazoa; phylum Chordata; class Actinopteri; order Gonorynchiformes; family Chanidae; genus Chanos; species Chanos chanos. The sequence continues at coordinate 17,292,101 of NC_044504.1, forward strand.
TTCTGTAGGTCTGGTGGAGTGACTTTCTTGTTGGTAGAGCTGTTAAAAACCTTGTTCAGGGGCTGCTCATTGCAGTGACTGAGAAGAAGCCAATTCACAGTTGATGGAGGAACACATTTGATCAGAACCAGCAGCACGGCTGGAAAATTCAAATTGAGCTTCTCTGATCGGATGTGCTTGCTTTGAAATGCTGGTCAGACCAATTGAAAGTGACACAGCATAAACAGGAACTGTCAAACAATTAAACACTATAAACAACACAGATGAGCAAGTGATGAATTTGGCTGTCTGGACCCATTTACAGATGGAGACTTAGTGAGCCGAGAGGTGGATCTGTGTAATTTAGAGGAAATTAGAGACAGACTCCTTGGAGTACAAACACTTGCATTGATAGGCCTCTTCTCTCATCATGAGCGTGAAGATGCACTAGTGGTTTGATGCCACCATTAAAAACATGCAAATCATACAACAACACTATTATACATAGAAAAGCCAGAAATTTCTGCATAGAGGTCTTGCCAAAGTATGAAAATATTTTGAATATGTATCACTGTAGTCCTCTACTGTAATAGAAAAGAAAAGAAAAGAAAAGAAAAGAAAAGAAAAGAAAAGAAAAGAAAAGAAAAGAAAAGAAGATATGTCAGGTAGTTCTCAAAATAAATTTAGAGCGAGAGAGTGAACAAGACATGAAAAGCACACAAACAAGTGTATGAATATGAATGAGAAAGTGGGACCATTTGAACGCCTGAGTCCTGGTTGTGTATTTATGATGAATGAGAGTGTTCTTTTTTTTCACTTTTCTGTGTCAGGGCCTCCTGACCGACAAATAACAGGCTAATGACAATCTCTAAAACATATGCTAATGTATCACTCACAATGCATGAGCAATCACTGACCTCCAAAACAACCCCAAAAAGGTTAGACAAGGATTGTTTTCAGAGACCCTGATGGCAATTATCCAAATGAATATGAGCTGTCACTCACTAAAGACAACTAAGCACTTGACAACCAACTGTAATTCAACGATGCATGGTGCAATCATCTGTCTTTCTGTATGCACAGTATGGAAACTTTTTGACAATTTCGTTTTTGGATGATAGCTGAAACTGTTTTGAAGTGTTTGAGAACTGTCTGCTGAAGGTCAAACCTGATCTCATTTTCATGTTTCTGAAAGCTTTGACGTGTATCTCTGACTGTGTGCTGATATCAAGAAATATACACGCTAGAAGAGCTGTCAGATCAGACAACTGAAAATCCCACTGAAGCTGACCGGATATTTTAAGACAGTGCGGCCATACTGACTGCTTAATGTCAGGCATAAAAGTGGACCAACATTTCAACGTAGGCAGCTGTCCACTGCTTCCTCTCAGGCCTTACCGCCAATCAGATGTCTCATGTCAGCTTTTGGACAGCCAATTAGAGTGGAGCAGATATCATTCATCTTGGCAAATAATTTTGCTCTGATGAGATGGCATTAGGTGACAAGATCAGAGACCTAAACGAACCCTGGGGCTCAACTGTACAAAGGAGCTTATGTGAATCACTGAAACTCTAACAGTGTTGTCCCAGGAAACAAAGAGAAGATTTTATAGGTAATCCAGTAATCTCTACAGAAACTTCAATGTGAGAAAGAGTCTAACAGCCTGGAAATTGCTCTTATCCTGAGGAATCTATGTCCATCATCGTAGGAGTTCATCTTCATTGTCCTCTCGTCACAGACACCACTAAGAGACTGAGGCAATGAAAGTTACACCCAGGTGAGAAAAATTCAAGTACACAGCTGAGAAAACACCAACTCTCCAAGAATTTGTTCGAATGTGAGATCTGAGTTCCTACGTGCAGTCCAAACTTTTTAGAGGCATCAAACGACAATGATCCACACTCCCACTAGGCGTCATACAGTGTAATCAGAGGAAAAACATGCATGTTTGAAACTGATAAGCTGTTAGTTTCTCAGGCTTTCTGCACACAACCCCGGCTACAAGGCGCTGCAAGGACTTCAACGTTGAGCGCTCCTGGGGCTGGAGACGAGCACTTCGCCTAAATAAACCTGTCAGACTGATAAAAGTTGCCACACAAAATATGAGAACATAGATCCTCCCATGTCCCTCTCAAATGTTATCAGCCCCTCTCTAAAACTCAAACCTGCATCTCGTCTCCCCCTGAAAGAATAGGCTTGGAACCCAGGCCCCATTAGCTTGCTAAACTTGAACTAGATTTCCATGTAACTCAGTTAATCCCATCCCTCCCTGCAGCCAGGACCCCTGACAGATACAAATGAGGTCTGTGGTGGTAATCTGGAGCGCCTGGAGCCCCAGGGTGGAGTGAGAGCTTCTTGAGACTAAGCAGTGCCATCCTATGAGGCCACAGAGGGGTTAGGTCTCAGACAGGCTGACTGATTAATGCCATGATGGACTGTCCTGCAGGCTCTCTCAAAACAGGCCACTGCTGACGCCAGTTCGCAATGCTCACACGATAAACTGTCCATGCTGTGCTACTGTGGTCTGTGTGATACAGCGGCAAAGACAAAGGAAAAAAATACAACATTTTAGTGTTTTCTAATTCATTCCCTCTTCTGTGTAATCTAGTAAACACTCACACGAAACCTATTGGATAACTTTCTTAGGTCTTGTTACCATGTTTGTAAGTTAGTCCTTTACAAACTACATAGAGGAATCATGTGACTGCAGTTAGTAACCGAAAGTCAAACTCCTGAAAATCAAGTGGAAACTTCTGTAACCCTAACTTCTCAAGATTTAGATAATGTAGATAAAAACAGGGCCATCACTATGATTCCATCATACAAACTCCTATTGTCAACAACAATCATAAAAAAAAAAAATAAATAAAAAATGCTGTTTGTTTCTTTGGATTTTTATTTAAGGACTATTTAATTACAGGTTATTTTATATTGAAAAAAAAGAGCTGAAAAAAGATTTAAAAACGCGTGCTGAATATTGCAAAGTAAAGATTTGTCTTGGATCACATGCCAAACTGTGTTGTGTTCTCTGCTCATTATTCAGCTGAAATGGAATTCTCTGTTTTATTTCACCACCTCCTCAATATCATTTTTTTTTTTTTTTTCAATTTGCAGTGGACTTTACGGAGCAAGGCACAGCACTGAGTGACCATTATATTTTCTGATTGGATTGTTTACTGACTATATTGTTATTCTCCCCTCCAGCATCATTATCTCTCATCACAAATATATGGGTTAGTTTCCCTTTATCAGCCCTAATTTTACAGCACAAATGGCAGTTATGGTTAATGGACTGATTCTAATGCCAAGAATGAATTCTATTAATACAGATGGACGTTTTAACACATGCGGGCACGTTCTGGTCTGGCAATGGTTTGTTAAACATTATGTTCCCCATACATACCTTGTGAGTACAACTGTCACTGATTATGAAATACACTTAACATGTACACAATGAGATGATTTGAACAATCCCCTGAGGAGCACTATATATAAGGAGTTCAGGTCCATATCAAATTATTATTATTATTATTATTATTATTATTATTATTATTATTATTATCATTATTATTATATTATTTTTGTTGTTGTTGTTGTTGTTGTCATTGTTGTTGTTTGTGGAGAGTAAACTCCAAGCATGAAATGGGACATGTTTACTCAGTTGAAATATCATGTTTTACTATGTAGTAAAGCTGTTTTAAATGCCAAATATTACTTGCTCCTATATCAAATAGGTTTATAATAAGAGTTTTCATTCCACTCTAAATTATTTACATATTCTTTTTTATGTTTGACTTGTTTGCGACATGTCATAACCAAATACAAATAAAACATTTGAGCTCTCAGAACAAACCTCTCAGTAAATGAAAACAGGCTGTACAACCTACACATGTGTGCTAATCAGCGCAAATGTGTATAATATCTGACCACTTTGTCTTTAGTGTTTTATCTAATCTTAGCAGATGGTTATATGCCATCTACAGTCAGCCAGCACATGCACAGGATCATTCTATTTCTATAAAATAAAACCGACATATTTCACAATTATCTGCCAAAATCTGACATAAGCTTGGCAAAAAGAGAAATGTACTTGGCAAAGACTGCAGTGGCAGTAGCGTGCTTCCGTCTGCTGCCTCCACTATCTATACACTGCTGGTCAATTAGATTTGTGCTTTCCTTCCAAAGGTTCTCCAGCTTCCACAGAAAGCTACCCCACTTGAAACAGTCTGAGCCTCAGGGACTTCTTGCATTTTTTTTTTCCTGCTGAAGGACAGGTTGAATAAGCATGCGGCCTTATATTTCTCTTAGATTAGGTGTCTCTCACTCTCTGATGCTCTCACTCCTACTTCCCTCTCGCTACTGCAAATTCATCACGCTCTGGAGGCAAATGTTCAATCCAAATTGACATATTTATGAACCCATGGATCCATTTTTAAACATGAGAAATAATTCATGCTCTTTTTTTTTCTTCTTCTTTGGATGCACATTAGAAGTGATTCCTCTCAGATAAAATCAAAACAGACTCGAGTCTGCTTTAAAGTGACGGAGCAAATACACAACACTTTTATGGAGATACTGGAAAGTTTTATAACTGATGGTAACGTACAGAGACAAAACAAACATGAACTCCATTGGTGGTTGAGCTGGAAAACACCTCTTCCAGGTGAGCCAACACCTGCCGAAACCTCAGCACTCTGAATAACTATCCTAGAGGGAGGGCATGGTGACCTGTCATGAGAGAGCAGGAGAAACAGAGCTAGAGCAATAGAGAGGGGGGGGGGGGGGGGGGGGGGGTATGGAGAACTCCCACCCCAACCAATTGTTTCTGACACACGACACACAACACTTACTGCGGCCTGCAGGAAGGGGAGGGTGATGGAGGCCGACCACAAGGAGTCTTTTATCTTTAGTTAATGATTGAACAAACACGCTTTGCCTTCAAGCCTCCTTCCTGTGGGTGCGGTTACCCCTGAGGGTCACAGTGCAGCTTTCTAATAAGCATCTCCTACAAAAGCCCAATATTTGCCTGACTAGCGGGGCCTCCTAGCCCAAGAGAAAAGAAACACGGGGGGAGAAGATGAGAAAGGGATGAGGTGGTACGGAGAAGGGGGGTTAACTCTGTCAGATACCAACAGGAACAGATGGAGCTTGATAAATCCTGAAAGGGAGGCATTACCTGCCCAAGTCACCAAGCAGCCACAATTATCACAGGGCTTTGGGTTCATTGTCAATTAGAGTGGCAGTTAAAGGAAGGCAGCAGCTGGGGCAGATGGTGGAGATCCAGCAGGGCTGGAGAGCCAGGACAGGGGCCAGCCCTAAGGCAGTCTCTCATCCTGAGAGCCACAGCTCCTTCACTCATATTCACTGCACTCAGTATCATGGAGCACTGCATCCACTGGCAACTATGCACTGGGTCATGGAGAAAAACAAAGTGTTTTTGACAGGTGCTCAAGATTGATTAAAAAAAAACGAAAAAAAAAACAGGATCTGTTATTGGCTTCAATTTTGTGTCACCTGTCTCTTTTTTTTTTTCCTGAGTGTATGCTTTGTATCAGACGCTGTAAATACTAACAATGATTTTTTCATATTTAATTTGATGGTCTTTAGCCAAAAAAGACTTTCCCTACTATGGAAAATGATTTCAGTCAAAAATTATTTTACTGATTTTATTGAAATCACAAAACTGGCATATATGTATCTCTTTATTGGACTAGGGAATATTTGTGGCATTTTTGTTGTTACAGTTTCGCTCGTCATTGTAATACAAACGAGAACTGTAATTTGTTTATGAGTGTGTCATGTGGTTACTGTTGCTATTTTCCGCATTTGTTTACATTCAGTGGGTTAAAGTCACTTACTCCCATAACACCAAAACATACATGACTTTTCTTCTAGATTTGACTACGAGGGCACTATTTTAAAATGATATTACATGGAGGAGGAGGAGGACTACTTGCCGAGGGAAAGTCTGGCCACTCAAGGACAGCCATTTGCTGACATTGTCTCTTGGTTTCTAGGCAGACTCCCTCTGCCTTCATAGCTTCACCGAAGCACGCCAGTGGGTTTCACTTTCAGCCACGGTGCCCATTCATCACTGGATAGGGGTGCTGCTGAGTGGGGCTGTATACCCCACACCCTCTATCCCCTCCAGTTGTGTTTGGGACCATGGGCCCCTGCCTCATCCAGCCACACCACTCCTCTCCATGGTTCCCCACAGTGGCCCTGCTGTCATTAGGGGGCCTCTCTCTTTCAGTGGCCCCACTGAGGCATCATTCCTCCTACTTTGTTACGCCACTTTTGGACCTTGTGTCTGGGACCAGCTGATAGCGAGGTCAGTCCATCCATCTGCCATGCTGAGGCTGAGATGAGGAGAGCTGGGCAGAGGTCCTCATTCATAACAATGGCCATTAACAATGCTAACAGCACTGCTACAGCAAGCAAGGCCGCGGGTGGGAGGGCTGTCACCGGGCAGAGTTAGAGATTGCAGTGATCTGATAGGTTTACAGGGACTGGCGGTGTTCTCGAGCATGTTGTCTGGCGTTAAGCAAACCCCAAGAGTCTCCCAAGGGTTATTGATTTTCTTTTGTTTGCTGCCAGAGCATAAAGTTATGCACATGTGCAAAGTACTCTGAAACCTCTGTGCAGTTAGAGCAAGGTAGTTTTAGCTCACTACATTTTGTTTCCAAAAGTATATGTAAAACTTATTTTATCGGCAAGAGATATTTGATATAAATAAAAGCTTCAAAGTCATGTAACTGAAATTTACATTAAAACAAACCCTTTCTGAAAAGTAAGTAACAGTATTTTGAACTGGTGATGACTAAGTGAACATGTACAAGGTTTTAATTTATGAACACTGAGATGCAGAGGTATCTAATTTGTCTGACTGGAGTGTTTGAAGTATCTGTGTCGAAATGTATGTCTAAACATGCTTGGTAGTTCATTTACAGTTTTGATCAAAATAATTGTTTCTGTGTACTGAAATAAACAATAATTTTACTTTTATTTTTTGATAAAGAAAACAATATACATATTTGAGTTCGTATCAAATGTGACATGTTAAAATCAACAAAGCATGTGCCTTGAGGCCTGAAAACACATTAAAAAAACTGTCAATTTCTGAACTTGTTTTTGTCATTGAAATGTTTTCCATTTGAAGAAAATGACTCCAACTAAGAGGCTTTGGACCTAGGCCAGACTGTGCCAGGAGGAAACATTGTGTGTTTGTAGGCAAAAAATGGCCTCTTAGTTTGATTATCAGTCTGCAGCACACACAGGGCCATACAAAAGAACATGTGAGAGTACACTCACACTCACACACACACACACACACACACACTACACATACATAGTGTAGATACCCACTGAGAGTGCTGATAATGCAGCAGACAGCTGAATAGTGGAGTCTGCTTCCCATTAACATATAACAATCCAGACATTTGCATGTGAAAGAGACAGTCGCTGAGTGTTTAATGTGTAATTTAAAGCCCATGGATGTTGACTTCAGTCTCATAGATTTAGTTTTTTTCATTAATTTCTACAAAATCATCATTGAAATGGCTTTCACTCTTCAAATATAGAACTCTTCTAAGCATCTAAGAAGAGTACTTTATGCTCTACACTCTACAGTTTACATTGTCTATTCTTACACTGACTAGGAACACCTACTGTATAACATATAGCATGTATCTCTGTACTGCTTAATGGTTGCCACTACCCTTAGCCACTCTTCCAGCATAAACAAAATTGTTAAAGTCAATACTACCATACCCGAATAAAAATGAGGTTTGTGTTTTAAACGCAGTAAACAAATAATTTAAAGAAACAAACAAACAAACAAGCAAACAAACAAACAAAAAGCGCTAATAATACATTTTGGGATTTCTATACATTCATTTCATTCTATTGTGGTAATCTTCATGGCTTTTTCTTTCCCACAGCTAAACTTCCAAGAGGCAGAAGAGATATATTTGGCTTTTGAAGAGTTACATTAAAAGACAAATTTTACTGCCATACTACTGAGACTTTCACTCACCCACAGACGCCAAATATTTTTTGCATTAGTAGAGCGAAACCTGAAGACTGAACCTGAACCTCAGCAGGATCAATAAAGTCGGAACGTCTCATTGCCCAGTACCCAACATATCAGTTCTGCTTCTGTGTACACTTCCTCTGATGCATATATACAATTTCTCCCTGAAGTCTAGCACCTAGTGATTTGGTCATTAATTAGATGACTGCACAGTACAGTGTTTAATATAATCCCATATGCATATCAAAATTAGTAAATGAAAGAAAGGAGAGAGAGATGCAGGTTTAGTCCTATCAGAGGCGTCCTGTCAGACTGGTAATTGACAACCTAAGTGGGTCAGCACAGGGGCCGGCCCCTGTTATTTTATTTTCCAAGACACCTTATCCATATTCATGAGGTCCTGCTGTTTTGTCTATCACTGAACATCACACTCACTGCATAATTGTACTTGGATACCCAAGTACCCGTCAGAGTGGTTGAACCATCCAAATTACATTTTATTACTTCATTTATTCCAATTTCAGACAAGAAGAAAATAGCCACTCATGGAAAATAGGAGAGAGAAAAATATCCAAATCTGGATTACTGTGTTTATGATATAAGTATTATGTGCTCTTTTTTATACAGCCAGACATTCTTACTAAATTTTTGTTTAAAATGTCTTTGAAAGCACTTTAAAGCAAAATGAAACTACAAAACTGTCAACACATTTGTGTTTTATTACTACCACTATTCTTCTAATTATTATTATAAGTAGTAGTAGTAATAATAGTAGTAGTAGTAATAGTATTGGGCTAATTTCAAGTCACACATTAAAAGATTATAAATTCAAGGAAACAAAATAAATCACTAAATAAATTAAATCAAATTGATAAAAACAGTCTCTACTGATAACTCCTATTCCAAACACAACATGATGCGATTGAGGGAAAGACTGAGTGATGCAAAAAATTAATAGAGAAAGTTTCTTCTTTTGTGTTGTCCTCACCCGTGTTGGGTTAGTTACTCAAAAAAAAAAAAAAAAAGAGTTACAAGTACCAATTACTTCTTTAAATTGTAATAGTATTACTTCACTCATTAATCCTTTTGAAAGGTAATTACACTACTCATTACTTTTGAGTTACTCTCTAAAACTACAATTTCCCCAATTTACCAAAGAAAATTACAAGTTAAAGGACTAACTTATCAGCCTTTAATTAAGAAAACAGTGTAACCAATACTAGTTGAATAGCCTACACAGTAAAAATGACACGTGAGATACAGTGGTTAACTACTGTTAGTTTCTGGGTAGCTAGTAATATGTTCTGGAATCATCATCAGCTGACAGCTGCATTATCTGTATTTTGTTATTAAAAGTAAGATTAACGCTTTCCATATTATTGTCCTGGTTGGCTAAACCGTATTTTCAGGTTTTCTCAAATGTAGCAGACCTTGCTAGCTAGCTAACTAACTAACTAGTTGTCGGTCTTGTCCCATGTAACAGGAGCTACTGTCAAGGACCTAATTTCTCTTTAGTGACAGTGGGTAGTCATATTATAGATACACAATTATCTATAGATACACAATTGGTGGGTGTCGTGTCATGGCTGCTTCCATAATCATGTATTTTAACATCGCTGGAACACTGTATTGACCAGGCCCCCAGGACCGGAATTATCCATTTTACAAGTTAAATTTAAATATTCAGCACGAAAAACATTGCTTTGAAAAGGAGTGTGTAACGCAGGAAAGGGCATTTTAAGAATCCAGTGACTGTAATGTGATTACTGAAATTTGAACTGTAACGCTTTACTGTGGTATGGAGGAAAGTAATATAATTACAGTAACATGTAATTTTGTAACTTGTTACCCCCCAGCACTGGTCCTCACTGGTTGCCTAATATAGCAAGGCATCACTCATCATTTCAAAATTGCTTTCTTTTGTTGACCAGACTATTAGCTCACTTCCTTTTGCCCGCTGTGTGTTTATGCGGTCAGTTTGTGCTTCGAATCTCCACAATATAACTACACTACCAGTTAGATTAGCTTATGGCCTGATGTTGCAGTCAGCTTAGTTGTTAGCGACATGTTTGGAAGCTCTGTAACTCCACAGTATTCCCAAATCAAATAAGCAAATCCTTTAGTTTAGCTTTTCCGCACTCCCTGTTAGCCATCTAGGGTCACTTGCAAAGCTAGGAAATCTTTTTTTCTTTTCTTTTTTTTTTTTTTTTTTTTTGATGTCACTTTTCTTCACTGGACACCCTCTATTTTCTGGCCTTGCATAACATCAATGGTCAGGAGGGTTGTGCAAAGAGGCTAACCACAAAGTGTAACTCTGCCAAAACAGAAGTGCAAGCAAAATGTCAAATGGCACTAGAGACTACCACAGAAGTGCTTTTCCTACATAGCTGATGCAGACTGCTTTTAAATTGAAAAATGCAATGGCTTGTTCTGAAAACATGATACTGATTAGCAGTGTGTGAATAGTGAATATTAGCTTAGCTAACTAATTCAGTGACACCATGCTAGATACAATAAATATATTTATTGTACAATAAGTAAATGGGTATTCAAACTGATAAACAGGTATCATTTGTTCTTTTGGTGGCAAGCTACCAGTAACTTTGTAATGTGATCAGGAATCCTTGACATGTTAACCTATACTCAAATTATTAAGTGAAACAACCCAGTCAGTGCAAACAGCACAAAGAATCTGGGTTTAGAGGCCACTGTAAAAATGCCAAAAATACCAGTGTCTGCCCACATTATACATAACATCCTGCAAACATGTTCGCTGTAACCATTACAAAGACACTGTCTGGGTTTTCTTGACTCAAGTCTATGTGGAGAAATGTAGTTTTCTCATCTTTCATTATGTGTTTGCAAACTAATTAAAGAAAAACACTAACTTTGCACGAGACCTTGATGTTGAAGGTACACAGATGTTGTGTACCTTTGCCTTTGGGGGTAATTGTGTAATTATGTGTTATTTTGGCTTCACAAATATACATTAATTTCCATTCATTAAAACTTATGTTTTGATCAAAACAAAAACATTAACTGATGTAAGCCTGCATAATGCAAACTGTTTATGCTGGTATGGAGATTGTTCAAGGTTGGCCACTAGTTTCACCATAATCACTGTCTACGGCCTTAGATTCCCCTAGAAAACAATAGTACTAATTATGCTCACTTCAGCCCATTTTCTGATGACTCTATGTTGTCACCCCTCACATATTTTTTGAGTTCCAGGGAATTTCCCATGTAAGTAAACATTTGCCATTTAATGAGTTTGGTGATTCACTTACATAAAATCCAAGAAGAAAATGTTATTCTTGGGAATGAAATAATTGGTCAAGAGAGAACACATATGAGTTTGTTGATTATAAATTGAGATCTGTATATCATTAATGAGAACATCTTTGGAGTAGGACAATCCCTCCTGTCTTTATTAATCGAAACTTTGCGCATGTAGTATTCTATAATGCCATTCTCCAAGGGCCTTGACGCTATGATAGGCTGTAAATTATCCATTTTAATGACATCCAGGTGACTCTTGTCATTAGATGTGCTTGATGTAGACAAGGGGTGAGCCTGTTTGTTGATTAATTAATTAATTAACTGGGGTTTTCTCCATGCTAGAGCTCAAGGCCAATGTAATATATCACAGGAACATATCGACAGAGGAATTGACATTAGTGTGGCCATAAAACCTGAGCTAATTAAGGGACAGGGTAGAATCTCTCCAATGTCTTGGGGCCAGAGTAAAACAAACTGAATCCATGAAGCCGAAATGATGAGAACGCTTATGTTTTGTACCCTATATCTGCACTGGTGATTTTACCGGCCTTAAAAAAAGTCAGTGGATTAGGCTATGCGACAAACATTTTTTCATTCGATAACATATATTTGCAGTGTTCTGAAATGCTCTTTAACTGTAGAATTAGTTCACAGCCATAAATTTCAGTTAATGGGGTATTATTTAGGAGTTTCAACAGTGTTCCCTCTGTCTTTTCCTTAATTGGAGAACAATTAACACTCTGCTTCAAAGTTCCTCAGTATGCACTTTGACCTTTCAATCAAGAGGTCAGTTCATAATCAGTAACATTTGTGTGTGGTGGTTGGTTGATAGCTATTTACATGCAAATCTGCTGCAAAGCTCTTTGCGTAGGTCTTCAAAAGTCTTTTCTTTTCACTTCTGTTCACAAAGTACAGGTGTGTGTGTGTGACTCATTAAAGCACTGACTAGCTATATCCTCACTCCCATTTATTCATTTGAACAGAGTTTGGCCTGCTGCTAAATTACACAGCAAGAAGACAAACAAGGAGAACAATCCATCTTATGACAGAAATTTAGTGAAAAGCGGTTAACAGCATGCACAGCCAGTCTGTCAAGGCTCAGCCTCTGTGTGAACTGTGATTCTCTTTTCATCAGAATAAACTTTCACTTCTGATGTGTTAGTCCTCTCTGCCCTTTATATGAAAAGAATGTTGTATCATCATGTTGATTTTGAATAGAAAGAAGTACAAAAGCAAAGATGTGAACACACAGACTGGGGCATTCTCCTTTGTGCCTCTCTGCTGTTTCTCTGGTCAGATCCTCTTTTAATATGGCAGTAATAAAATTTGCAGGGAGTATTTCTGTGTTCTCTCTGCTTAATGTACACAGGCAAGAGGGTGATGGGAGTGCATTTCAAGTCTTCATTAAATCCAGAAACCTCCCTCTTTTTCAGAGATGTATTTTTGATGTTTATATGTACAGCTTGTTGGAATGCAGAGTAAGCACTTTGGACCAGAGTCGTTCTCTCCACAGCCTGTGTTATTAAATCTATATTTAGATGCATGGTGTGGGTGCCCAAGATTGTTGGTGGGACTCACTCTCCATATTAATGGCCTTAATTTAATCATCCCCAGATCTTGGAAATTGGAAAGTGTCAACATGAAAGAATAAATAATGGGGGAAAAAAGTGTACAGACTAATTTGAGGAGTTTTCATGAGGGGGAGCGGTGGGCATATTAACAATTATAATTAGATTTGCCCAGGGTAATGCTGTCTTTAACTTCATCAAAACCAGAAACTGTCACACATACATACACACTCCCATCTCCTATCTGCTGATGTTCGTTTAACCCGGAGTTAATTAAAATAACACATGATATTCCTAGAGGGAAAGAAACAGTCAGAGAGGCACAGACTGAATACGGCACTGCTAAGGCCTGATGAAATTCAGCTCGTCACACACTCTTTCTCTTTAAAAAAAAAAAATGTTTTTTTTTTTCGATTGTGCCAATTCTTCAGTTATTCTAGAACAATCTAGAAAATTACATAGATACACAGAACAACTGCTGTGTTGCTACATTTAATTGGCATCACTACGTGCTCGACAGGAGGAGTGACTCGGACGACAGGGACTGTGCTTGCTAGAGTGAAACGTCAGGATGCCCTTTTTCTCTCTTCCTCACTTTTATCTATCCCTCTTCCGCTCTCTCTTTTCCTCCCTCTCTGTCCTACCGTCTAGCCTGAACTTGACAGAGTGGAGAAATGGGCAAGACCCATGAACGGCGGGCGGGTCCTCAGATGTGTGTGGGTCCTGTGGGACTGTGGGAAATGAGATGCCTATCAGTCTATGACTCCGCAGATGCTCCTCACCATCACCAGGCTTCACGCTTCATTATGCCTGAATCGGATTCAGAAAAATCACCCTCAGCCAATAAAGAAAAAAAAAACCTATTTTTTTTTCTTTGTGACCGATACTATCACTTTCAACTCTCAACAGAGGACATTCAGAAACCTCACCCATGTCTGGTTTAACACAATTTCAGCTCACTGATACCACAGTAAAATCCAGAATAAGGACAATAACGTATTTAATAATGAAAAAAGAAAAGACATGGTTTACCTTTGTATGAAGTAGACTAAAAAAAACAACAACAACAACAACAACAGCATTCCCTACAGCACTCGCAGTCTGGGTCGTTAAAAAGGAAAAAAAAGAAGTGTAGAGGACACCGCTGACATTTTTCTACCTTGAGTGAGTAACATTCTGGAGTGACAGCTGAGATTAAGGTAAAGCTGGCATAGAAGTTAAGAATCAAGTTGACTCCACAGAGTGATGGCAGGAAGACACCCTTGGAGTTCAAAGTTAAGAGAGTTAAGAGAATGAGGTCACCCTCACACACAATTTATGCTGCGTGATTGATGTCTGATGTCATCTCTCCATAACATCACCACACTTCCCGTTGAGCCAAGATGCAATTTTATCTATCGCCAGAAGCCATTCTCCTCCCTTGAAATATCTAATTACTGTGTAATTTGCTGCCATTTCAATATGAAACCAAAAAATGATGATGCTTAAGAGTGATGAGATATTAATTCAGAATCACTCCAGATAGGCACTTCTCATGCGTTTTTTCGTGATAAGCCATGCAGTGGAAGTTATTATGCTGCCTTAATGTAGATCTGGTTATTACAGTAATTTGTATGGGCAGCCTGTCTTTCATCTGCTCTTTTGTCTCTCTTTTTCTCATTACATTTGCCATTATGATTTGTTAGTTGTCTAATTTTTTTCCTCGTTCACTTTTTACAGAGAGAAAACAAACAAACAAAAAAAAGCACACAGAGAAAAATGCACACACATTGATACAGATCCAAAAATCAAATATTTGGATTTAATGACATTGTGGAACCTAGAAAGGTGTGGTTATCATGATGTATAGTTCTCTTTGAGAACTTCTTCAAACTTTTGTTTATTTTTATTCTTTACATTGTACCTTGTGCTGCAACTCATTGCCCCCCCCCCACCCCCTCGGCCCTGACATACACACACACACACACACACACACACACTAGTAATTAATAAGGTGCTATCCTATAATATACTAGATCAGTACACATACAAACATTCATAGATTATGGGTCGAAGTGTAATATCAAAAGAGCAAAGTCTAAGGCAATAACTGTCATGGTTTCTTCAAGCAATGTTTCTGACAGGACTAATCAAAGGATGGTCCCACTGATCTTGAGAATGGAAGAATATGATATCCCATTGTGTCTTATTCTTGGGTTGCAAGAAAGAAACAAATTCATATGAGATCCACAAAGTAAAATATGCTTTTGCAAGCTATCACGTGTGTCCAATTTGAAATCTTTGGCTCAATTATGTTAAATGGCTCCCATGTGAAATTAGCAGGTGGCCCAAAATGAAATAATGAACACTTGCTGCCCAAGACTCTCCAATCCAGTTTATTTAGATTTGAACTCTTTTATTAAATGGTCACATGGTAAGTGAGTTTCCATTATAAAGAAAGATGAGTATGAACATAATTATCAATGAAATATTAAATCTGAAAATGCAAAAAGTAGTCTGTCCAATCCTGATTGGAACAAAGACTAATTTCTGAATAATTCATCAAAATGTGATTATGACGGCTCAGCTTGGATAAAAAACCCCTTTTTTCCTCCTCTTTGACATTTTAATATAAAACGTTCAATTAATATTAAAACAAAAGCCTTGAAGAATCATGTGAAGAAGTGGTTAGACATGAAGACGTATTAGGCCCTTAATTGAAAATTTCATTTCAATACCTTCAGTGAAAGAAACAACACTGTTTACAGTTTCTAAAACAAAGATAATTGTATTTATCATGCAATATAATCCTGCCACTAGCTTATATAAAAACAAATCCATCACCACAGAGCAAGTGGAAGAAATGATAGGATTACTAAGATTGCAATCTCTGGCACCTTGACAGGGCAGGGGGAGGGATCTACATGGAGTTGGGTTAGCTTGTTGCCTAGTAACAAGCTTGGATTGACAAAGAGAGCCCACTTTAGGACTACTTTCCCCCAGAAATCGATATGACAGACCTGACGTGATGATTTGAGATTAGTAAGGAAAGGCTGCCACTGGTTGGCAGGGAGTGTTTCATTGTTAAGCGAGGAGTGGATTTCTTCTGAGACATCTTACACTAGCAGTTTTTTGCTCCTGTCTCTAGGATACTGCACACACTCAGGCAGGTTTCAGAATTACACTTACCTCAGTGGTGTTCTGGTTTAACGCTATAATGCAGAAGGAATTTGGTTGTCCTTGCACAGTACACAATTGTAGGCTCATTACCGTCTGCTGACGGACTAAGAACCCTCTCTAAAATGTTGTTCTGAAACCCACTGATATTACGTTGCCTTCATGTTTTCATTTGTATCTAGGTTTCTTTGTATCCATATGTCTATGTTAACACAAGGCACTGATCCAAATTGCACTTTAAAACCAGTAATGGTGATATGAAAAGGAAGGTGTTTAGATAAGTTAGGCTAAACATGCCATGAAAATGACCTGTTTAATTCATATCTCAGTGGAAGATCAGCAGGGTTTGATCAGGACAGGAAAAAGCCTCGAACAGACCCGTTTCAGACGCAGAGGTCTGTGTAACAGAATACCTCTGAGCCTATACTGTTCAAGCTGGTGATGGCCTGGAATTTGGACCCAGTGAACCGACCCAGAAGAGGGCAGGAGGTGGTGGAGGTGGTGGAGGAAGCTCAGTGGGAACTCATTCCATGGATCACCATGACCTGTACTGACACCTCTGTCATCACACGTCCTCTAAATGAGGATGGAGAGAAGGTGGGGGAGAAAGGAGAGCAGGAGGAAGGGGGCTGTCCTCTGCAGTGACAATAAGAGTCAGACTGTTCAAGACTCCTCATACATAAAGGAGAAGAACTCAGCAGGGGTGAAGGAAGATCTCCCTCTGTGAACAGCAGTGTCTTAAACAGTTTGAGAATGTCTGTGTTTGCCGGCAAGCATTGTCAGAAAACTGTTTGTGTTCGCACATAGGCAGCAAAAAAAAAAAAAAAAATCGTTTTAATTTTTAACTGCATTTGCCACATAATCAAACAAAGGATTAGGTTTTATCATTTGTTTTTCTGTACACACTGAAATAACTCAAGGTCATTATATCCAATGTATAATCAAAACAGTGTGATATTGGAGAATGTGAATATGATCGTGCTAAAGTACTGCTCCCACTTTTCATTGATAAATAAACATCAACTGCAATGATGAGATACATTACCTGCTCATGCTTGGTCATGAGAAGCCATTGAGATGCCAATCGGCATCGGTCACATGGTACCAACGCTCATATCAGTTGCATAATCTATTAATTGATTAGCTTTCCATGAGAGAGCCAGCAGTCTTCCTGTGAAATGAACTCTACCGTCTGCCGCTCCTCATAATGATGAGGTAATCGGCCTAATCGGATCTCTGTGCTTATTCATTCCCCAGCTTAGGCGATTGTTGCTGAAAGGTAATATTGCCTGTCATTTTCAGATGTCTGGGCCATTAGTCGCTCTGGGCTGGTGGAACTATGCCTTCATGGGGAGCACCATACATTAGGCCACGGGTCAGGTGCAGTAATTTGCCTCGTCCTGGACTTTGGGTCAATAGTAAAGTGACCTTGGTCATTAAAGGATAAAAAAGGAGATGTTGGGGGTATGGATGGGTCAGTAAGTGCAGCATAATGCTCCACACAAATGTGTTCGCTATTGAAATGAATGGGCCTGAGTGCTAATGCGTAAACGTTGACATTATGAAATAAAAAAAGACCACGGGTGACAAGTGAGATGAGCTAAATGACTCACTGGCGAATATGTGCATGTAACTGGAGCCAGAGCACACTGGTTAGAACCTGGAGTTTTCACGCACATTCATTCATTCAGTCAAAGTTTCCCCCCTAATTATTGCAGTGGAGACAGACTGGGAGATGAGAGGTGTATTTCATGAGGAAAGATGAGGAGGGGTCCATGGCTTTGCTCCCTCGCAAAGCAACAGAAGGACTGGTGCTTGGCACAACCTCTCTGACTTGGATATCGGAGAGAGCAGACTGCTTCCTGGCAGAGTGACATCAGCACTGGCATGGAATATGGAGCCTGAGTGGAGACATTAGTCAGCGTTATCTGTCTCCGAGGCTCTCAGATCCTGTCATGATAAACTCTGGATTATGCTGAGAGATGCAGGTCAACTGATACAATGAGAGCCTAGCAATACTGAGAGCTGGCCATATTAGCATATCCCTTAGCACATCCCTCTTGTTTTGTTTTATGTAAAAATTGAAATAAATGTACACATATACATGAACACACACACACACACACATATATATATATATATAGAAAGAGAGAAAGAGAGAAAACAGAGAGAAAAGCGGAACAAAAATTACAGATAGGAATATAGGAATAAAGCCTTATAAATATTGTAATCACAGTCTTGCCACAGATAGTCTGTATTTAGTGTCTGTCCTTACTCTGAGATCATCCCTTATTTGACAGTAAATTGTTTAATGCTGGCATTGAGGGTGAGATGACAAGGAGTGTGTAAAGAATGAATTCATTGCCTGTAATATGAACTATGCAGTCTCACACTTGGGTGAGTTATCACTGCCACATCATGGGATGAATCCGGTTGTTTCAGCAGAGGTTTGACAGTTGCTATGTTTTTGGTTGAGCCTGTGAACAGCGGCATAAAAAGTGCAAGGAGTCTCACTGTGAGCTGTTGATAAACTCCAATAATTGGCCTCTGTTGCTCAGCTTGGAGGATCAGTTGTGGGGAAAAAAGAGGAGTATTAAAAGAACATGCAGAGTGAAGAATTTCCTTTGCCTAATCAGAAACAGATGAATGAGATGACTTGTTAGAGTACAAGTATTGCCTCACTGACTACCAGACTAAAGATGAATACTTTAATTATGCTCAAAAACAAGGCGCAGTGTGCATACAGTAGTCTTTCTAATTTTCTTTTTTTCTTTTTTTATGATGAACTGAACATTTCAGATTTAAAGTGAGTGTGATGGATTACAGATTTTGATGTCCTCTTTGCTGACTCTGTCATTCAAACTGTTCTAGTGTAGAGGGGAAGGCACAGATAGCTACTTTTAAAAGAGCTTCCTAAAAAATGAGTTGTCATGGTTTAATTTTTCGCTGGAATTTGACCAGCGCTAATATTTCAACTTCAGAAAATAATGCTAATATAATTACTTATTTTAATTACATTGGGTAAGACAGGTTACGTATTCTCTCTTTAATAGCTATCTCCTAATTAGCATATTTTCATTACCCTGCTGAATGAATAATTTAGAAGCCTGTAATAGTCATGAATTATTCGGATTTTGTACAGTGATGGATTTAAAGAAACACAGCATTCAATTTGTGTTTGAATCCATGGAGATTAACAGAATGCCCCTTCACACACTGCACATTTGTCATCTGACCCATCCTCTAAAATAACAAAATTGTCATGTGTCTCTGTCCATTTGAAAGACTCAATCAGAATTGCGTCAGGGGAAAACATTTTCTGCCGCGCTGGACTGGTTAATGTGAGCTCATTACTGCGTCCATTTCTAGGACACATATTAACATGCTCCTTTAAGCCTCATCATACGAGTGTGAACTACTTGGAATCAAAGTGTTGTCATCCTGTGGTTAGGTCAACATGCCAACTAACTCTTCTACTAACCCTGAGAGGATTACTCAGCGTGCTCTAAACCTGACAGAAAATGTGCAGCATTTCAGTTATAGTGAAGGAGGAGAGATAGAGCTATAGCATACAAAAGGATTTTCAGCTTTTTAGGGGGCCAGAACTTACAAAACAGATACATGATTAGTGATCAGTTTATCATAAATTGTTATACTAGGACAGTACAAAGACCAATATGAATGCTTTCAGTGTGTTAAATGAAAGTTATAGATATACCAAGTTTACTTGTGATCCATGAACATAACAGTCAACAAGACAATTAGGTGTGCTGAAATGCAACAGATGATCATATGCAGAACTGCTCATAAGTCACAATGCATCAGTGGACCTGGCACACTTGCATAAGGTAGTGTACTATAAAAAAAGAAAGAAAAGTATGAGAGTGATGGATTATGACACCAATCTTTCTTCAGCTCTATAGAGCAGCTGGATGTGTTGGCTCAGGACCATATTTTATCCTGTCTTTGAAAGAAATCTTTACCAAATATCTCAGTTATGTCTAATCCCTCAGAACTGCCAAGATGACATACAGCGCTGAGATCCTGACAAACTGCAGGAGTGACCTGAAGCAGGCCATATAGTGGCACACAGTGTGGCCCCTCTAAAACTACAGCTCTCCCACAACCCCATCAACTCTCAGTCTCTGCCTTCAAAAGCAGTCAGGCCTGTAGAATCACTGTACAGTCTACAATTGCACTAACATGATTTATGTGTTCTGCCCCCTCTCTCTCCCCCCTCCCCCACAACTTGTTCAAAGTAATGAAATTCCTCATTTCAGCCAGGTTGACAGATGGATTGGAAATTAAAAGCACCAGATAAGTAATGCCATTTTGATGTTGAACCATGTCTGATTGATTGGAAAACTCCTGCGACCAAAAGGGGTATTTGTGAGCCGAGTAAAGAACATTTCATAATGTAGGCTGCTTCACAGTCTTTGATTTTATTCTTGTTGTGGGACATTTCATGTGATGAATGTAAAAAAATTCACTTACCTTTTGGAAGGCAATGTGATGCTGTATAGCTGAAAGGTTTAATGCAGCAAGGCTTTTACAGTTCATGCTACAAAAAGACTTCAGAAAGACTGGCTATTAAACAATAAAATACCATACAATAGAAGTCTGCCATTTGGTTCATAACAGAGATTTGTTTCCTGCCTACGTTTGGGTTCATAACCCCCTTATGACCACATCACACACAAACACACACACACACACACACACACACACACACGCGCAGATCCACAACATTCACAGAACATTTTGCATTCTGTAGGGATGCATTTCAACTTAGTTTTTGAAATCTCTACACACTGAGTAAGACTGTAAACACAGAAGGAAGGTTCTGTGTGAGTCAAAAGGTTCTGACTTGAATGTGACTGCAGTGATGGGAGTGGGGTTTATTGGAATTACACAGTACAAATCTGTGTTGAAGTATTGTTTGGAATTGACCAACATTTTACAGCACTGACCTTTCCTCTGACAGGTGGCTCCTTTGAACTTCAAAGAGAGTATTCCTACAGCACACCATTTGATTACACTTGTACTTGTAGTCCTCAGTCAGTGGTCAGAAACATTTAAACCCGTCAACTGGTGTTTGCAGAAAATAGGCTATATGTTTCACTCCTGTTGTTCTAACATTTTTTGTTTGATCAAAAACCACTGGAAAATGTTAAATGTCATTCAGTCAGGGAATGTTTAAATTTTTCAGGGTAAATTTATTTGATGTTAAGACTTCTGAACAGGAGTAAATCTCCACCACTTACTGCAGGCATGCAGGATGGTAATACAATCTGTCAACTATTGCTGAAAGACAGAATTTTAAAACGTGTGGGCCGCCGAATGATTGATTATGCCAATACATTTTGTAGAGGTCATATTGATTGGTTTTGAAAAGTAGAACTCATCCCTTTAGTGAGTTCTAACATTTCCCATGAGTGATATCACAATGTGCTCAAGTTCATCCATTGAAAATATGAAAGCAAACATCATAAGTATAAACAAGTAAAATACCTGACCGCATATTTAATTATCTGTACTAACATCAGAGCATCAAAATTGTAATTCCTTTGTTAATTACACTATGTATCTTCTAATACCATGCTAATAATAATCTAGAACAAAGTAAAGGTAAAAAAAAAAAAAAATTCACATACTTAAAGGGAAAAGTCTGACATTGCATTTTATGATATCATGCACAGCTGTCAGAGATCATCAGGTTTCAACTTCACTGTGGGTGTAGTCTGCTCTTTTTATGAAGGCAAACTAACCAAGATCTGAAAGTATCAAGCTTAAAAAGCACAGTTTTGACAACTGCAACAAGAAATTTCTCATACTGCAGAGGTTCTTATCCAACGCAAATAATTCATCAATCCAAACTATAAAACAGGCAAAACTGAAAACATCAAATAGATGAAGTATAAGAAACAGTTCATGCCAAGCCATGGATTCCAGATCTTTCTGGTGCTGTGTCAAATTAGAGGACTCTGTATATCAGATTCATGCAACAGCATCAAGTGGTTCACAAGTGAGGCAGTCAAACAGTATTTTTACGTGTACCTGGATGCAGTGTGAAAAGCTTGATGCTGCATTTTTTTTTTTTTTACATATAATTCTTCCCCTATAAACATCTCCAGTGCTAACTCATTACTCATTTAAACCAGAGAGTATGTACATCTGAAACACAGAGTTGACACTGAGAATGCTGGACTGGGCGAGTGCTAGTCAGAGCCTGGATGACACTATTGACTTGTCCTGTTTACTGAAAGGAGTCTGAACAGGATCAGCTAAACATATATTATAGCCAATCAATATGTGATGAAGAACAGAAGGTTGGGGCAAACACATTGAACTCATCTCACACCTTCAACATTCAACATCTCAACTCACAACCTTCTACATATGCAACTTCTGCTCCACATAACAGAACAACCACTAAAATTGGGATTGGAGTCATGTCTTTGTGGAATATGCTAATGAATATTTTATTGGAAATACCTGCTTTTTAGTGAATATTGCGTAATAGCTAATTGAAGTGTCTCTTAAGAGTCTGACACAAATTAAAATTTCTTCATGGCCATCTGACACCACAGTGAATGCAAATGAGTTTATTAATTTCACCATGCTGGCATAACTAAAAGGCTAAAACATTGAAAAACCAGTTTTGGAAGAGATCATATATATTTTCAAAGTCTCTTACATTGTAGGAAAATATATGCACAAGCTCTTGTAATGTGGCATTTAACCCTGACTTTGCCCTGCTGAGTGGCTGGACTCAGTGGGAGGGAATACATGCGCGTCCTGATGGGCCAGAGGAGACGTGACGCTCGGCTTAGACGCTTTGCCAGACGAGAGTCTGCCATTCATCCAGAGCATGGGAGCGTGCAGTCAATCAGCAGGAGCTCACCCATCAATCTCCACAGCTCCCACTGGGCTGACCTGTAATCTGCACCTAGAGAAACATGGATGAAAACGCTCTGCAGACCCATCAATACATTCAAGCAGAGGTCTGCTGCTTACAGCGGAGAAGGTGTCTGAATGCTCCAGCAGTCTCTGGTTGAACTGTTAACATCCTTTAGGAGAAACAGAAGTAGTGTAGAAAGAGGTACAGATAGATCTTAAAGTGGTATGACCCTTTAAGAAATGTAATAAGTAATTGTTTACAGCTTTTTAAAAAGTGTAATCTGCAATATACATTATGTTTATGTGTTATATGAGTCCTCAAAATGATCTCCAAGGTTATAGTTTGGTTATGATGTTAATAACAACAGTCATATATTTTATATGTGTATTTTATATTTTAGAGGAGGCTGCTAAACTTGTGAAATGTGCAAAAACATCTGGTCACCTTGTGAGCATTAAAGCCTCTGTCCACTGTTTGTTCTCCTTTTTAAATACAAGTCCATCACATGAATCTCTCTGCAAGAGTTCACTGCCTCTGCTGTTCCTCTGTTATGTGTCAATGAGCTTCAACAATCACATAATCCATAATACAGTTAGCTTCTTCCAGCCCTGATAAACCTCATTCAGGGGTAATGGCTGCTCTTTGGTTGTGTAATGTAATCATTTTGGTAGGAAAGAGAGTGCGGCAAGAAGAGAGGCAGTGGATGGGCAGACAGGAGAAGAAAAGGAAAGCAGAGAAGTGTTGGGGGGATTCTTGATTTAATCTTGTCCTCCAGTTTCTGGACCCTCATTTCTGCCTACGATCTGACAGAGGGACAGGAACGAGACAATTAATCCAAATTAGATTTTTCACAACACTCTTACATCACACAGGCATGCAGTATTTCCCTCACATACAGAAAAAGAGGATACTGCCCAAATATTGTCTGAATTTATTAAGGTTTTTGGACTTCTGCAAATTACTACTACAGTGTGGTCAGTGAATCATCAAGACTTTTGGCTAATATGCTGATTTCCAAATAATAACAATAATAATAATAATAATAATAATAATAATGATAATAAACAGAGCAAAGAGGAGAGGGAATATTTTATTGACCCATATTATTTAATATCCACCCTAAGGATCATTCCTCTGTCTTCATACCATCAGTCAAGCATTCATATCTGCAGGAGCAAGGCACCTATAAAGCACATTTATGACAAAATTATGAATAACCTGTGTGTTTTTCCTAGATAGCCAATGTCTTTAACATCCAGTTTAAAGGATTTTTCCCTGCTCTGTTTTTGGCCCTGACTCTAAGTAATGGCCTCTTCTGACATGTAGGGGGATTGGGTGTCATAAACAGCACTAATGCCCCTGTCTTGGCTAAAGTAGCTGTTTTACTGGCCATCCCTGGCGCAGGGGGTCTAACTGTGTCTGTGGCATTGATTGTGAGTAATGGATCTGGCCATGCCTGATAATGTATGATGTAATTGTCAGAGGGGTTTAATCATCAGCTTATTGCATGTGGGATTGGGACTCATCACAGAGTCCAATTTCACATCAAAACGACTTAAGCTCAGGCTATGCATGTGCATTCGTGAGTGTGTGTGTGTGTTTGTGGGTGTGTGTGTGTGTGTGTATGTGTGTGAATGTACTCTATCTCGATGGAAGCACTATAAGATACAGGTATTTCAGTCACCCCCTTGACATTGAGAAGAGTGTGAGGTCCCACTTAATCAAGAATTTCTATCGTGCCGTGCTGGCTCCATCCCTCCAGGCCACAAAAGGAGGTAATGGTGGCTTCATTGCATGTCTGAGTGCATACGCTACACTGAGCAATGCTTTTCAATTACCTACAGCCCAGGCCTAGACCAAAACACACAGCCACATATTTCTAAAGCGAAATGCTTAGGTCAGACGCACAGAGAAATAAAACATGCCTTATGTCATTTAATTTGACAGTTGTCCTTTTATGCTGTTGCCTAGAGGTCGTCACAGATATGAACATGGATATGGGAAGCCCAAACACAAACAAAGAAGCTGACACAGAGTCCCCACTATAGCTCAGTACTTGACTCACCATTCTCTTAATCACAAATATACTGTGCATATCTATTTATTCCATGCACAAAACCATCTTCCGGAGGAAAACTTCAGGATCTTTTCTGGTTTTCTCTTTTATTTGCACCATCCTTTCCCCCACCTGTGTCCCATGAAGACAGAGTGAAAGTAAGCGTGTATGGAGTTCTCCTGGGCAGCTTTAGCACGGGTCTGTCCAGCCGTGCTGAAACCTCATGCTGGTGAGCGCATTCTTTTTGCAGTTTAATGGGGAGGTTAGAACCCAATCTTTCTCTCCAGTGCAACAACTCAAACTGGTAAGGCTGGCCACATACACCTTTAATCGGTCCCCAAAGAGTCTGCACCGCATGCAAGAACCGCAGCAGTACAGGGTAAACACAGAGCAGAGGTGTGAAACTGCATTTGGCTGTTAACTAGGCCCTTGCCCCACTTTGTTTAACACAAACGCGAGCTGGTAATGATTCTGTACGCAAGTGACTGTAAATCCCAAATGCCTGAGTATGCTGGAGCCCCCTCATTAACCAGCCTCTTGTCTCATTGTTTATGGGTTCATCCACAATCTCCTCTCAAACCATTTATAGCTTAATATCAAACAAAAGAGTGTCTTCCCCTCTGGCCAGGTTATACCCAGAGCGCGGTCCTTAAATCAGAGTCATTTATCATGTTTTTGGGGGAGAGCTTCATGGAGAGAAGCACACAGGAAAAAAGGGATGGGGGCCAGGGGTTGAGAAAATCTCAGGGTGTCCTCCAATGTTGGGAGATGCATTAATTAGGCGTATGTAGGCATGGGAGACTGCAGTAAAGTCTGTAATAGATTCCTCCTGGAATAGATGAGATTGTCTGTCTGTAAAAAAAAAAAAAAAAGGTGAAACAAGACACATGTGATCTCCAGATACAGACAAGCACAGCATTTTTTATACTATACACAACTGTATACACAGTAACACATACACAAGCACACACACAAAAACACTGCTGTGCATGAGCATAAACATTCCCACTGATGTATTGAGTACATTAGTGTACAAGCACACACCTCTCCTATGTATGTTACTTAGCTATCTGAGACAGTACTCTGCCTGGAATATGTAACACTCACAATCACACATCTTTTTTTGGTTTAACAATCTTCCGCATGTAAATGAGTGTTTGACTTTGTTCATGCCAAAGTGAATTTCAATTAACCGCAAAATATACCGGAACTTGGCATGGAGCATTGTAGTGTGTTTTCTCACCAAGTTTAATTATGGATACACAAATAATGTTGCGCATTAAAGATAATTAGAGAGCATCCTTTAACATGCAAATACATCGCTTTGTTTTCACAAAGATCAATCACAGATGAACAGGTAAACACACAATCACTGGCGTGATTTCATGACCCATTTTACACTTGGATCACACTTAGATGCAGCTCCCAAAAATTCCCCCCACTCTCTGAAATGCTTTGCTTGATACGTTATGCATTCAGTGACTCCGGTTTAAAACTGTAGAGTGGAAATCAAAGCCACTTATGCTGATGGGGCTGGCACATGAGGGTAACCCACAGCTCTGACTCAACCCCTGTCTACAGCATTTTAATAATGGATCTAAACACTTCTTCCGCTTCTGCAAAACACATTTCAACAACCTGCTTCAATTCTCATGTATTCTAATTTCACAAATTGCTTTTTAAAACAGCCATAAAGGAAGACCGTACAGTGGCTGAGGAAAACGAGAAGCATATGATCACTGATTTCATCCTTCATTCAAACGTACATGTGGAAAATCCCAAACTGGGCCACAGTGTGCACTCGTTAACAATAGATAAAAATGGTAGAGTTGATATGAGGATATCTTTCCAAGCCCTAAGGGGTTTCTTGTGTGTGGTGGTGGGGAGGGGAGTGTCTTTTCTTTTCTTTTCTTTTCTTTTTAGGATGCATTGTTCTGCATTCTACATTTTTGTCTATGTACGTTGTGTTCTCTAGTTTATGCAGTCCTGTAGTGTTGTGGAGTATGCAAGCATGTATGTACGTATGTACATCAGCACAAATATGTTTGCATGTGTTTTCTGTGGTGTGTATCAGAGGTTGTGTAAGCCCATAAGAGTTGTCTGCTTTACCCTCCTCATACTCCCACTGGGCTAAGGGAACTCAGAGTAGCTGCTCCTAATGCAATCCTGTGTCCTCGAGAGGCTCAGCCCAGCACTGGTTTTCAGTGAAGGGTTACGAAGAGTTGCGTGTGGAGCAGGACTGCATAGGGCAGATATGTCCTGTTTAATGCAAGGAAGGGTGAATGGTTGAGAGATATATGGGTCGACTTTCACAACACGCGCACATCAGTGCAGCACATGACTCTCAAGTGTACGCGTGCATCACCCACATCGGAAATGCATCGTCGCAAAATCTAAGCAGAGATGATCAAATCAAGCTGTGAGTGTGATGTAATATGTACATAGTTTTGATACACATGAAAAGATCAGGGCTGTGCCATCAGCTATCAACGTTTCTACCTGATAATGCAAAGCTCAGGGACATTTTCTTTAAAAAGCTTCCTTAAGGCTGCTTAAAGGAACGGAAAGTGACTTATAGGGGAATGTAGATGGGAAAAATAAATATTAAAAATGAAGAAAAAAATCACTAAAATGTTATTGTGGTGTTGTGGGGTAACAGTACCTCAGCGTAGTCTACCGGCTTACACTTCACTGCAGCTTAAGTGCCGTCCCATTGACAGAAACACCTCTGAGAATATAGAGATGTGTTTACTCCAGTATCTCCCATGCAACAAGGCTAATTCACCTGCCCCAGGAATGCTCTCCAGTATCAATCTTCCTCTGGCAATTTCCCTGAAGAACTGCATCCTTCCCTGTCTCAACCCCCCCCTCACCACCACCACCACCACCACCACCACCACCACCTTGCTGTCTCTGTCTCTCCCTCCTCCTTTCTCTGACCTCATCTTTGTACTAAATCTTAGTCCTGTCAAACGAAGCAACAAGAATGCGGAAGTTGTGAACTTGTGAGGAGCCAAATCAATAAAGCAAGGACAGGCTGAACGATCTGCCCAGAGACAATGTATCTGGTGCCTAAGCCCACACGGCGGGCCATTAATCCACTCAGAGAGGTGGAGAGCTGTGATCTCCCTACGTGTGAGGGAATGAGCATAATGTAAACGCTGTGACGTCAGCCCAGACGTTACTGTCCACTGAGCAGATAAATCCATATTAAAAGGGTGATGAGAAACTCTGATCCATGTCTGTTGGACTGCCTCCACGAGGGAGAAATATGATCACGTCTTATGTGTCACCATAACATATTCTTAATGAATTTCTTCACCGTTGCATTCTGTTAAACTGTACTCCTGTATATTGGAGGTGAAGCCATTGAACTGAGTGATGAAAGAGTGAGTCATGATTACTGGGTAGCTTATGAGGTACTGCATGAATCGAGGTAAAGTCATTCTTTTGCACATTACAATGCAGACATTAATAATTGCATTTTTTTTTTTTTTACAAATAGGTGGTTTTATTATATTAATAAAGACTGCGGGTTCAGAGGGAATGCAAATCTGAATGTGTGCCAGACACAAACACACACACACACACACACACACACACACACGCACACAAAAAAACACTGATTCAAAAAAAAAGACAGAGGGAGGTCACAAACTCCTTTTAAAGTCTAGTAACTTACTTTTTGTCGTGGTTTCTGTTTTTTTTTTTTTTTTGGATGGTGAGCACACAAAATATTTTATTTATATTCCATACATAAATAGTAGGGTGTTTGGTCCCAATCCAACGCCTTTCACATTTTTCTCTGACATTATCAGCTCCCGCCATCATGTGCACAGCCAGAAATAAATTGCATTTCTGCTGCAGGTTCTCAGGCAGGAGAGTGCAGGAAAGAGCATTATAATATAAAACATGAATAAACAAAATCAGTCATGAGCAAACGTGCTGAAGGAAGGAAAAATAATCTTCTTTAGGCATGGCCCTTGAAATTAACTCCAAGAATCTGCACCCCAAACGTGTTAAGAAGATTAATCAAATATTAGTTTTTAGCTCCCATTCAAATGTTCCAAATTCAAAGCATTTTAGTAATTATTTATTTATTTTGTTTACTAAAGAAGGATTGCTTGGTCACAGGTGAATCAAACTGAAAATGTAAAATTGCCATATCACCGCTTCAGATCAGACACTGATCTGGCAAACACGTGTTTTAGACCTCTGAAATGGACAGGCTAGATGCTGATGTGTGTATGAGTCAAGCATGGTTAGACAATCCCTGGGAAACAGGCCTTCCACAGAAACTCTCAAATCCAAATTTAGTGCAATTAGGAAGTCACATGGGGAAATAGTAGGATTATCGGAAAAGTACGGACAGAAATTCTAAGTAACTTTCTAAGCATGTTTCTGGATTACCACTTCATATTATTTGTACAGTTTAAACAAGAGACAGTTGTCTATTTTTAGTGCAAATAAATAAATAAATCAACCAATAAATAATCTGTGTGACATTTAAATCCTGTAATTTGATTTGATTTTATCAAAACTCATAAAAGATAAAGTTCCGGATTTCCCCCCAGTGTCTATGAGGGAATGTTATTTCGAAGAGTAATAGGACTGTGAAAATGACTATAGAGTGCTGTAGAGAGATGAAAAATACATCTTTTCTCCTTCATTCTGAAAGAGGAGTGCAAGTGTTCTACAAGTGACAGATGGGTACTCAGATAAATTTCACATCACTGGCTTGATTACAAAGTGAGGTGCTCAGTCTCTGTTTCTGAATCAGGCTTCACTTTAGCTAATATAGATTTCCTCTCAAAATCATCACTACATAGCTTCTGGTTTTGTTATGTGTACTTAAGTACCATACAAACTTGTAGGCCTATATGAATATGGATATATGAATGAATAGGGAAACTGCTCAAAGTTCTCATAAAGGGTCCTCGTTAACGCCGGGGTGGAAGGGGCGGCAGCTTTCGAAAACTTCCTTAACAGCATCTCTAAAGATGACTTGAGATTTAGGTTCTAAGACAAATGTGCCCTTGGATACCGGTCGAGTGGATTGCAAAGCTGAGTATGGGCTCATTCCCAGTGGTCTTCATGTTGTGTGTGCATGGCTGATCACTGACCGTGCAGCTCTTAGATGAGAAATGAGGCCAGGGTGAACCTTGGAGGTTTGGGTGATAGCCTTTCACTCTGTGATTCACTGGGTATGTTCCACAGGCTGACACCTTGCATGCTATGATTGAGTTTACAATTCAGCCATCTTCTCCCTTATGCTTTCAGAGTAAATAGATGGTAAAATAGCTGAATTACTCTGCACGATTTCTATAGGGCACAGAAAATGTAATCGCTCCAGATACCATTTCTATTACTGTATCATTAAAAGACTAAAGAACCAGAGTGCTTCTTTTGGCTCATAAGCAAAATATATTTGAAAATATTTCAAAGCTTTGCTGGGAGATGGCTTTATAAAGGGCTTTTTTGTCTCACACACATTCACACACACACACACACACACACACACACATTTGTTCACAGGAACACACAGATGAATTTATAAAATTACATTTGTTCTTCAGATATAAAGGGACAGAACATTTGAACTTGGACTCTGTTCTGTTCCATTGACCAATGAGGTTTAGGTCAGAGGAGACACGCACAGACCTGCTGATATCAGCAGGATTGCAAACCCCTATTTTTCCTCCTCCTATCACAGCCATATTTTTATGATTCTCTCACATCTCTCAATTCTACCACATTTCTCTTGGACCATCCTGGACCGACTCCAAGTCCAGTTAATCATGCTGGGGAAGAATTGTGGAGAACATTACAAATGATTTGTGGGTAAACAGTCTCTTATGACCGGCAGGGATGATGTAATTGGTTACTGTTAGTAATAGGTAATATGATTATAGCTCATATTCCACAGAAGCTGACAAGGCAGAGACTTCAAGAATATCAGCTACATATACACTCACTGTCCACTTTATTACAAACACCTGCCTTGGATTCGTACTCACTGGCCACTTCATGAGGTACACCTACTTTACAGGTACCATATATAGTTGTACAATCAAACATTGTAGCCCATGTGTTTTTGTGTAGAATTTATCAGCCACTGTCTACCCCTCTCATCAGCATTAGATTCTGACCACAGGACCACTATTGACTGGATATTATTTTAATGGTGGATCATTCTCAACCCAGCAGTAACACTGGCACAGTAGTGGCATGGTAGTGGGTGTTCACACTGGTATGGGTGTGACAGCTACAGCAGTGTTACTGGGCTTTTTATACATATCAGCCACTGCTGCATCGAGAGTGGTCCATCCAAGAATATCCATCAGAAACTGACCAGTGATGATAGCTAACTGAAAGATAGCTAACTCAAATTATGCATGGCAACAGGGGGGGGGGGGGGGGGGGGGGTCCTAATTTTGTATGTTCTCTACATTGGTAAGCTAAGGAGAGGTTAAGAGAAGCCTTCTGTAAAAATGAGAGGACAATCACTTTAAGACAATACAAGCACACTAGAGGTGCTGTGAAATGATTTGAGCCTCTGATGGTTGCTGCTGACATGCATTTGGAAGCAAATTCATAACCGTGCACCTAGTAAGAGAAAAGTGATAAAAGAATTACATGCAACAGTTGTTTTTAAAAGAATGGCACTGAGAAGTTTAGAACTTTAATGGGCTGATCATATCACTGTTTCATGCCATAATATCAAAGCATCAAAATCTTACTAATTCAAACAAAGTTGTATGAATTTTCCCTTTTTTTTCTGCTGATCTATAATTACAGTATAATTAAAGGTGTTTGAAATCTTGAGAGCAACGGACAAAATAGCAATAAGCGCAATATTGCTGATGAAGATATGGATCAGTAGTTCACTCAGCTCTCTGTCCGGCTCTCAGCTGATAATTGCGCAGAGCGCATGGCATATCTGTATGAGACTATTGGCTCGTAATTGGGTACATGTTTCTTTGATGCGTGTAGAAATTACAAGTAATTGCTTCTGTATGCATGGAAATGCTAATTTCGCCAATAATGAGTATCAGGAAAAACATACACTGTACTTCAGTGAGTCCTGAGAACGTGCTTAAGCTCTCAATAAACAATCTTTTTTTTTTTTTTTTTTTTTTTTTTAAATGCCATCACTGAACACCCAAATGTGAAAAGAGAGCATCAGTGGGACACTAAGGTACCTCCCCCACACCACTCCTCTCTGCATTCCACACAATATTGACACAGAGAGCATCATCATAGCCCTTAGGAGACCAGCCATCCTCTTGAGATTGGGCCTGTTTAGGATGATAACTCCTAGGTTCAACATCCCATAGGCAAAGCCTTAGAATAATCCATTTTCCATACAGATTGCTCTAGCTGAGGCTGCTTTATCCCATTATCACAGGAATTATACAAATGTAGCCCGCTGTAATCCACACACTTAGGGCCCAGATGTCTTTCGAAACGGCACCATTCAGGAAACAAACAGCACTCCTGCTGACAACATCAGGTACTAAAGCCGTAAATGCTCACTTATTTCTATTAATATCTATCAGTTATGGAGCAAATCACTTTCACACTATGTGCCTTTGGAGAGAGGGTATTCACTCAAATGTTCCTTTTTTTTTTCTTTTTGGAGAGAATTTTGCACTGGAGCGGTCCGTGATTGTTTTCTGAAGTTCCGTTAAAGTCTTTATAGTTTTTATGAAGTCTATTGTGTAATGAAAAACTCAAAATCTGCTAAACTACCTATTTGCAGTTCTGTATATAAAACAGATAGGCATATTAAATTTTCGCCCTATGAGGAGACATAAAGAAACATATGCAGGAATATTGAGTTGACGAGGCCACACAAGTGCAATCAGAATGGATCCCCATCTTCCTCTAAATGTGAGACTCATCAAGAGCTGCACCGCAGTGATAGCTAGATTTACCTCTTCAGTGCGGCCTGGCACATAAAAATCAAAGGAAAACAAATTAAGGATTAAAAATAAGTCTGCTCAGCCATACAAAATAGCATTGTCGTTGGGTGGGGGGGGGGGGGGGGTGTTTTATGGATCCTCCAGGACCCAATTCAAAAAATAATGAAACAAAAAATTGCGACTCTGATGAAATAGGTCTGGTTTTGCATTAACTCACTTTGATGCTTCATTTGGCAGGATTGTGGGTTTTGTTTCTTTTTTTTTTTAGTTGTTGTTAGCTTTTTTTTTGGGGGGGGGGGGGGGGGGGGAGGGGGGGGTATACTGAGTGGCAAAGGCTGTCTATTGTAAACAACAACACACTTTGCACCAAAAAAAAGGCATGACAAAAATCCATTGGAATCTGACTACCAAATTCATGTTATTGTTTCTATCTTGGCTTCACTTGAATATTCATAGGGGTATTTTCCATATTTGAGGGTTCCAACAGAGACATGGAGGGGTCATGGGGAATGGAGCTATCTCTATGAACTCGGCAGGTGGCTGAGCACTAGATGTGATAACTAGATGTGCTCAATGACTACGTTCAGAGAGCTCCCCCGTTCACTGATGTACTGCATTTGCCTAATAACACAGCATGCAACACATCACAGAATGAGACTAGTAACCTTACACCCTCTCTTCCATTCTCCACCCAAATGACATTTCTACCATATGACCTCACAAGGACAGAGAAAACAACTATCTATAATGGAGTACCTCATGTCTCTATTTATTCATTCACTCAAATATGTGATTTATATATATGAATACGTGTGTGTGTGTGTGTGTGTGTGAATGAACTGCACATGAAATTTAAATTCTTAGCCTAACCTTGGCACCATGTTTATCTGTCATCATCAAGATACCACTTAATGCAATTAGAAGAAATAGAGCTAATTTACATGACTGCTATTGCTGAACTTGAGAGTACTTCATAAATCCAAAACTGCATACGGGAGACGTGACCAGCTAGTCAGGTACTAGCACATCCTATCTCATCACATGTATGTATTTAGGATCCCGTGTCTTCTTTTAGGGGGCACGAGACAGAGTAAACTGAGTGAATCCAGGGGGTCTCCTTCAACTGTCACACTAATGCCAAGCAGTGCTCTAGCATAAGAGCTGCAGATTACTCTCCAAATTAGGAATCATTTAGAGCAGCTGTTGGTCCAATTTCACTCTCAGCAAGAAAAATAAGCCTTCATCTTCCCCAAACTGATCTGTAACCCGCAATGTGGTCTTGAATATGTATTAGATATGTCTTTGTCGATCCATGTGTGTTCATTCGTGTGTGTGTGTGTGTTTGTACGTATGTATTGATAGGGGGATGGGGGTGGGGTGGGGGAGTTGTCTCTCCATCCTGTTTTCTTTTCTTTTTTTTTTTAAGAGAACAGAACAGATTTTTTTGTCCTCACAAAAAAAAAAGAAAACAAAACACTGTGAATCAGACATGGGTCTGTATTCATATATTCATATATGATATGTCAGATGTCCCAAGGCCCATGTGATAAATGCTGCTGTTTTATCCAAGGTGGTCATGTTTTATTTTCTTCCATTATCAAAGACTAGAAGGTTCACCATTCTGTGGTTCATACCAAGATATCTGTTAGTCTTAAACGCACACGCACTAATTACCATTCCCAGTTTGTATTATCTGAATTTGCATTGCATTTGCATGT
Source organism: Chanos chanos (assembly GCF_902362185.1). NCBI lineage: Eukaryota > Metazoa > Chordata > Actinopteri > Gonorynchiformes > Chanidae > Chanos > Chanos chanos. The sequence goes on from NC_044504.1 coordinate 17,326,716, forward strand.
ATTAAAAGCACCAAACAGCAGCTTGCACAATTACAGGGGAGAAAGAGGGGGAAAAAAAGATAAAATGATTCATGGAGATAGCTGTACACACAAAATGACATTCCAGCGCTCTAATCAATAAACGACTGGTACTTTAGCCTCTGAGAGAGATCCACTGATGACACTCCATTTATTATAACAGCTTTCACAAAAATGATAGATGATAACTTAATACTCCCACATCACTGTAAGTGTTTATTTTAGGGAGTGTAGTATGGAAATGATGATGATATTGATTTTATAGGATTCAGAGTTATTTTTTTCTTAGTTACATTGCGCACTTCAAATGAACTAAATTACATAAAAGGGCATACTGAAATGAACTGGCATTTTGCATTTTCCCATATATACATATGCATGTATATGTATGTATATGTGTGTATATATATGTGTGTGTGTGTGTGTGTGTGTGTGTGTGTGTGTGTGTGTGTGTGCGTGTGCGTGTCTATACTATATATGTATGTATGTATGTATGTACAGAGAGGGGGAGAGAGAGAGAGAGAGAGAGAGAGAGAGAGAGAGACAGAGCTATAGTGTTACATGAGCTATAGTGCACATGAACATTCAACTCACCTTTGTTGATTAAATGAATACATTTAGTTGTACTCTGGATCCTCCTTACAATGGTGGTTTAAAATTGGAAAAATATCTACCTGTGTTTGGAGGTTTTTAGTTAGGCAGGTTTAATCAAATGTTAAATTAAGCAAGGTAAAGAGGCTGATGTCTTTAACACAAGGTTTACAATGTCATTAGCTGTCTTGGCTGCTCTAGGTAAGAATTTGAGGAGGGAACATTATTAAGCCCAACAAAAATAAAATTAAATCATTTCAAGTTCAACAACTTGAGGAAAAAATTGCCAAGAGACAAAAGAAAAGTCCAAATTCACAACAATAGTAAAGCTTCAGATATAACTTCACCGTGGCACCAAGGCAATTGTAGAACTGGTTTAAATGGCAACTGCTTAATCACTGTTCTGTGAGGCATCACACAGGCGTTCACTTGGTACAAGGTGCAATAATGGGGCTGAAAGCTTTTGTTATCACTGCTGACTGTAGTCCTCCAAACATGTAGATGCAGTTGGAACTACATCTTTGTTCTATTTTCTCGAACTTATGCAAAAGATAATTTTGATTTGACTTTGTTATAGACATGTAAAATACTTTGAGAATATAAAAAGTGATATTGGGCTCTAAATAAACGTATATTATTATTATTATTATTATTATTATAAACATCTCTCATGCTTCCTGGTCAGTATGCAGTATTACAGTGCTAAATTAGCCAGTGAGTTAAGAGTTGCATCCTCTTAGATGTCAAGGCTAAGCTTTTTGTTCTTAAGTTCTTTCGCATGAATCATTTGCATCAATTCAGTCACTGATGAGGCATGAATACATATGGCAAATTCTGTTCAACAGTGATTTATATTAATTGTCACACTGGGACCCTCTATTAGGCTGCGGAGTAATGGGTCACTGCATTGTAAAATGAAAGCTGAGGCATTTGTTTTAATTCTATTTGTACATTCCAGTCTGTAGGATAAAGACATGCTGAGCCCATATAAATACCTCACATGTCCCAAGAGTGGACCAAATTCTCAATTTTAAAGCAGCCACCTCCATATGTCCTGCCCTTCTCCACAGCCACCCAGGTGAAGAAAGAGATCAAGCACATTTGACATGCTGAAAAACTTGCGTGTTTATGGCGTCTGTGTTGCTTGAGGGCACTTGTGTGATATATACAGTGTGTGTACTTCTGAGACTTTTCTTTAACTCTTTAAGCTAAATTAACTCTTAAGCTGAATTATAACTTGTCCAGTATGTAGCTCTGCTACATAGCACAACTGTATGGCATTAACTGGAATCTCTCAGTCATTTCAAGAGGCATTAAATGATTCAATTACTCTGTATGAATTAAATTGAGCATTAGGGAATCAAACTGAAATTGATATCGGGCACAAACTATTACTGTGTTAATTATTGCTTCAGGTATCTTTTTTATAGCATTGACACCATAGATGTATTTCATTACTTGTTCAAGGCAGGAGGTGTCCTGCCAAAAAAAAAAAAAAAAAAACTTGGGAATGATCAGGAAATTCAATTTGAAAAAGAACTAATAATAGTAAAGTCTCCAAACAGTATTTGAGCATCGCTTGCGGATCATGTTGTTGGAAGTTTCTGTGAATTTCCTTGCACACAGCAGACCAAGGTACTGGAATCATAGATATCGGCATGACTACCTCTTCAATACTGAGGAAGTCCATTACTGTTTAACCACTGCATTTAACATTTCTCTATTTATCTAAATAATTCATTGTTGGGGTTATGTTTGCAAAGAGTGAAATCAAAGCAATGAAAGTTTACTAACGGTCAAGACACTCTGTCAAAAGTATATTAAGAATATACTCCAAGTGTTAATATACACAGAGTGTTTTTAGTTGGGGTTACTGAGAATATTCTATTGAATTACACAAACGGGTAAGACTACAGTAGCACTTATGGAGTAGTTAGAGAGAACAAGGGTCTTGAAGTCCGTGAATAAGCCATGCACAAAACCTCAGTCTGTTTGTCTATTCTCACACCCACCCATCATTAATATTCTGACCAGCGCTTTCAGTATAGAGCTCTGCTTTTCTCATTGCTGGTCTGAGAGGTGTTTTATGATGTGAAAAAATAAACCATGTTCAATGTTCTGGAAAATTATTCAGTCAACTCAAAACAATAGAAAACACTCTCAGCACAGTGGATTAATTTCCTTCCTTTGTATTGTAATTCAATGTGTCAAACATTTAAATGTGTTATTTCTTCATATTTTATTATGAGTTTTATAGATATAGATCCATTTCACTTCACATTATGTATCTTCCTCTGGTGTATTTTACATAATTTTATCATAAATCTGGAGGAAAGTGAAGAGTAGAAGCAGTTGGCGTTCTGGCAGTGAATGAGTGATGTGACTATCTTTGTGCTCTTATAAAGATGCATGCTTTCTTTTTTGGTTTCAAAGCACAATCAGCTGCTTCCAAATGGCCTCTTTGGATAATGATCAATCACAATGTAAACTAAAAGAGAAATTGGGAATAATGAGATCCCATGTCCCTTTCAATCTGTTATTGCACTTGGACCAAAAAGAAAAAAAAAAAAAAAAAAGAAAAAAAAAAGCCCCGGCCCGTCTACAGGAGGGATAGCATATGACAGATAAAAGGGGATGGGTTATGTAGAACGAAGAAACACGGACAGCTGTTTCCTCAACCAGAGTAAAACTGCTGTGTAATGCGGCCCTCTTTTCTTCCAAAACAGAAGCTGATGTTCCGTGCAAACATATCTGCAGTCAAGTATGAAAGAAAGACCAAATGAAATCATGACAATTGGAAAAATTTCCCAGGATGTCATTCAAATCTAAAAATAAGTAAAGTTGTCCATTTTGGAGACTTTGGCCTGAAAACAGGAAGGAGGAAAGCAGATGTTCTGGAAACTCCCTGGACAGGCCAGAGTTGTGAGATAACATTTCAAAGACAATTCTGGGCATGTTTACATACTGACATTAATGTAATCTGAGAAGTCTAGGACATTGCTGGAAAAGACTGACATTTTATCTGTCTAAAGGGACTAAGTTCTCTTATCTCAGAATTCAGGCTGTTTAAACTTGAAATTAATTGCATGGTAGAGGTTCAATATTGAGTAGATAAATGTTAAACTGAAAAGTAAAAGGGCTTTAAATGATGGCAAGCTTGATGTGAAAAGGCAAATGTGATTCACTGTGTTCAGTAACTTTCACACTCAGTATAAATACAGGGAACTTAAACTCATGTCATGAATATAGACGGACTAAATTGGTAAAGCCAATCAAACTGACACTGAGACATCACATATGTGCTAGTTTCTTTCTTTCCAGTTCAGAGTAATGTCAGAGGCTCTAATTCTTACCTCCTCAAGAATGACAGCCAATCATGTTAAGAGGGGGAAAAATGAACCACTTCAGCTGCTTAATTATTACTAACCAGTCACTGGCATATTTGGCATAACTATTCCAAAGAATGGAATTAAATACTCTCGACAAACCAATTACTGCACCTGCTTGAGAGTAAAGAAAAAATACAATATTTGGGTGTTATGTTTTTTTAAAAAATGCATCTTCAGGATTCAGGTGATAGGAGCCCATGGGAGATGAGTGCAAAATCAAGGAAACCATGTTAACCTAACTTAATAATTAATGTAACTTCATCTAATATTATCTATCTATCTATCTATCTATCTATCTATCTATCTATCTATCTATCTATCTATCTATCTATCTATCTATCTATCTATCTATCTATCTATCTATCTATCTGTCTATCTATCTATCTATCTATATCTACCTATCTACCTACCTACCTATCTTTCTCTCTCTCTCTCTCTCTCTCTCTCTCTATCTATATCTATATATATATATGTATATAAGGGCAGCAAGTTATCAGACCCTTAGCAGAGAGCAGCCAACATAAAGACTAAGAGGCTGAAGTACAACACTTCTTTTTTTTTCCCATTGCGCCCAAACGCACTGGTTTGTTTGTGCTCTCAGCTGCTTCAGTGGAATAAGGACTGTAACAGAAATGCAATAACCAGGTCGATGATGTGCTGTACTTGTGAGTTCTGTCATATGTGCTGTATGATAATTATTAATTCACTCGCTCTAGCCTCCAGACCAGCCACTGACCCTGTCTGACCCAAATCAAATTGATTTTGCAGTTGAACCTGCAGCAGGCCCAAATGAAGCTAAGATCAGCAGAAGTTTAAGAGAGAAGGAGCAGGGAAAAAAGTGTGAGCAGAGAGAGAAAACTGCACATACGCATACACACACACACACACACACACACACACACACACACACACACACACACACACTAACACACACACACGTGCGCGCACACACAGACTCTACACGTAGTTTGTGGAGAAGGCATATAAGTTGGGTGAGATAAATGGTTGGAATGACTTACTTTGATGGAACAGCTGTAAGAGAGCAGGGGAGAATGACAAGAAGCCTGTGAAAAGCTGTAATTTAATAGCCTAATTTCCTGTCCCAGCCCTGCAGAAATATCTGTCTGAGGATGACAGTTGATGAAAATGCACCAGGATTTGATTTGCTCCCCAGTGGAGGACAAGTTCAGGCCTATCTCTTCTCCAAGGTCCCTCAGGCAAACGTGTGTGGGCGAATGGGTCTGTGCATCAATGTCTGTGTGTGTGTGTGTGTGAGTGTGTGTGTGTGTGTGTGTGGTGAAAGGGGGGGGTGCAGTTCTAGTTTTAGAATACATACATTGATCAAGCCCATTTACAGACTTACACATCTCAAGAATGTCTCTGTCTGCCCCAAAGCAAAACAACATCTAACATAACATTTAAATTCCCCAACATGTACTTGTAATGGATTGAGAAAATTAAGACATAGACAAGAATGGGAAAAACATACATATCTTTTACAAAGTGTGACAATTATGTTGCATGTCTAGTACTAATTATAACTTAGAAATCAACAAATTCTGCTCAGTTTATTGAAAGCGCTGAAGCTTAGTCTTAGCAGTCATACTTTCTTAAGGTGTAATGGAATATATAATTCTAAAGGAAACTTCATGCCTACATCACTATAAACACTTTATGAACAAGTTAAAAGGTTGGAGGCAATTAACAGTCACAAAAAAAAAAAAAAGTACATCTAACAAAGAAATACAAGTACTATCTCAAACAATATGGTCACTAGACAACAGAGTTTTGGTTTATTGCCTTGGTTTATTTTTTTATTTATTTATTTTCTTAATTTTAGTTATGCTAATGAATGTGTATGACACACACTGGTTGGACTGCAATCCAGTGATGCGAAGAACAGTTAGCATTCACACAAGTATGTGAGGACGATTCACATACAAGCAGCGTGTTTAGAATTGTATTTCACATTCAATAGAATATGATAATCTAATCGATCATGGATCTCTCTGCTGGTGAGGTCTGCTGAGTGGATGCAGAATCAACAGCTTTAGGTGAAAGCCATGGAGCTAAAGCTGTCTCAGTCCTGTACATAGAGTCAGTTGGGACAGGATAAAGACAAATGAGGTTATGTTTTTCAAAACGTCTGAGATGAAACCTAATTAGGAAGACATATTTTACATCTTATTTTCCTCAAATCCATTTTCAGCGTGCAACTGAGCTTGTTGCATGTTGTATTTTTGTGTTACTGATAGAATAATAAGATATATTAATATGGGTTAGCAGTAACTCTTTGATTGCCAAAAGAATGCATGTGTTTAACCTCAAATCAAAACCAAAATTTCAGCAGTGAAGAGTCAAATGCACTTTATTCAACATTTTGAGTGTCTTATTTTCAGACACTGTGCACGTTCTGCAGTTTAATAGTAAACTTATGTTAATCAGATCAATAGGATATCCATATGAAAGCTGCCCGCAGCTGTGCACCATTATCAAGCAGCTCGCTTAATCTAATAATGGATATCAATAGTTTATTTTGAAATCTACTGGTGCAAAAGAGAAACAAGTGTAATTAGATCAGCACAGCTTGGCTCCTTCTCCATGTTCTGTTTGCTATTCAATTACAATTAACCAAATGTGTCATAATGGCAACAAAGAGATGAGTCTCAGGGAATAAATTAATAGCATCTCAGCTTGAAGCAAATATTTCACAACGAAAGACAAACACGTATTTGTCTCAGACTCCAAGAGTCAACACAAGCTTTAGCGGGGGATTTTTAATTAAGGAGAGAAAATTATTTGTGAAAGTGATGTGTTTTCACAAATTGTTTGCATGAAGTTTGTAGGACGTTCTTTTATCAACATAGTTTCTAAGACTCCCCACTTTGAGATTTCATTTTCCACTGTAATTGTTGAAGTAGATATGATTATTGACTGTAAATGTTGTTTCAAAGAAGTGTTTTGTTTAGAAATTGAGAATAATCTCCCAGTCTCTCCTGTGACGGTCTCTGTAAGGGTGTGGCCTGAATTCCAGGTAGGTGGGCTTTTTAAATTACCCAAGTACCAGAGTGTGACAGAAATACCAAATATCTTTTTAGATGTATTTACTGATGTTCTTAAGACACTCAGTTCCAGCAGCCAGAGGCAACAGAGATTTAGTAAAAGGAAGTTACTCATCTGCCAGGCAGTCTTTTTCCTCACAGAGCGAGTCTGTATGCAGGAGGGTTTTCAGCCTCACCCACCCTGTTACAATTCTCCCACACTCCTTCTCAACAGTCTAGAGACCTTTGCACTCACCACTTCCTGTACCGCCCAAGGCCATGTTGTCAGGATCTCATAGGAGAGTGACCTGCACTAAAGAAATGCCAAACAAACTCAGCATTTATTCAAAAACTCGCCTTGTTCCAAACCAGACTGAGTCAGTAAGCAGCCATGGACAGAGTCATCACTATGACTTTCACAGAAAGCAGGTGAAACCATAGAGTCTTGCTTTCACAGCCTGAGGGAGTTAAAATAAAATTCATCAGCAGAGAGTGTGCTGCTGAGAGGAAGAAAGAAAAAAAAAATAAATAAATAAGTGCGGTATTGCAGAGCCCTGAGCCAAAGGGAGTTTTCCTTCCCTCATGAAAGCCTCTTTCACCCCCAATTCTCCCCTCCAGCCCAACAATTACATAGCCTTGAAATTACTCCCCAACAGAAGATACTTGTATAGTATGACAGCTAGGAAGACCTTGAGCTGCTGAGGTAACATCAACTTAATTTAAAAGTAAATATGTATTTACAACAATGCATGTTGGCTTCCTCCTAGATTACCCAGACATTGTTTGCTCTAATTGTATTTGGCAATGTGTTTCTGAAACACATTTATTGGTATTCAGAGGATTCGTGTGTGAGTAAATGTCTCTTGTTGTTCACAGACATACAATTGAGGAGGTTGTACAATTTCCACACTGAGAAAGCAAGCAGACGAAAGCCTCTGAGCCGTTCAGAGTGTTGAGACATCTATCTCAAATCCATAATTAACCTTGTTGGTCACTCACAAGGCCAAGATTGTGGGAGATCAGGCTGGGGAGCATTTTTCCTCTCTTGCTGGCAGATGCGGTGCAGTTGCAGTTGCGGCTGTGCTTTAATGTGTTTATTTGTTTGCTCCCTTAGAGCGTCTGTTCAGCAGCCGGCTCAAAGTGATGGAGCTGCACACACTGTCGCTAAGGTCCCAGTTACGTCTCAGCCAACAGAGGCCTTGTTATGAAGAAAAATGGAAGGGAGGTTTAAAGCAGAGGCTTCCAGAAGAATGGATGGATGGCTGATCTCTGAGTGTGACCTCTCAGTGCAACTGCAAGGGCATCTGTGTTGTTGTTTTTTGTGTGTGTGTGTGTGTGTGTGTGTGTGTGTGTGTGTGTGCAGGTGCATAATACAAGCCCTCAGTAGACAAAGCACACGCTCTACTTCCCATGGCTCGACTTGTAACAACAGCACTTCTTTGACTCCGAAACACATTTTTTAAATAAACAGGACATGATGAGATCAGATGATGAAACAGAGTCGACTGTGTTTCTACATTATTAAGAGAAGGCTATTCATTTCCCCTGAAATGTCCTTAACACCACTCTATAGTTGTTTTACCGCAGGATATAGCCTACAGGTAGACCAGAGAATGACTAATCAGACGAACAATACCGCAAATTAAATCCTGCAGCATGGTGTGAATTAGTCATGTAATTATCAGTGGGGATGTAATTAGCACTGTAGAGGATTACTGTTTACTGTGTCACCCCCTCACTACAAGTAAACACACTGCGCCTCATACAAGTCCAAGTACATGACTAAGTCTGTGGAGTGGTGTTTCATTTGGGGCCTGGAAAATGCATTCACTGTACGATAAAATCAGCTTTGAACTCGACAGAAGCTGTTAAGTTTGGCTGTTCAATCACACAATAATGACTCATGAATAAGATCTGTACTCACTCAAGAAGCTGATGTTCCTTTGTGTTTTGCACTATCAGCTTGCTCTGGTGATTTATGTAGCCTTACTTGTTTAGAGTAGGTGTTAGCACCATGATCTTTGAATCTGGGCCTTACTTTCCTTTTGGGTTCATTTCAGATCAGTGCCCAGCACAAATCTCTCTCTTTCCCAACCTTGAGTCCTGCATCAAACAAAAAAGAAAAAGCTCTCTGCCCTCAGAGGAAATGTCAGTAATCCGTGCCTCCTCCGAGCAGTTTAATCTGAACCAAAAGTCATTAAAACAGTAAAGGGATATCACAAAAGACTTTCAAGCCAATAGGCTCACTGCTAACATGATTAGATCATTGATCCTCCAGTAAAGCTGTAGGCCTTCAGGTGCGAAATGACTTTTTAATGAAATCAGGGAAATCTGGTTACTTGAAAATTACTGATCAAAGTTAAGACTAGGTAACTGGGGTGGCATTCTAACCATGGTGTTTTTTTTAATTAATTTATTTATTTTACTATTTTTCGATTTCTTTTTCTTTTTCCCCACACAAAAGTATTTATTTGCTTTATTCACTCAACATCACAGGAAAAATCTGAGCTAAGAATGAAAGCTTAATTGTAATCGTGTGTAGGATAGGGCTTCTCTATGTCTTGCTGCGTCCTGGGATGGGATTTCTATCAAACTATCAAAACACCAGCCACAACCGGAGAAACATGCTCTCAGTAGGCTTGAAGCTAATAAGTTCACAGCTGTCATCTATGTAACTATAGTGGGACCAAGAAAAAAAAAACAGTTGAGTTCAGCATTTATTTTTTAGTTTATGTATGTAAATAATAAATATGTATGTAAATGAATGTTAAATGTTCAATGTTCAACGTACATATATTCAAGGTGTTAGTGCCTGACACAACATAAATATTCTAAACCTTACTTGTTTACTTAACTTTACCCGTGTTTACATGTTGGTATTATTATCTCACCATCAGCTTATATCACATTTACTACTGCCTTGAGGATTCCAGTTGTCTTCCATTCACGGAAAAAAGAAAAATCTTTTTCCCCTAGACCTTTTTATCTAATTAATGAGACCAGATGAAATATCACTTAATTTCACATTTAATTATGGGTCATAATACCTCCTCCACTGGACCAGCTGTTAATACTACAAGGTTTTCATCACTGTTGAATGTGCTGTGGGTGAAAATATTAGCATTTATGATTCTGCCCACTGGAGCACCAGCTTCAACTCAGACAGACAGCTAGCTTTTCTGTTGGGATGCGCGTATTTTACTCAGTGTACTAATACTTATAACTTAAAGCTAATTACTACAAAACAAAGGTGAAAAACACATTTAAAGTTGAAAATTAATCTGTCATATCACTTATACTAGCTTCTGATGTGTCCTCTGCTGATAAACACAAGATGACGCTTGAAGTATTGTTTCGCTCGAAGAAATGTCTTTTTACTGAAGCAACTAGCTGCAAGCAATTAAGAGATCTCAACAAAACCATACAGGCATTACTAATCACATGACTATATGGGTGCTTGATGCTTTACAGTTTCTTTTACTGGAATAATAATGACATTATGGTTCAGGAATGCCATACTGAGAAAACTATCTGTTAACAATTTTTGTGTCTCTCATGACAGTTTTTCAGCCAAGTAACTGATAGAATACATCATGTCTTGTACATTAAAATACACGTGTTCTTTCGTTTTTACATGGTAGTATAATTGCTTAACACTTAACACATTTATGCACAACTATATTGCTGGACATCCAAAGCAGGTTTTCCTTTCCATATGAGACGATGGTAGGTGCTTTCACTCACAATCATACTATTGTTTAAACCAAAACATCATGTTTATGGTCCTCTAATTTTTCAGTTACAGTATATTTTAGGAAAAAAAAAAAAGAACCTTATCACTCTGATGTTTCCCTGTTGCCTTGTTGTCTTCTGTGGTTGTATTTCCTATATTTGTGTATGCACTGACTTCTTTTTCAGAGAGCCACAGGCTTCAAAATATTTAAAACGGTTTAAAAAGATACTTTGTGATTATGCTACGGCTTATCAAATACACTGACACATTTAAGGATCATAAGATTTCAGAATGGATTTAAATGGCTCAATATTTCCTGTAAGTCTCGGCTCACATACTAATTGCATACAATTGTCAGTGAAATGAGTGAGGATGGACACAGAGAAAGAGAGAGATGCTGAGCTGGCAGGGCGTTGCTAACCCACTACATTTTGATGACGCAAGATGAATAATGCCAATATGATGAATTAGACTGCACATAACATTTCACTAATTAATTACAATGAATCATTTGGAAGTTGTCTGAAGTGGAGGCATACATAATGCTGTCTGTGTGATGCATTGCCCATAAGGAGACCAACGTCTGGATCAGCTTGTCACTGGGCAGAAAGTAAATGTCAGTTTTCAGATAGCTGGAGTTTTGCTCTCTGCATGGAAGACAACCTGCTTGTGCTGTTTTATAAAATGGTATTTTATTCTTATTGAGGTTCCCCAAACAATTTATCAAAAAGACAAGCATATGGGGGTAAGAAGAATGCGTGTATAGGGGGGGCTGAACTAAATGGGCCACTTTTAGGGTTCAGAGTGAGATGGGTTTGTACAAGTGACTGCAAAGTGCTTTGATACTTGCCTGACTGATCAACCTGCAATAAAACATTGTATTCTTCTGTTTTTCTGTACGTCTTACGTGCAATGTGGATGGTCTGTCTATTCATTGATCCTAAGACCACACAATAAAGTGGGGCCTTTGTCTCTAGGCACTACCTCTCTCTAGATCTTTTTTCTTTTCCTGTCATTTACCGACAAGGCTCTGACATGCACTGGGCATTTCTCCAGCAGGAGAATAACACACACGTCTGACATCCTGACCCCTGGTCTCTCTGTAACCCACTAAGCAAGAGGTTTATGCACTCAAAGCCCTTCACATGTTTACCAGGGGACCGAGCTATTGAGAGGGAGACATCTCCAGACAGGTATAGATCTTCAGCCACTGTCAGAAACTCAAAGACTTATCATGTGCCGGGGTCACGCATTGTGCATGTGCATTGGAAACAGGACTTAGAACAAGCTTCCAGAGTCAGCACTTCTTCAGTGATGCTGTTGCTTTCTTTCCTTTTTTTATTTTTTTTTAAACTGTCTGTTCAGTGTAAAATTATGAACAAGCCCTAGTACTGTGTACAGTACGGAGATGTGTTTCTAAGTTACCTCTTCCACTGTTTAACCAGCAATAAATCAATAACAGATTGCCATCTGGAGTGCAGAAACATATAGGAAAAGAACAGGAGTGTCTTTTAAATGGAAACATATAGAATCCATATGAAGAGACGAAGTCTAATAGCACGTGCTATCAAATTCAAGGGCAACTCAGAATTCCGCGAGCAGTATGAGAGCCAAGCTGTAAACACAGAGGACCCAGATGATCAGTGCCTCAGGGGAAAAGTGCCTCCCAGCAGTCATATAATGTTGTCTTTGGATTGGTCTATGGACACTATGTTCCAGATCATTCATGGAAACCTGTGATGTATACATTAAGGGGGGAAAAGAAATGGGAAAGGGATTGGTGGAGTCTCTCCACAGCAACAGACAACAGCCTATTGAATCAGACCAGTCCAGGGCTGGGCTGCCAAACCAAGGTGATGATGTCATCAGCCTGGAACAACGTCTCACTGCGCTTGTCTCCCGTGCGGAGAGGTGAACACAGTATGCTTCCCAGTTCCAGCTGGCTCACCTTGGAAGTGCTCTTTTGAGAGTGATGCATGTCAAAAGCAGGACCTGTCAAATACACTATCTATCAAAGCAACATGTCAAAGACAAAAGAACTAACAGGTCAAAAATACAATTAACAGAAGCTGACCTTCATATGTAAGAATCCAAGCAGTGCCACAATCAGGCCATCGAAGAATCTATAAATCAGCAAATTCTCATACAAAATAAATAAATAAATAAATAAATAAATAAAACCCACATATAAAGCAGTATTATATTTGTCTATAACTGACTGCTCATACGTTCTACAAGTTTTCAGCCAAATGAAAGAAGTTTGATATGGTTTGAAATTTGGTTTGGGTTTTTTTTTTTTATCCCTTTTTCTAATCCTCTTTGGGTATATAATGGCATTTTCTTCACAATGTTTCAGCATCAAAAGGGGATAGTCTTAAGCATGGCCTCAGTGTCTGCGATCTGATTTCATGCATTGGACAAGGGACTGCGTCTGCTAGCCAATAACAGAAGACATGCCAGTCAACCCATATGAGATCATTACAGTCCTCTCAGAGCATGGCTGCCTACAGGAGTAGAGCTTTAACAGGGAGCAGAGGGGGCAAGCTAGCAATCTGCTAAAGAAGTGCATTTGCATGGCAGAATGTCTGAAAGGTTTGGTTAACAATGTGCCTCTTCAAGCTAGCCTTAGTCTTCAGAACTGCTCCAGCTGCCACCTCTTGGCACTGTTGCCCTAACAAAAGCAAAAAGCAGTCATCAAAGAATGGCTACTGAATCCCAGAAAAAAGCCTTTCTTTTCAATATGCTCATAATTTAGTTGCTATACTCAAACTCAAGTTGCTTGCAACCTTTGCACTTTTTTTTTCTAAACAATTATGCCGACCCACTTCAAATTTAGGCACAAAGCATTTCTATAGTACTGAATAAAACTTAATGTGGTATTTCTGTAGTTGAGAAAGCATATCCTATATGACATATTATGTTATGCGTTTTGGAACTTAAAACTATTGTACATACAACTAACCTGAATTTACATGACTAACTGTTGATGTTCTGATAAGACCAGTACACATAATAATACATGTTCAGTGACCGCTGCTCAGACGTGCTGGAGTCATTATTGGTGATGATTTACCTCTGCCTCACATTACAATGACAGATATACTGATTGTCGACAAACAGCACGATACACTGTTGTTGTGGCTGTTGTTGTTGTCGTCACGGAAATAGGTTGGGTTAAGCGAATGCCTTTTGACACATGAGCTTCATCTTTCACTCTCTCTGAGTCATAAAGAGAGATTTCAAACCAGTCTTTGCCATGTTCATTTATTAGTTAAAGCTGTTGTCATCATTGTCATGGCAGAGTGCACTAAACAAACTAGATAAGTAGAGGAAAGAGTTACCAGAGTCCAGTCCTCAAAGAATAGCATTGTATCCCCATATGTCTTTATGTACCCTGGTCACCCTGACACAAACAGGAAATACGGCTCCAGTTCAGTAGCACTAGAAAAGCCTTTTACAGATCGCAGCATGTGAAAATTTAAACCTTGTGAAAATACCCTGCTTATGGACCACTTCCCACAATCCGCAATAATTCTGAGACGTGTCCAGCTTCCTTCCTGAGAAAACATAAAGTCAAAGCCAATCTTTTTTCGCTGGGCTTTCTTGTATGGACCGAGTTCAGAGGTTCTTTGAGCAGCGCTCTCTCTTTTTTTGATCTATCTGATGATTTGTTTCGTGAATAATGGATTTGAGAAGCTCAGAGGGCTGGAGAGAAGTGACTGACATCACAAAGCTCCCAGATAGAGGATGTGCAGCTGACCTCAGCTTGAACCTGCTGCGCTCATATTTGGACTGAGCAGAAATTTCTCATGTTTCCTTGAAACGCACTGCGTTATGATAGTCGGACGCCGCGATGCATTCTGCACTGTAAGCTGAGCTGCCGAAGAGGAGGTCGGATGATGTAATGCCCAGCACTCAGCGTGCATGCTTGTTGCTGTTGGCCCCTGCCGTGCAGCAGAGGCATCAAAATCCCCCTGATCACACTCCTCCTCATCACCTTCATCATCGCTCACTGGTTCTACAGGACTGTGAGCCTTCAGTTACTGATTTACAGCAGATTTCAGAAGCAGTGAAGGTGTGGTGGGTCAGGCTGAGAAAGGCAAAGCCATGACTCAGGTGGTGGTCATCAATGAGCGAGCACTGGTACCATTCCCTCAAGAGGAATACAGACATGTCCTGGAGCCAATCAGTGAGAATATTTAGCGTTCTATGTCCCTCAAATATTTTGTTTAAGAAAAAAGGGAAATAATAACAGTAAGGTCTCTAGTTTATGAATATCAGGTATACCACAGCTGAGCTGCATCTTCCTTTAAATTAGTTTTATTACACTCTTACACTGGCAACAATTATGAGAGTGTCCGTCATTTCTCTCCTCAGTTGTGTTTGTGAGTGTATGTTTATATGCGGGTGTATGTGTAAGTGTGGATGCGAGTGTGTGTCAGAGGAGCGAGGGCACCGAGTGACTCAGACGGACACTTCTCAGTGGGTGAGGTCATCTACAGTGAGGTTAGTGATAAGTGTGGTCAGCTGAGGAGAACCTGCCTAAGGGCGCTCTCATATGTTAAAACACCCTCTTTCATCCTCACAGGAGAAATTTCATCATCCACAGCCTGCCTCACGTGGGCACCACACACAGCTTCAACTTATTCCAGCATGCACAAACCTAGGTCGCTGAAAACACACTTTTTTGACTTGCCATAAACAGCACTCCTCCTGATCTCTCTATTTAAATTACAATGGTGGTTTTCAAACGATAACTAGCCAGTTAAACACTGGATTTAACATTTGGTTGGTTGTATACAGTCTCTGTCTATAGGACAGAGCTTTTGAAAAAGAGTATGCAAACCCCCTCAGATATAAACAGTCATCCGGTGAGTAAAACTGACAACATTTCAATGATGTCACACTATGGCTCTGTCACCATATTCATCATCACCATGAATACGGTCACTACATTCTGTTAAACTTCTAGCTCTCACTTTAAACATTGCTTTAAAGATATGAGGGGTCTTCAGAGTTTCCATCTCAGACTCAAGAAAAATCATTCTTGCATGCATATACACTACCTATGATCACAGAAAATGATTTTTCCCCAATATTGAAGCAAGGGCCATTTCACTCAAATGGCTGTACTTTGTAACGCCCATAGCAGTGGAATAACTTTGATTTAAACTAGCCAGCAATCAATATCATCTGTCGAGAAAGATTGATGATTATAAAGTAGGACTATTAACTGAGGGAAAAGTGTCCAAATCTGAGTCCCACTGGCTGTAATACACTCAAAGTAATAATGTAAAAAGGAATCATTTGTCAGCCAATTCACAAATAGCTTGAAACAGAGGACACATTTTCCAAATGAGTATGTGAATGACTCGAGCATTGATTTCTGTTGTGTGGGGAAATGAAAAACGTAAGAGAGAGGTGTCAGCGAACAGGGGGAGACAGTGCGCATCGACATTTCATTTCAAACATGAAAAGTCTTGCATATGCTGAAACTAGCAGATTTGTGTATTTAAAAGACCCAAGTGATTCAAGGTCAAGACGTCAACCCCTTTAAAAGCGGCCTGTCAGACGTTCAGCTGGGATCATTTCAAACTGTCCTGTGTCATATCACTGTAGATCTTAATTACTAGAAATACAACTTTGCTGAGCTCACAAAAAAATCAGATATTAATCTAATAACAGCAATATACTTGATTGCTTTTCAACATCACTTTGACACTTTAAAATATTTGCATCGCAGATGAAATTCCCAGGGCTAAAAAAGTACACTTTTCAAAGTGATAGCTAAAAGGGTTTATTTTACATTAGAGGGCGATATAAAAATATTTATGGAAATTTATTTTTGGCCCAAAAATTTCTATAAACATTAATTTCTTAATGTGGAAAATCAAGTGTTCCTAGAAAAACAGTACCTAAATCCAAAACACACATACAAATACATGTGCTCACAAATACACACACTCACACATACAACTAAACAATGTCTAAATTGTACCTCAAATGAAGTTAGTCATACTGCAACAACACCATCAGTCAAAACAAATGCCAAAGATACTCTGCTCTTTTGCAATCTTTAGCCACATTGCTGCATTAAACTTGGTGCTAGACACATCTTCAGATCTAACAGACTTTAACAGAAGAAAGAAATGATGGAACAGCCCGGACTAAATCCTATCAGCGTGAAGCGTGTCACACAAGGCAAGTGGTGTGTGTATAACATGCCCACCCTCACACCCACAGTGGGTCTAGGCGAATAGTGGATGACATTTGTCAGCATGAAGGTAAATGATGGCAGAGGATGACAGGCCCCTAGTCTCTCACTGGGCACTCTCTCTCTCTCTCTCTCTCTCTCTCTCTCTCTCTTTCTTTCTTTCTTTCTCTCTCTCTCTCTCACACACACACACACACACATGCACCTACATGGAGAATGATGATGAATCGCATGTTGAATAGGATGAGCTGCAAGATGGGCCTCTCCTTCCCAAAGAGCACCCTCTGCTGTCAGTTCCTATGATTCATTATCCATGTCTGTGTTACTCTGTGTGTTTGTATTTGTGTATGCGTGTGTGTGTGACTGTGTCTGTGTCTGTGTACATGTGTGTCTGCGTGCATGCATAGGGAGATCTATGCAAGCTTTTGAACTGGATCATGCACCTACGAAACAAGCAGCAGACAACTAACTACTTTCTAGCTGATCTAAAAGGCAAGTCACAGATTTGTTCAACAATAGCCCTTTAGGGTCACAACTGAATGTTTGAGAACAATGTAGTTCACTCCAGTGGATAGACTGAGAAGATGTGAAATGTAAAATATAAAAATAAATATCTGTCATCATTTGCAAGAAACTTGTTGAAATATAAGTCACACTAAGGGCAATCTCTATTCAGGATAATCAACCTAGGCTACTTACCACTGTTCTTTATCTAACACATAATGATGCTACTTACAATGGAAAATAGGTCCAACATCCATGTCAAATGACCATGTCTGGACTCTTAAAAACAATGAACTGCTAACGGACAATTTTGCCAGTTCTGAGCACATTTAATCATTCCACTCCACTGAAATCATTCACAGTGCAAAGTAAAACAAAGACTTTCACAGCTCTAAGGCTGTTTAGGTCACATGCCACACAACTTCAGTGAAGAGAGGTGTAGCATAGGCTGCAGTCATTGTAGAGTGGAGTCATCTCTATCTCTCTTTCATAGCTCAGATATGAATGACACTCTGTGGTTTGAGCCTGATAGATAGCTAAAGACAAGGTGAGTTAGTGAATCCCACTGGGCTAGAATTACACATTTTCAAGATGTGGTTTAGGGTCAAGATCAAAGTCAGGGTCTTGTCATCTCCCATCACGTTGGTCATTCAAAGTGGCCTTAATTGTCAATATAAGAGGCTTAGATATCGACACCTGTGACTTCCTGCTTGCAAAGTTCAGAAACCTTGCCTTTCAGCTTGTCATCAAGAACCACAGCTGTCTCTGAAAGTGACTGGCCCTGACAGTGCTAAAGAACATTGCAATTTATGGCAGGCCAGAAACCGTGAAAGAGAACCAATCGACGTTATGTACTTGCTTCATAACCCCAGAGATCTCTGCAGTAGATCCGACCTGCCAACTGACTCTCTTCAGCACAGACCACCTCTGATCTCACTGAATGATCAATATGCAAAACTCTGGTCTTTCAGTTTACAGACTTCACTTCAAAAAGGGGGGCTTTCATTCATGTCTATAAGATAACATTCTCAGGGGAATAAATAGAAAACTGATATCTTCCCACATCATGGTATGTCTGTGGGAAGTCAGAGGATGTGATAAGGAAACCAATGGACAGTTCTGTCAGTTTGTAAATGGATTGCCAGCACAGAGTGAATCTAAAACATCGCAAAGTCCGTCAGCCAAACCATAGCATCGTAAACAAAAAATTCCCTTTGTCTATTCAGTGAACTCTTCAGAGTTGCAGCCGAGAGATCCTGTATGCATACAACTCTGCATCTGGATTTCCTTTTTTTAAAGCTCAACCAAGCATGACACATTACCCTCATAAACTCTATAGGAAAAAAAACAAAAAACAGAACAGATAAATAATATCAAAAAAATAAGCACATTGTCTTTTGCATTATAGATGTTTTTGCAACTTGACCTGGAAAAAACAAATGCAAAAAGGCTGTTCATGATTTTTGTAGGTGTCCATTATAAGGCGTTCCAGGCCCGGCACCTGACACGGAGCGTCGACAGCCACCTCCCACTTCCCCTCCTCCCGGCGCTGTAGCTATCATCATTTTCTTTATCAGACACTGGAAAAACTGTGACAGCAACACAAAAATAATCTTTGGAATGGCGCAGAACACTCCAGGGCATGATAAATAAATAACTCTGCTTCCTAAAGCTGGCATCTAATATGTGTTGTTGTATATGTTGATGCAGCAAGAGGAAAACAAATAAATAAATAAGTAAAACGAGGCTGTATGTCGCTGGTTTATGCTCTTGTGTTTACCTTCATTCTGAGAGCCAAAGGGCAAAGTCTGCCAGCAGTATGTAGAGTGCACCTCTTACAGTAGAAGCTATATATACACTTCTCTCAGGCCTGTCAAAAGAAATTCTCCAGTTCTTCCTTACAATCCAGCAAACTTACGCCTCACACAGTGTCCAGCCACTTACACCTCCAGACCACACTGGGCATGATCATTTGATCCATCGTATGATGACAAGGGCATACTTACAAGGGCTGATTATAGCTCCATTGAACAATTTGTTTAATCTTTCAAAAGTAGATAATGAAAAATTACCTAGTATGTGTTAAACCTGAGCATTATTTTTCTGATAAACATTACAATCAAATAAACTATCAACTAAGAAAAATGATGCAGAGGACGTTGCAATTCGCCAAGGAGCAAATAATCAATGAATTAACCTGGGATTCAATGCTAGAGCACCTCAGATGGTTGTTTGCTTTAATTGCTGTGGAGTATGAAGCACAAGTTCCAGGCGGACAATTGATAGTAACCATTAGCAAATGATTAGGCGGACAGTGATAAACTATATTTCATTGATTTGCCCCCGGTCCATTTCCGACTTTCTGCAAGGGAATGAATAAATCCACCTCTAAATGTGTAATGCATGACTTTATATTCATAATTTCCACCAGAGGAGCCGCAGGCACTGGGCTCTCTGTCATGTCTGGGTAGAACTGGCAGCTTGTCAATGTCTTACATTTTCAGCACACGAGCCCTGTGCCAAATCAGAAATGACTGTTTCTCATTCAAATAAGGGTAAAGCAGTCGAAAGCTTTGTAATGAGAGGGAGAGAGAGAGAGAGAGAGAGAGAGAGAGAAAAGAGAAAGAGAGAGAAATAACATTAACATTTAAACTCTACTTAAAAAATCCTGCGCTGAAACCTCCCATTGTCTAATTTCAGATGCAGAACTGGTAGGGACATTAGGTGGATGGTATATTTTGTATGTGTCTTCATAAGGGGTAGGGATATTAAAGTAGAAGGTTTGTTCTTGGTTATTAAATGCCATTTATTTCATTTGTACAACAATTAAAGACCATTAGCAGTTTCAGTTGCCCACAACTGAATTTCTGTCAGAAAATTAAGATGACAAAAGACAGTCTTTTTTCATTCTTGTCTGAAAACCATGGTAACACAGTCAATGTGGAAATCTAGAAATTAAATTTAGTACCAGCATAGTTGATGACAAGTTGCAAAAACTTTCCTTTTTTTGGGGGGGGGGGGGGGGGGGGGGGGTTACTGACCTGGTGATTTAGACAAATTCAAAAGAAATGGCTATGCTGTGAAAGCAAAGGACCCGTGCACAGTTGTCACACAGCCAAATAATTATTTGTAAAACGTTAATGTTAGCAGAAGCATGTGTGTAAGCCAGAAGCCCACATTACACCACAAGCCTACTTTATCTTTAAAACCAGGATTGAGCAATATTCAGAGCTTGCAGAGTTTTCTTCTCAGTTTACAAGAGTAGGACACACCTACAATTCCAACTCATCCCACAGATTCCACATGGTCGTACAGACACGCTTTCTGTTGTTTTGCTTTCAGGTTTTTTTTTTTTTTTTTTACACAAAATCACTTATATATACGTTTACTGTCAACTAAAGACAGCTGCATCTTAGCTATTCACTTAGAGGTGAGTGTGAGCATTCAGTGGGGTTTTAGAAAAGACTAGTTTGAAATGACATTGCCATTACCCAGATACATGGATGAATGATAAAAATGCACAGGCCTCAGTCTGAAAGAAGTTCTGCTTTCATATCCATGATACAGAGCATATGGAACCTTGTAATCAAATAGACATGACCTCGGAGGTTAGCAGCTCGTACTAAATTTTGTAGCTAGCCATGTTACCCTTTGACCTTTGACATTCCAGCCCAAATTGAGAAGCTTGAGGTTAGTTTATTTACCTTGTGTCAACCAGAGCAGACAAATGGGTTTTTGTTGGAAATCTGTGGTCATCGTCTCTACAAAATGTAATAGATATAATATAAATATCATGCAGTATTGTTTTACACTAACAGAAATTCTTCTAAAAGTCAGTTCATTCGTTCATTCTCCGGAGTCTTTTACTGTTAAAGCCCTTCATATTTCAGGGCCCTGTTAGTCTGCCCTCTTGAAATTCTGAATGTGATGATGTAAAAAAATTTGAAAAAAGTAAGATACAATAGGACTAGAGAGGACTAGAGTAACATCAGCTATTCCCATGATAAGAATGATTTAAGAACTTAAGAATGAAAAACTAGAAGTTAAATGTTACTGAATTTGTAAAAAGTGGAATATGTATGTAAAACACTGTACAAAAATCTCACTCTTAAGCTAAACCTTTTCCTCTAAATATCCACCTTTGGTGTCTCGTGAAAATATTCTTTTGACCAAGCTCAAGTGAGGCAGAACATGTTTTTGTTCAAGGTTAGAGGGAAAAAAAATCACTTCATTAAATCAGAAGATGTTGTTCATGTGGTCTCAGTATTGAAAATATGTAATAATGTTATGCATTCACTGTGGAAACACATCCTACCCATCCCAACTCAAGACATAGTCAGTCGATACAAACGCTAGCGTAAACTAATGAAAATACAAGACCTGCAAACATATTCATCATCCATTAAAAATATTGCTCACAGAGATTATCATTCTCCGTTATTCTTAACCCCTGATGAACTAGCATTGAATCTGTTATGTAGAGAAAAAAGGAGGAATAGAGAGAAAAAGAAAGAGATCCTAGGCCATTGCTTCATTAATTTCAAGACTGTGAGGGCTAAGTTATGAGACAATGCTTGGACTATCCACAGCTCTCACACACAGTGGCAAAGCTGAGCAAGGATGAGTCACATGGATCATACTCTGGACAGCATCACCTCTCTCTCTCTCTCTCTCTCTCTCTGTATTTATGTTTGTGTGTTTTGTGTGTGTGTGTGTGTGTGTGTGTGTGTGTGTGTGTGTTTGTATGTGTAGCACTGTGAGGACCAAATGGTGAGAGAAGCTTGGATGCCCACAGAATACTGTGGAGGGAGGAGCCCTGCTGAGTTCAGAGATAGGAGCTGTCAATCAAACAGTCATTAAAGCTGCTCAAGGAAGACACAGGGGCACTCACATAACAAATAAGAGCAAGACAGTCCAGTGCCAAAATCTGCCTGAGTGATGTGTGTGTGAATCGACATGACACACAATCACAGTCTCTGAGCACAGTTCATTTTGCTGCCCCAGGCACAGTTACAATAATAAAAAAAAAAAAATCATATGTGTCATTTGACATGGAAATGACTTGGTAACAAGAGCAAAGAATTCACTTCATCCAACTGACAAACACAGACTTTTTTCTGTGGGGATTTTTATATTGTGTCATGTTTTTTTTTTTTACAGTAATTTTATCCTTTTTTACAATATTACATCAGTTCCACAGTGCAATAAAACTATTTAGAAAATTGAATACTGTAACAAGTGAGACCTGATATTGAACTGAAAACATACAATGAAATTCAAGGATTATATTCAATGCTGTGACACATATAGACCTTTGTTAGCTAGTTTAACTGTCAGAATACATGAAAGAAAGAAGAAAGTGTCAATATTTAGGATGGAGAGTAACAGGAAACCAACTCCCTTTTGTTTAGTTTAATTGAAAACGCTGTGATGATTGCCACACTACAGCATTTAATTAAACTGGAAGGGCACAAACCTTTAAAAAATGGTTCGCTTGTAATCAAGTCCAAAATTCAAAGCATGCTCACCTGTCTGTGAAGAGTAATGCATGCTAACTGAGGACCCCACACTCCTGCAGCTGTGAACACATTTACCGGTGGTCAATTGCTTTGTTGCCCAACCTCCACAGTTGTTGTTTGTTTTCATTTATGAGGTAACTCTTATTATGCATAATTCATTTGATAATCTCCCTGTCATTAATTCATCATGGAAGGGATATGCATTATTCAATGAAGATTATACATCTTTAACAGGGCTTATGGAGATATGAGGGCAACAACGCCAGGCAATGGCATTTTTGTTTCACATGACACGCTTGTTAATCACAGTAATGAATCGCAAGATGGTTTCGCAAAAGCATTTGGATCAGACGGGTAAACAAACACAAATGCTAATCTCAAGGTAGTGCTTTCACATACTAAGGCCTCTCTCAGTTCCATTCAATTATTTACCTGTGTTTACACGTTCATTAATTTAGGGCCTTGTTTGATTACCTGCCTAATGGTGTAATGTGTTCTTATTGCATAATTACTAAATGCTGCAGCGTAATTGATAAGCAAATAGATAATTCATAACACAAAGAATTCTTTTACTGTGAAATCGTGTTATACCCTGAAGCCATTTGACATGGTATTCCTTGTATTAGGACACATTTCTGTGACAATCATGATATTTGAGCTCACCATTTAGAGATTTAAACAAATGGGTATTTAGTCATTCTGTGAATATAGGTTATGTTACCCCATGTTAGTCAGATAAGCTGTATTTGTTTTAACATTTTGATAGGTCAGTGAAATGTTGTTACATACAAGACCAGTTGATGAATTAACTAGTTAAACTTAACATCTGGAAATTAAGAACGGTGTTCAAATAATGTGGCGTTTAAGAATCAGTGGTTAGAGGTTGGAATACAGGAGGTTGGGAGGTTGATTCATGTCTTTGTATAGTGCAACATTAAGGAGGGAAAAAAAAAACCCTTCGTGCAGGTTTTTGGACCTTTCAAATTTTCACCCCTTCAATGTAACAATACAATCCGCTTCTATTAGGTATGTTACATGCCAGTTGTTTTTGGCAAAGAGGACTTTAAGGGCTTACTGGAGGCAATCTTTGCTGGGCTGAATTTTACTTTATCTGTGTTCTTTGGGAAAACTATGCTCCGCTGGCCACTTAACTACCAGCAGGCTTTAATGGATTAAACTGTCCCCACTTTTTATCATCAAATTCTTCCCCAGATTGTGCTCTGGGGAAAGAAAGAGCAGAAAAGCATACAGCACTGAAAATCTGTTGCATTATTGAAGCAAGAGCTTCAGCAGAGATCCATGTTCACTATACTGCCTCATTGTCTTGACAGTTGTGACAAATTATTGTTTCTTAGAGAGACAATGAGAAGCTCTCCAAAATGTTGCAATACACTGCATGGTTTCATAAAATATTATTGTTTTGCTTTTATTTTCAGGGTCTAAGGAATTCAGCCTGGAGGAGAAGGCATTTGATGACGATTACATTTGCAAATGAAACTTGAAAACTTGTCTTTTTCACATGTTGTCAAAAACAGAAATCTGTAGAAGACACATCTCCACGTTTCAACTTATTTATGCGACAAAACAGGAGCTGCGTCTCAGGGAGATGTCTCATAAATATTTTAGAACTCCGCTCTCTCAAATCAGTAGAAACACATCCATTAAGAGTGACCTTTGTAAAATCCAGCAGTGCCAAATACCAGACTTTATCATCCTTATAAAACACTCTGATGGGCTGTGGACCATTTTAACATACCGTCTGTTTGAAATAATTGAGCTGAGCTTTTAATGAACTACTCTGAGGTGCTGAGGTAAAGATACAGAAATATAACAAGACATTGGGACCGGGAATCATCTATTACCAGGGTTCACTGACAGATGTACTGCATGTGTAAAGCAATGACAAAAAAAATATCATTGCTAGTTCTAGTGGCTGAGTACAGAACCCCAGTAACTAGCTAATTTATCAGGATTTATGGTTATACATTTTCAGAAGTGTTAGAAGGCATATTATCATCTCTCTCTGTCTCTCACTTTGTGTGTTTCACTCACTCTTTTACATAATGACATTCATCACCTTGTAATCTGCAGGATATTGCTTTTTTTTGTGTGCTTTTCAAAAGTTCAACAGAAGTTTTTATTGTCCACTGTGTTGTGTCCCTTTTCTGCTATTAAGTCATTTCTCTCAACCTATGACCCCAACCCCCACAGCCTTTCCCCAAACAAACTGCTTACATTTACATCATTTAAAATCCTAATTGGTTAATGACAAGGTGCACCTCGCTGATCTCATGATCCATATTAAATTGTGATTGGCTGTCAGGGAAGGGGAGACAGGGAATTGATGAGATGAAAAGGGAAAGCAGGGCTCTGATGAGGGCAGGTTCAGAGCAACAGGCCACAGGAACCTTTTTGTTTCCAGGACCGACACTGTCTCATACTGCAAGTAATTGCTGTATTTAATCTTCAGCTCTGCCATGCAGCACTAAAGCCCTTTCTTATTAGACCAAGTCTTATCCACCTGAGATTTTGGCATCATTTTTTTTTTCTTGGAGGGGGGGTCTTTGTCTCTCTTTTCTTCCTGTTAACACACTCATGTTGCCCAATCAGAGTTGCCACTGTTTATTGTGATAAGTCAGTATAATGAACAAATGACCTGCCACCTGGAGCACTTAGAGCATGGTGTTAAACTCTGGTTATAAAAACCTCTTCCAGCTCTATTGATTTACTGCCAGCGTTTGATTGTACCCCAGGGGCAGGGGCCTTGCTAGGGCCGACAGAGCTCTTACTGTTTTACAGTCTTTATTACACCAAACAAATAAATCTCCTACCCATTCATTCACTAGCTCTCTCTTCAACCCACTGATAATAACAGAGGAAAAATAAGAAGCAGATTCATGTTCGGTGACCTTAGCACAAAGCACGGTCTCTACCATCACTCGTTCATATTAGATTAGCCAGCCCAGACAACTACTGCTTCTCTGTCTCTGAAGATTTCATTAGTGCTTGGCAAAGGTGCATAAGGAAATGATTTTGAGCAGGGTTATCCTGTGTTGCTAGCGACAATCATTACTCTGAGATCCTGCAAGGTTCTTTTACAAGGTCCCTGCGGCGCTAACTGGATGCGTCCCCGACGTTTAAGGAGGCATTACACCTCATTCTCAGCATAGCCCAATCCAGAAGTCTGTGTTTCCAGTTAGTCAGCTGACTTTTACGAGTGGAAGGACACAATCACCACTAACATGATGGGACACCTTATACTACAAGGATGGTTAGCATTACAAACAGCTATACCGGATTCAACAGAGCATACCCTACGGATATAGTGAAATTTCCGTGTTTATACACACATCTATTAATAAATGATCAACCTCGGACATGGTATGTTGCAATGGCATCTTCAGAGGGAGCATCTACACATAACTGTCTAATTGATTTTATTGTGCAATGGAAAATGCTAAATTTTTATTACTGTAATAATAGGCCTCTGAAGCACAATAGTTAACTTTCATGAACAATATAAAAAAATATATCATCCAAATGCACGAGGTTAAAAAAGCAGAATCATGTGCTTATCTAGCTTTGGAGTGTCACCTTTCTTCCATCTGTAATGTTTACATGATGAGAACAAGGCCTTGTTACTCATAACCTGCTAGCGCCCCCATATCTCAGAGGCAATTATAATGTGTGCTGTCTCCTGGTCCACACATGCAGGCAGCTTAATACCTTTGGAGGATGACCCCATCGTCAGAGAAGCTGATACAGTAAGAAACTGCCAAAGCCCCTAAACTCACAGAGATTATATGGTTGGAGCAGGGAGAGGAATGCCTCTGATGTCAGGGCTGGTTTCAAAACTCATCTCTGAGTTGTGATGTCTTCTTCTCACTGACAATCCGACAGAAGTTTTTTTTGTTTTTTTTTTTCCTTCTTCTTTCATGTTTGGGCTGTTGGTCACAGTGTGATGCGTGGTTTGTTTGGGGTTTTTTTTTCTCCTTAACGGGATACAGGGACTTTTAGCATTTCAGATCTGTGGGCACAACAGACTGGACATGCCCAGGAGGTGTATGTTTGAGGAAAGTGGTAGGGGTCCTGCTCTCTCCACCTGTTCCTCTAACTCTGCTCAATGATTTATTTCTCTAATTTGGTCAATATGGAGCTGTCATAAAAACAGAACCAGTATAACATGGGATTATGTGACAATTGATGTCCCATGGGAGAACATAAGAAAAACTAAAGCACAAAACTAAACATAACAAAAACTAAAGTTAAGAAAATATCGGCATGATTTCCCTAGTTCTTGAGTGTAATTTGAGTATAGATGTTAATAATACTTGAAGTCAACAATTTCAGTATTATTATTTACAGTGTTGTAAATGAATAATTTTCACATGCAATTTATGCTTTATTTTTTGCAAAACTTGAACCTTTTATCCCTATACACAATTGTAATTTCAACATATGGTTAATCCATTTATTTTCTACTCTTCATACAGGGAATCCGTAGGTGCTGCACGGTGATGATGTCTGACAAATGAAAACATCTACTGCAATAGCTTGATGCACATTCACTGACACTAAGCATAAAAAAAATCTTTTTCTTCATTCAGAATGGAATATGCCTTAAAGCACATTTAGGCTAATGAATTACATGCGGAGCAGGTAGTAAACTGCCAGGGCAGAATTCTAATTCTGATCGGTCCTTCAGTGCAGAACTGGCTTCTAGCAAAAACAATCTATGAGGTCGTTTAGGGCCACACCTCCATCATAGGGCCACATAATTCTTTTTTTTATGCTAGTCATAAGCACTTAAAAGTGCTGGCAGTTGCCACTATACAGTAACGGACAGCACAGTAGACAACCTCTCCTCCCCTCCACACCCCATGTTTCACACAGCCTTTGGTCTCTCTTAGAAGTCAGTTAGCAAATGATGACAATTTTTTAAAAAAAAATGACAAAAATTAAGTTTCTTTGGGGCTGAGGGATGGAAGAAGCAAAGGATAACAGATGAACAAGGAGCAGTTGCTAAAGGTAATCCATGAAATGTTGTATTCTTAAGCATGTTTATTAGCTAGTGACCATGTTGTATCTCCAGAAAATCATGAAGCTGATACATTTATGCTGGCAACACATTACAAGATTTTTAAAATCCTAACAGATTTTGAAAACACAGGGCATCTCACACTCAAAGTGGATTTCACCTTTTTTTTTTTTTTTTTGTATATGGATGGTAAAGGTGCACACAGTAAACAATTTGGCAAGAACTAGGGTCACATGCTTAACAATTCTGATGAGATTGTTGTAGTGAGTCTTACACACCACCGTGGAGTCTCTAATCTTGTGGGAACAAATGATCCTGCTACAGCATGACACCTGTCAAAAGCAATCATGATGGTGGACAGTCAGTATGCATGTACTTTAATGAGAACTGAAAAGCTCAAGAAGTGTTAGGGGAAAAAATGGGCAAAGACGTAGCTAAAAGATGAAGGCAACACAACATTTATGTTTTGCATTGAGAGTTGGAGATAAGAAGGCTTTCTCAGCATTTAACAGAAAGTTGCATGTGTTGTTTATTTGTTCATATATATTTTCTTGCATGTTCCAACTTCTGCTTCCTAGGGAGCTTGGCTCTCATTGGCTATTGCCAGTAACCATTTTCAGAATGTATTGCAGATCATCTTACACTACATGACTCGTGCAGACTTGCTGGGATTTTGAATCATACATATCAAATATGTTTGAAAAAAATCAGGGCACCTCTGAGTAGTTTACAACTTGATCAGGAGATTTAAGATTGAGTCTGTAACCCTCCCATGGGCCTACTGCAAGATAATCTGTGCCAAAAATTGGTCCTGATCAAAACTTGGATTTTTGTGCAAAGTTTGAAAATTTGTTGGGACGGGCAAATCACAGCTAAAATCAGTTCAAAAATCCTGTAGTGTGCTTCTGGCATTAGTTTTTACTCACTTGCTTCATCTATGGACACAAGGTGTGGAAGCCTGAAACCAAGCTAAAACATAATGCATACATGCATTTGCTATATATATAGCATAGTGGTACATTCTTGGTATACAACTACAGTTAAAGTATACTTCTGCATAATTGACCATTTACACAGTGGATCATCCAGGATCCTCAAGAATGTCAGTTTCACTTGTAATTGCAACTAATGATCTGACTAACTTTGATATAGCTACAAGTTAAGATTACACATAGTCTGCTATATCTTAAGTTTATAGTTGTTGTTTTGTTTTTTATCATTAATTTTGGGACCATTGCTGTTTAAGTTGATTATAAAAACTTGCAAAATGAAATCAGAACAGGCTAACAAAACAGAAAGTAGATAATGTATTTAAAAGTGAAGTATGTTATTAGAAACCCTTAAACATACTGTCAAGAACTGTATACCTTCCGCTTGGAATAATTTCCAAACTGGTTCAAACATGAGATGTTTTAATGCTTTTTAGCATGGATGGATGCACCTTGTAAAGTATCTCCAATTTACCTAAGTTCCCTAATAACACAAAGACCATAGCTTTAAAAAAATATGAGCAACAAATTTGAATGTGCCTCTAGAAGATTTTAGGCTTAATATTTGCATTTTAGCATCAGACGCCAACCGATAAAATGATAGAAATGTTTTTATTGAAGTGATCTGCCAATGTACCAAATGGGCAGTGCTCAATAATTGTTGTTTTAGATTTTCACTTTATCCACTGCTTGTGTAGTTAGCTTTCAAAATGTTGGAATAAAGAGGATTCTTGTTAACCCACACATACATCATATATAGTATCATCCCATTCAAAGCATGCAGGCAATGTAAAGCTTTGTACTGTGATTACTGTTGTGAGCAAGTCTGTGTGTTCATCCACTCACCTACAAGTGCTACAGTATGTGTGATTTTAGAGCAACATATACAATCTCGTTTAGAACTACCAAAGCCCTCAAGCTAGCAATGCTCCAATCAGTCTTTGAGTGGTCCATAAGGGGTTCTTCTTCTCCACTTGAATGCTAAAGGTAAGTCCACCACAACCATAGTGGAGCTCCTCTGGATGTGATACCTTGTGGTACATGTGTATGTGGTACCTCCTCTGCTTGTAGTAATGAATCAAGTCTAAGCAATTGCATAGTCTAATCTGCACATCGGCAAAGACATGTTACAGACCCAGTGTTTAGACATGGCATTAAGTGCATCTTAAATTATGCACCACAACATGTCAGATATTGATATTACAATATATTCACTAAACATGACTTGGTAGTGGCTGTTATTGACATAGATAACTATGATATGTAAAGCTTGTCCATCAGCTGGTGCCTAGATCGGCATTATTTTTTCCATATATTTGTTAACAATAAAATCATTTTAGCTTCTAAATATAGAAAATGCTGGTTCTACTTAAACAGAATGTGTGCCTACCCTGCACTATTTCCATGCCATGTTGGATGGCAGGACAATAGGTGGCAAATACATCTTTTCACTCTTCTTTTTTCCCAGAGAGACACAAAAGTGATACCTTTCAGCCATAACTCTGTAGTAAGGAAAGTGACCTCCCAAGCCACAGTCCCTGAGCACGGTCCAAGAGACATCTGGGAACTCTCTGAGGGTTCCTTACATCCCAGACCACAACTACATCAGCTATCTGAGAGCTAAAAGTGACAGGTTACAAGACCTCCTCTGTAATGTTCAAAGTCAGAGACAAAATCATAGGATAACTGTTAACAATTTTGTACCTATCTATTATTTTTCTAATGTTCACATTTAGCCTGTTGGTTCAGTAAAAGACACTACACCTTAATAGCCATAAAATTGTACCATGATAGGCAAAGTAATTATACTTCAAAATATATGGAGATTTAAAAAAAATTACTTAGTTTTTCAGGTTTTTTGAAGTTTTTGTGTTCTCAGGATACTCAACAATCCAGGTCAGCTTTAGAAGTAAAATTTGAAACCAGAATGCAAACAGATGCACACACATACATGTCACACAATAACAACAGAGAATGTACAGCTGACTGGGCAGATTGCAATATAGCCAGCAGCTTTTCCACTTTTTCTCTCTGCCAAGGGTCAACACTTTGAGCTGAAATTATTGGCCTGTCATAGGTTTCCTGGAAAATAACCATTTAAAGCGCAAAGAGTGAATCCAAAAAGCACTTCCTAGGTAATAAAAGTTTATGTACATCCCATGTTTTCCCTTTTTGGATTTACTTTAATGTCTACTGAACTACCTGGGACTATTTATTTATTTATTTATTTAATTATTTATTTTAATGTGCAATCCTTGCTTTCAAACACAGCATTAATGAAATTTAGTTAGTTTCTCATGCCTTGGAGCAGAGAGCACTGATGTTTTGCTGATGTATGCTAGCATCAGATAACATGTACCAGGTGCATACATCCTGAGAGTTTCCTTAAAGCATTTTAAAACACTGTCTGGAGTCTGGGTGTGTTTAGCGTGTTGACTCAGCTAGGTCATGGCCTTCTTGGCTCATGAATACGCACATAACAGGCTTTTGTAATCATTTAGCCATGAAGTGGTGCCAGTCAAACGGAGCTACATCCACAAGCCAAGACATTTTTTTTTTTGTTTTCCCCATAATGCAGTGCTCAAAGGCCTTGGACTCTCATCAGAGCCAATGTTACAAAGCTGATTCACACATCTGGTCGGGCAGAGGGTTGATCATAAAGCTGAAACGCCTAAAGAATTTTCTGCTTACATATTGTGGTTCACACATGCATATTTGCAATGAGAATTGGTGTGTGTTTGTGTAATTCAAAATAAAATGAAAAAGCTCACAAACGTGCCCAGAAAATTGTACATATACATGCACAAAACACTTTCATCTTGTAAGACACCTACAGTATATTATCAGAGCTAAAGTGGACCCCAGAATGAAAATACAGGATGCATTCCCTGTGGGATGGGATCTTACCAGAGAGAACCCCTTTCTGCAGCTTATTGTGGGGATGGGATGGCTATAGCCAATATCATGTCCTAGACTAGGTGTAATCTGCAGAGCAGATGATAAGGCTGGGGTTTTACAGGGAAGGCTTTACAAATTCTCTTAAATTTGCATTTGAAAACCTTCGCACAATCTTTAGGCTTATTTAAATCTCAGTAAGACACTGAGAGGAAAAAAAAATCTCCAGATCCTTCTCCAGTGCTTTCCCATGGAAAGCATAAAATCCTTACTACACATAAGTGAGACAGTAAACCACAGTCTCACACTGCCATGTATTAACAAAGGTGCGTAATTGACAGAAATTTTCCCACCAACATTCAAATAAAGGGTTGCCTTTGGACAAAAAAAAAATCACCAATAATGTATACATGTGAGAGATGTGGGAATAAACCTTTAACATTATTTGATTAATGGTTCTCAGAAGATCAGTAACCAAGATCTGTGTTGACCTAAGTTTGGGTCTCTTTGTGAAAATAAATTATGTCCTTCAAAATCGCTTGCGCATCGTACACTTTACCATTGGCTGCACCTTTCATTTATAAAAAATATTCTTCTCTCACGCAAAATGATTCTGATGCAGTTTCATGCATGAACATTGAAATTCTACAGAAAGACGTACAGATGCAAGAGTTCAAAGAATCGTAGTTCTGAGAAGTTCTTCTGCTCAGCCAGTTCACATCTTTGTCAGCAGGTTATTTTCAGAATGTAGCTATATGGTCCATCCTATACGTCCAGAAGGGATCTGAAAGATTAATTGCCACCTTTCCAATTGAATGTATGTAATGTCGTCTGACAAACACCACCCCTACAGGGATGATTTCTTCATTAATACTTGACAATGTTCCCGACATTCCTGGGCAACAAAGAAATGTAGCAGTGTGACGGACCAGCACTTGAAAGTGACCCAGATTCCATCTTCACTGCCATGCTTTTAACACTGAGTAGCACCTGTGATACAATATTAAACCATTGCAGCATACAATTGCGATGCGAATAGCCATTAAAACACAGGAACGAGATTGAAGATTCAAGAGGAACATTTTTGTGTCTTTAGTGCTGACTTAATCTCAATACCAAATGAAAAATTTAGGTCATGGTGAACTGTTCTACATTTTACCCGTATGTAAAAGTGCATAAAGTGCAAGATAATTACACTGCACCATGTATATGACCCTAGCAGAGGATTCTGGGTGTCTAACGTAAAGTACAACAAAATATAACAACAAGCAGGGTAAGTGAGTGGGTCAGACAGTATTCTGGGGGTCAGCATGAGAGATTTAGAATAGTTGTAAAGTGTGTCCCAGTCAAGGCCTTCATTTAAGAAACTAGACTAAAGCATGCTTCTACTCAGAGATTAAACGGACTCATCAAAATGTCTACTACCATTGAAATCCATAGCATATTTTGCTTACTTAAAAGTGACAATATGTCAGTATTGAGAGAGCTTTCTGCAATATGTTACAAATGTCCTTAGTTATTTTCAATATGTGCAGGTAAACCTTGACAAGCGATTTAAGACAACACAATGAACACAGGCTTGGAAAGTGATAAATCAGGAAAACATTGACCTGCTTTACACATACATATTTGCCATTCTGACTAGATGCGTTTATGCATAATGCACTGCATGGATTACAGACAGGTCAGATAAGCTTCATGCGCATGAAAGGCATTGCCCTGGGCAAAGATTTAAACAGCAAGGAAGAGAGAGAGAGAGAGAGAGAGAGAGAGAGAGAGAGAGAGAGAGAGAGAGAAAGATAGCTCTACAATATGTCCAAAAAAGACCCTGCTGCCAGTCTGAATTTGCGGAGTGTGAGGGGAGAAACCTACAGACAAGGGCTCGCACACCTTCTGACCTGCGGTGGCCTCCAGTCACGCTTAAGTCAGGTCCTTGCTCATTCGTCCATGTTGTTCCTCCCTCTTGTTCTAAACAATGCCCACTCCATTTGGAGCAGCTTAATGGCTGACTGCTCAGCATAACCCTATCCACCCGAGCGTAGATAGGTGACACTTGACAGGTGTGTAACTACTGGAAGAGCATGCTGACTGACAAGGTGGACTATCTCACGGAGATATCAGATATGCTTGAGACAAAAAGGCAGGAGCCATCAGAAAAGGGGACCATGCATGAATAATGTTTTGTGTCATTTTCTTTCTTTTTTTTTTTTTTTTTTTTTTTTCCTTATCTTGAGCAAAGGTATAATTTCAATTCTGAGGAGACTGAAAAGCAGATGGGTTGAAATATACTTTGTGTATTTGTGGTCATTATTTTAGTATAGAGAAAAGAGCTTGATTAAATCAGGAGATGGGTTTCTTTCTTTTTTCAATGAAAAACACTGTAGAATCCTTCTTCTGAGAATTATTTTATAGAGCAAAATGACACATGCATACATACAGAAGCACAGTGTGATATCAGGGTGAATGTGATGGGTAAGATGGTTCCTTTGGAGGATTTCAGATCACGTCAGAGAGAAAAGTACAGCTGATGTTAGGTCTCAGGGAATGCACTCTATGATGAATTGACAAGATGTTATTAAGCACAGAAAAATAAGATACTGGCCAGCCATCCTTGCTCAAAAGTAATATGTTTTCATTTCATTTAGGAGTATGGGACTCTTGCAGTTTGATGCATGAACAACCAATGAAGAGAATGTAACTCTAACAGAAAGTTGAGCCCACACTAAAGTATATTTATACCTTGTATCCAACCTCTAATTCCAGCTACACAAAGCAAAAATTATAGTGCCCAAAGGTTCACAAAATAACACTATAGAAAACTGAGAGAACTACAGCTTTTGAAAAGGAGAAAGAGAGTGAAAAAAAGGACAGAAAGAAAACATGTGGTTCCAAAATCGTAGCAAAAGTTCACACAGGGTTTATATTGCCTGAAATTGCCCTAGCAAACAACAGTATTTCAACATACGGCCTATTTTACTGATAGAGGGAAAAAAAAGAGGACAATTTTTGTCTTCTATATTATATGAAGCCACTTTAAGGTGGGGGGGGTTTAGAGATTGTCACATGGTGATTTTAGTTGGGGGGTATTTTCTCTTGTAATTGGGGTACCTTTCATCTTGCCAGACAAGAGGAACAGTGAGGAAGAGGACCAAGTGGTAGCTATCACTTCCCCCATTTCCAGGCCCCAGACAAAGCCAGTCAGCCTACTGAAGATGATGTATTTCTGATCAAAGCACCAGGAGTTGTCAGCAGGCCCCAGCTAGCTCAGCAACCTGATTGCTCCTGGATAGATTTGTCCCTTTGATCAGAGAATATTCTGACTGCAGGCACTGTTTATGCACAGAGAGACAGGAGGAGGGAAAAGAAGAGAGAAAGAGGTAGAGAAGAAAGAAAGAGAAAAAGAGAAAAGAGAGATCCAATGTTAGGTGGAAATGGAGCGGAGAGACTGCAGGATACATTGTCCTCGATGTAATGTTGGCTGATATTTGTTGTAATGAGTTACAGTTAATTAGATAGTGTTATCTAACACATCCCCTCTCCTGAACATGAGTATCCTCTTTTTTTTTTTTTTCCTGCGTTATCAGCACTTTCACCCCGTAGTCAGCTTTCACCATAGGAATGCTCAGCATAGTGCAAGTCATGTTAGATTAGACCGTCTGATTAAAGGATAAGTCCTCCAACTATTGCATCATAAGGGTTTGATGAGGGATGACAGAGCAGTTAGAGGAGTTACTGTAAATAAGCACTAGGTTCAACAGATTGTGAGGACGATGCTGAGGACAAAAAGGATAAGGATGAACACAAAGCAATGGATACTAAATGGTAAGAGTCCCAAAGATTTATACAGGTTGAAATAAATGATATTGACCTCAAGTGATATAGACAACATTTTCAAAGAATATCATTTCGTATGAAAAATGTAATGTAATGAGCCTGTTCTTTATAGGCCACTGAACTGATAATTGCTGTGATAGGCAGTGATAATTGCCCAGGAACATGATGAGCAGGCATGACAAGGCCCTACTAATATTCGTTACAAAACCGAAACAGAATTTAACATCCATCTGGTCTCAATTTTCCAGGCAGCCTAAATGGCTCATATAAAGCACATTAATACTTTGCATCACAAGGTATTATGAGGTGTGCTAATAATGCTTTATGAATTAAGATATGAAATGTTTTTGTGCAAGTGTAACAGACTCTGCCATGTTTTATAATGGATTATGAACAACTGAATTATTAAAGGCAAGGTTTAGCTTCCTTAACATGAGCCCCCTTGTACTTGACCTGTTATTAATTTAACAAAAAACAGTGCTCACCCCTCAGTCTTCTCATACCTGGTGCCGACGTGAACATAAATGCAAAATGCAGAGTGATGCTTTAATTAAATTGACATTTTTTTGATGTATTATTTTAATACACCATATTGTCTTTTACATTTTGAAACCCAGTAAGTGTGTGAATGAAAACTTTGTGAGCTGACAGAGATAAAATAGTGTCATAAGACTAATAGCAAAAGATTGTTCTGCTTCAGCCCACCTTCTGTGAAAACAATTGAAAACTGTATCAGCAAGACACATCACTGTACTCAAGAGAGTTGTCTCTTCAAATTATTTGTTTGGAATTTCACTGTCAACACAGCCACCAATGTTAATGATACAGTAAATCATTGTAGTTTTGATGTTTTTGCAACAGAAAATGAGCATTGTTTCCCACCTTCGAAAAAAAAACCCAGCAACAACAAAAAATAGAAAATGTGAGTGTTTTTGTTGAAAACTATTAAAAGTGTTATGATCCAAGTGTCTGATGGAAAAACAGCAAACAACAATGTACTTGTGATAAGCCCATAAGGCTATGCTGTGAATGCATTAAGTGGCTTCACAGCATGTTAAGTTTATAAGCAAAGCACTCTTTCATTACTGTGGTATACGATACAATCGAGTTTTAGGTGTCAGCACTATTAAATCAATGTAAAACTCCATTAATGACCACAGACATGTTAAAGTGGCATGTTACAGTTTCTTGTACATCACTACATGCTCTCAGTAGACCAGGAAGTCTTACTGTCCATTCATATATACATAAGGACATATGTTCTACTTTGAACAATACAACATTCAGAGCTTTTAAGTGTCCCTAAATGATTATTCTTACATGGACATGACTCGTGTTACATGGCTGACTGTCATGGGGCACTTCATGGATTAGTTCATGTAAGTATGCATGCTTAAGATAATAGTGAGTCAACTCATCTGACATAAAAAATTCACATCAAAAAGCATTACTTTGTGCTTTGTGTTGGAAAACAAAGCTGTCAAACTTGACACTTCCCACATGTGTATAATATATCCAGAGAGTCCCCTTGTGACAATATGTAAATTTCTTTGAAAAAATGTAAAAGCAATCAACTAAGTGAACTGAGTTTCTGTCTCCCTTTAGACACGGAAAGGTTCAGGACAGCTTTCAAAGTACAGCAACTTTTTCCTCTCTCTCCCTCTCTTTCACATTCTGTCAAGTCAGTCATGTAAAACATTAAAAACAGGAGCTCTGCATGAGGTCTTCTGCAAGGTTTCAAAAGGAGGGTTAACTTTAGGATACAAACATCTTCTCTACTTTTTTTTTCTTAAAGTAAATTAATGGCAGCTGCTATTTCCAGTATCTGATGCACACATGCTGTGTGTCAGGCCGGCTGGTTATGTAAGCGCCTGCTTTGCATATCTGACGGCCAAATCTGGGTCAAACAGTGATGGGGAATTCAGGTCACTTCTGACAGCTGATGAAAACAGAAAATTATGGGCGGCGGCGTGATTGTGTATTTATGAGTTGGAGAGGACCTTGAGGTAGCAAAGCTAAGAGTGGTTCCTTCTGTAATGACAGATTAGTTTTTCCTGTGTGAGTGTGACAGTGTGTGTGTGTGTGTATGTGTGTGTGTGTGTGTGTGTGTGTGTGTCCTCACTGCTTTGTGCAGTTGAACCTCTGATGGTCCCATCAGCTTGTCGTACCTGGCAGCCAAGACGTCCCTGGGTCGTGTGAGAGAGTTAAACTTCAGCATTGTTAGGATGTGAGCACTCCTCAGAGGTTTGTAATCAGGAAAAGAAAACACGCATGATTTTGCCCGCAGGGCATCTCTCTCTAACAGCAGGTTATGTATAAAAGACATACTGTAATATCTTCACCTCAGACAGCTTCACCTTGGAAACTTAGAAATATTTTGCATAAGGATCAATGGACATGCTCAGTCTAGACTGATTTTTTTTCCTTGGGTCCAGACAAAAGTGAATGAATTCTCATATGCAAAATGTGAACATTTCTGCATTCAGTTAGACAGATATAACAAGTTTGAATATATACACGATCTGTGAGGTATACAAGACAAATAAGAAAAATCAACAGCATTATGATAGACATGTTTTCAATTTTATCTATTTGTTTATTATTATTATCATTAAGATTTACATATTTTAATATCTTTATGTTTGCTTTGCCATCATAAACTAATAAGATATTGAGCAACATTCATAAAAAGTCTGCATCTAATGCATGCACTGACTTTCTCAAGATGCTCATTTATCGTATCATTAAGCGAGAACCAGCAATGCCCATGTCGTTATTCTCACTCTCAAGAGTAAGGTCTTGAGAGTCACGCTCACTCTGAGCGTTCAGAACAAACCATCTCCAACTATGGCTCTTTTACAT
Source organism: Chanos chanos (assembly GCF_902362185.1). NCBI lineage: Eukaryota > Metazoa > Chordata > Actinopteri > Gonorynchiformes > Chanidae > Chanos > Chanos chanos. The sequence continues at coordinate 17,365,343 of NC_044504.1, forward strand.
GTACATTATGTGCCATCTATATGGGGTCGTTCATTGTCATAAAATACAATTTCCACATAATAAATGTATATCAGAGCAACCACCTCATGTCATGTCATATACATTTTTTTTTTTTTTTAGTTCAGCAGCGTCAAATAGACAAGGAGAATGTTTTCTGAGGCATATAACCCCACTCCACCTAATCAAAGCTCCTCACAGACTAGACCTCCATGGCTCACTCACTGTCGATACGCTGTGACATTTGTGGTGGGGAAACACATTTAATATGAGCCTGTCTTCTTTGTGTGCCATGTAAAGTTTAATGAGCACCCTTTGTGGCACTATATGAATAATGTATGCATTACTCCACTTTGAAGCACACATGGAGCATCTGTCTTAAGAAACGGACACAGGGAGCGTGATGGACTGGTGAAATTAAAAGCTCTCTCAGTGAGGTAAGGTGAGGGAGGTGGAGAAGAGGTAAAGGCACCACATTTCAGTGGATGGTGTCACTATGTCAGTTCCACTACACTGTGGAAATCAGTAAGAAGACACAAAACCTGCCCAGTCCTGCCCAAATCAATCTTCAACTCGGATACCGATTTGTGAAAACATGGAGACAGAGACAGAGGTAAGATTGGGGAGACAGAAAAGTGGGTGTTTGTGGCATGTGCGCGCAAGAAAGAGTCCAATTGAACTGATAGTCAACCCCGTGATCACCCTTGATATTATTTACAAAACAGGCATTCGGAGAAGTGGACAAAAAGGTACATTTGCATATTTTAATTGAATCCATTTACAAGCTGAATCTGTTACTGAACTTACCCTATGTTGATGTTAATTTTAGTTTGTCAGGTAATTACAAGAGCTAAAAATTGTGAGAAAATCAAAGAGGTTTGGAGCTAGGACTGAGAAATTACACAATTCAAGTTCATAAAAACTGTCTCACCACTTACCTTCACTGTCTCACCACTTACCTTCACTTCTTCAAGTCTTTACTGTAAAACCTGCAAAACTGAAAGCTCTTAATAACGCTGCTTTTGTCACAATAAAGCATTGGTGCTTTTAAAGCATAGGTACTAGTATCTCTAAATTTCAGGTGTTTTCCTTGTTCTCTGATTTTTTTAATGACCACACACACACACACACACACACACACACACACATACACACACACAGCATCCACAGTGAGGATTTTAAAAGCACCACACACATCAAACAAGAGGAGTATGACAGTCATTGAGTTGTAAAGCTGCACCATGTGCAGAGACACTGCCACTCACCTCTTTGATCATGTAAGCCAAGCCTTGCCCCTCATCAGCGTAGCCCCCTCCTTCAACATGCTGCTCTTCCTCATCCGTCTGTCGCACAACCCTCCACCAAGTGTACATGTTAAATTACAAACCTTCCATGTGAGGGGGTTGGTGCTCCTCTGAGTCCTGTTCTAGAGATTGGTGGGCCTCTATCTTCTGAGAGATCTACTCCCTGTTGAATAAGCAATGCAGCGTCCCTGTGGCCTGCCCAGGGCAACAGCACACACACACACACACACGCACACACACACGCACACACACACAATCTCCACCCCCTCCACCTGTCTCCACCTCCACAGACTGTGTGCCCCTTGCTCTCAGTCAACACAGCTACACATGCACATAAAGAGACGCTGGGGCTTAGCCTCTTGGTGATGGATGCATTTCCACGGTTGTGGCCGTTATCTTGGTGAAACAGGTTCTGGCTCCATTCTCTCAGGCTTCACAGCCCCCTCCTCCTCTCCCCCAAGCCCCTTTTCTTTCCTTCCCATTTTCCGAAGGTCACTCATTAATACTCCTGAGCATTAATGCTGACCCTGTGACCCCTTGGCTTGAAAGCCTCAGTCTCCAATATCGAGCGTCCAAGCCTCTTGTCTCAGCCCCTCTCTGCCAGTGCTGAGTGTTGAGGCCTAGATGCCAAGGTCAAGGACTGAGTGACATGGACCACAAACAATGGGAGGGACCCCTTTTCATATCATTTCCACAGACGCCCTATGGCTTCACCCCTTTAGATTGATTGGCTATGCAGCACATCTCCAAGTTAATCAATGCCTTTCATTCAGTGGGAGAGGCCATGGAAATCTATCAGAAACAGTCATTCCAAATGTAATTTCAGCCAGTGAGACGGAGCTACGTTAAATTTGTTTAAAATGCATGTGCTTCAATATAATCACATTTAAAATTTTGAGAAAATTGCAGAATCAATTGTAAATCCATTCCCAAAAGGCATGGAAGCAAACAAACAAAGCATTCAAGAAAACAAACAAACAAACAAATAAACAATGAGAGTGGTGAATGGCAATTTAAAAAAATGAGCAGCCAAAACTTCCACTCTTAACTTGAAACTTGTATCCAAACATGTTTATTACATTGGGAAATAAATTATTACACTATGAAATATTATATTTAATATTACAGAGAATGCATGCTCAGAACATGCATGCTCTTCTAAACATGGCTGTAAGAGACAACATTTTTAAAATAATTGCTTGAAAAAATCCCTCTCTCATTTTAAAACGATAAAAAATTATATAAAATATGTATAATATTCAGTTTCTTAATTTTGCTACAAATTTTTCCTTCACGATAAATCTCTAATATTAAGACGATGACACAATGTCTATGCTAGATAGTGATTCACATAGACCAGACATTTAAACAGAAATGAAGGGTAAACACTGGGTTAGCACATGAACCTAAGCATTTAAGGACAGAACTATGTCATTATGTAATATGTCTGTAAATATTTCATATCATTAAAGAAGAAAAAGTACCTCTGAAGAAGTTTTTGATGTGGATTAAATGGAATACTAATTATACCTGAGAGTTCGAGCACAGCTCATTGATCTTACCGCCAAAACAAAATGTTTTATAAGTAAATGAATAATAAATAGTGTAAGACTACTTGTACAAAGTCTAACAAGTCTTCACGTGTGGTATCATTGAGTTGAACAACAACGAAAAAAACTTCCCTCGTTCCTGCCGAGTCTGCATTTCTGAGTGCTCCTCTCCCTGCTCTCTAATTTCATGTTTGACTTGATGTATCACATATCTCTGTGTTTTTCCTGCACCGTGCTTTCTGGGAGCAGGGTGAAAGGGTGAAATAAAGCAGAAGCCATTTAAAGGCTGACAGGGCCTTGGAAGCCTGAACCCACAGCCAACCCCAAAGCCATGCATCTGCACAGACTCTCTCTGTCCAACAAAGGTGCAGTTTGTTACCGTCTTTTGACGGGGGAAAAAAAGAGATACAAGAGAGGGATTCATTGGGTGCTCTTTTGACCTTTTAAGTCCCAAAAGATGAAAAGGTCTTCAATTTTTACCAGACATGTAAGAATAGCTATTTCACAGGGAACGAGTAACAGCTCCACAGTTCTTGGCTAAGCAGTATTTATTTATTTATTTATTTATTTATGTCTATTTTCTCATATTTGGGCATGCTCTGAAAAGAAATTCAACACATGCACAAAATACATCAACTTGAATATAGATTATATGAGTCATTTTGATGATATCTAATTTGTTATGTTCAATATCTGACACAGTACACAGATTTCTCAGAGACCAGATTGTTGGAGCTCCTAACAGGATTAAATGTATCTGTCATGTTAAATCATGTATGTTGGAGTCAAATGTCAAGTTTACAATATTGCTTAAAACAGCATTTTGTGCCATAAAACATATCTATCATTTACAACATGAGGTCACAAAATGTGAAGAGTGATTTTGCCTTCTGCCATTTGCTAAACATTTTATCAAATCTTTCCAAGCCTGCTTAATATTTAAAGCCACCACTACGCAACCTTAATGGTGTGGGGCATGAATAAGCTATTAAAGGGTCAATAGTTTTATTAAGATAAATGAGGGTGTGCAATTGGCTATGTCAGATCTGTACAGTCTAGGCTCTTTCAGGAATAGGGTCTGCCAATTAAGGTTGCACACAGGCGCCTTTTCACCACTACCCTCTACAAGGTCTGCTAATATACTCGGCACTCAGCATTTTAATTCATCTACCATGACCCAAATAAAAGAAAAAGGGGAAGGTGTTAATTTGCACAAAAAAAAAAAAAAAATTGTCTCAACGTGACCTGTTTGGTTGTAACAAATTAAAGAGTATGGTTGGTTGTAAAATTAGTACTCATGTTTGACTTCATTCTTCTATGTACATGTTGGATCTTTTAGAAAAGAAAAGAAAAGAAAATGTGGCTAGCACCAACAACTAGCAGAGGGAGCAAAAGTGAGGACTTGATATAGTATGAGGAAGAGGGTGGCGACCCAACACCTCATTAACCCTTCAAATTTTTTTGATGATGTAACCGTTAAGTACTTTGACATCCGTAATCTGCCTGTAATCCTATTTCAGCACTACTTCAGTTAAGATTAAAAGAGTGTACAGTCATGTCTGTGCCAAATCGGAACTGTCTGTACGACAGCCCCTTAAAAGTGTGTGGGACAGCTTAGGAATATCCTCAGACAAATCAACGTTCGCTCATGTCCAACACAAATTCTTTTTTGGCTGTTACACACCTCTAACAATCTCAAACTCAAAACAGAATGCAAACACAGAGCAATTTAAAAAAAATATATATTGCATCTGGTTGCATCGTTAACTAATGGGATGTAATGCTGAACTTGTAACAAAGCCAGAGAAGTGAGGCTGACTTATTACAGGGGCTCGTTGGCACTCCGGTGCATGGTGGAATGACTGCACAGCAGATATGGAGGACCACTGGCTTTCCAAACGAAGATGTCACATGACAGAAAAGTCCAGAGGGGTCACTTCCATTAGACCTGGAATTTTTTTACCCTCTTCTTCTTAATGCGGACAATGTCTTGGAGGGACATCTTGAGTCTCCTGTCTTCAAAACAAACAGACCTTTCATGTGTGTCCCCCTTTCAGCTGTTTCCTTTAAAAAGCATGCCTGCATGCATTCTGACATGTTGACAAGCTGCAAGAGTCAAAGCCATGCTTGACCTCTGAGACTGGTGAGTGAAAACTACACAGCAAAAGAGCAGTGAACTGAGAAGCCCCAGCTGATCACACTTCTCTCCACATCTGGCAAGCTAAGCAAGCAACAAGAGAGAACTGCAAATGGACACTCAAACACCTATTTTTCCATGACCACAGACACAGCCACAGACACAGTGAGAGTGCTCACCGTGCAGTTTTCTGTCATTTAACCTAGATTCTTTTTTTCTTTTTACCTGTATCCTGACTCCATATAATGAACTAGCAACTATAACTAACCTGGCGCTAGAGTCCCCTTCTTTTTTTGGGGGGGGGGGGGGGGGGGGGGGTGCAGTCCTCAAACTGTCATCTTAGGTTTGCTCACTTGAGATCTGAGACAGAAGATCCTATAAAGCTACATGGTGACAATGTCTATTTAAAAGGAAGAAAGAAAGAGAGAAAATGCCTCTGTTTTGATTGAGTTTAAATTTATAATTTCATACCATTTTTGTGCAGCATGTTGTGAGTAGTTGCTAGACACATTTATGATGTTTTTGCAATTTTTTTTTTCTGCTATGATGTAACCTGTTCATAGAGACGGATACTAGTAACAGTAAACATTACAAAAGCCTAATACACACCTATTAAGATATCAAATTCCACGTAAAATTTGTAGATAGGAAGACTAACTCAAAAATATGAATGTAAACCAAATTTTTCCTCCAGAGAGAGAAATGAAGATGACTCACTTGTACAGTTATGTAGTGTTCAAATGTGCAGTTATATGTTTTGATGACAAAAAGAAAAGAACCAATCGCCATTATTGGTTTTCTCAATGATTGTAGCACTGATTGACTTTGAATTTTCAGGTCCTCCAAGCTGAAGGTGGAAAATGTCCTCCTGCATACTGTTGCAATAAATATTCTAAGCTATGAGTTACTGGCATCATTCTTGCCTGCTACTGACTGTGATCAATATGACTGATTCAACTATGCGGTGTTAGTACATACATGAGATGAATAGACAACTGGTGATTGCAACATAGTCTAGTCATTCCTTCTAGTCAGAGATTCGATCCCACATGGAATCAAATGGAGGTTTCAGTGCGGTTTCTTAGACCCAGTCTAAAGCGAAGGAATAAGCAAAAAGCTGACCAATCTTACGTGGTGAAAAATGTGGAAGCTGTCTCTGAATTCCCCTTCCTGTGAAAGCTTTTGAGGACCTGTTGTTCTGAGTGATGTTGTGTGTGGTGTAAAACCTAGTTTGCATAAAAGCTGTAAAAGGCTGTTTTGGCCTGTCAGGTTTCTGCCCAGCTATGGGGGGTGGATGATAGCCGTGACCACACAGCCTGCTCCGGCCCAGCACTCCGCATCTACTTCATCTCCTCTCAGCTATCCAACTTTGATTTAGAAGACAGAGAGGTAACTCCCATGACTGTGTGTGTATGTGTGTGTGTGTGTGAGTGTGTGAGTGTTTTGCTAACAAAACACCTCACATGCACACAGGGGGTAAAGCTTTACATACAAGCTCTCTTATACTGTCATTTGCTTGGATACAGACTGGTGCTCTGAAGACTGTCTAAATTTCAAGAAAAAAAAAGTGCACACAAATATCAGAAGGCACTCCTGTGGGGGGGTTTTATCTACTTCCATAGGAATGCATGATTGCTCTACTGCCAACGGAAAAAACAGTTCACGAAAAACAAAAGTTTTCACCTGAATCAGACTTTAGATGTTAGATAAAAAAAAATCATTCAAACAAGCGATGATTATACCTTATGCAATGTACAATCTGAATAATTATTCAAATGTACTCTCCATCAAAGTCATGTGGAGCATAAAACGGTGAAATCAGAGAGCAAGTGTACAAACCATTTTTGAAACAAAATGAGTTTGAGCACATTGAGGGTCATTACAGAGCCTTTAGCATTTCCTATGTTGCATTAAACATGAATATTTAATGCTAGGTTCAAGTTTTTTGGGGTTTTTCTTTTCAAAATTATGGTAATTTTTTAAATGTTTTTCCCCCTCCAAAACAGAGAAAACTCCATTCCAGTATATATTTATGCCAGTTTGGGAAAACAACACTATACTGTGAAATGTCATTTTGCCAACTAGATGAATAAGAGCTTGGAAAACATGAGGTACTTAGTTTGAAGTAGTTTGAAAGTACCTTGTACATCAGTTTAAAATAAGTGAGAGCAGTTACTGTGGGTTTTCTAATGAGCGCCACTCTTGTTTTCACCCCACTCCAAAATTATATGCAATGAATGTAAAAAAAAAAATGTTTTAACAGAAGCAGATCTGACTTTTTGCTCTTCCTTCGTTATTTGTCTCAGATCAGAAAGAGAACATGGAGGGGGCTGAGATCACAGCGTAAGCTCTGCATCAGCATCTAGTCTCTATACACACACACACACACACACACACACAAACACAGAGAGGTGGAAGGAGTGAGAGAGAGAGAGGGAGAAAGGGAGAGAGAGAGCAATTACCACAAGGCTGCTCTGAGGGATCAGCTTTACTTCAAAGAGGCTGAGAGCATAGCGGCCTCATGTATGTTGCGAGTGCTGTAAGTGCAGGTAAACACAAGGAGATCACAGGCCTTTTAATAGCAGCCCATACCTGAAGAGGTCCCCACCTTGGGCCTGTCTTTTAGATGCCTAACAAGCTTGAGACACAAACAGCCTTTGCCTCTTTCAGATATGAAACACTCATGTGTACTCTCTCTCTCTCTCTCTCTCTATGCCTTCACACTAAGACCCCCTAAGCACAGACGGAGGGGGTAAAAGACACACAGACACACACAAAAGGTACATAAGATATGCAGCAGTGCTGAATCTTAAACCAATTTCAATACCCCTAGCCTTGAGGTTCAAAAAAATAAAGTTCTCTTCTGAAGCTACAGCAGGCAGGCTCCACAAAGATCACTTAAAACCTGCAGAACATGGGAGTGCATTTATTTGTTGTGTGCATGGGGGAAGTCTACTTATGGTAAATAATGCACAAAAAAAAAAAAAGAAAAAAGAAAAAAAGCACAAACTGACAGTATCAGAGAGTTAGCATCTCCATGAAACTTACAGCATTAAGGATCCTGGTCCTAAAGGTAAACGTTTCACCATGGGCAGAGTTCGTTTATTTCTCTGTGATTTGGAAGAAAGGGAAAAGCAAGGAGAAACAATGTCAGGTCAAAATGTGGCAGAGTTATCAGTTTATGTGGGAACGATTCTGGTGATAGGATCTGGACAGGATTTTAGAAGTATTAGTTTTTTGTTGCAAAATGTTACCTAAATCAGAAAACTGGCAGTTCTGCCAACAGTTAAAAAGGAACTGAAAGAATGATCTGATTATGAAGCCATGACCAAAAAACATTGTTTCTCCACTACAGTAAACAGAGATAGAGTGCATTCCACCTGCATTGTGTCTACACTACAACAGAAACAGATCGCATTCCACCTGCAAGTGTAAATATGGACAAAACAGTCATGCTTTGTGGAGAGTCTAACACTAAAAAGTCTTGAATGAGGCATGATTGTGTTGTTATTTTGGGGTGTGCATGTAATTCATGATTTGGCTGAAATGCTATTTCAAAACAAAAAAAAAAAAGAAAGAGAGAAAGAGAGAAGCATTTTTTCTAAAAGAGTACAACAAAAGTAGAGGATAAAATTTAAACTGCATTTCTCCATCCTGGAGATGTAGATTCAGGCTTAAAATCACCAGGAATAGTGACATCTTTTGGTTATAAGGTCTAACTACATTTTATTAGCCACTCACTACTGAATCAATATTTTCAGTAAAATAACTTTAGGGATTTGCCGACCAGCTGCATTACTATTGTTAAAACAATTGTAACTTAACAACACACAACTGATTTAAATGTCAAATTTAATTCCATTCTGTTAATAGGAGGCGTTTCACTCCCCACACATCTTTACAACTAGTGTATTCATGTGACTCTGTGAAACATTCATTCACCTTCTCTTTTCTGTGTTCTGTGGTAAAATGACGAATAGCTGTTATGACTTGAGTGGGAGTCTCGGTGGCCCTTTCCAGGCAGACGCATGATAAAAGCGAGGTGAAGCACTAAAGCCTAGCTTGTTCTTGAACATGACATCTTCTCCCCTCCCTCCCAGCTGTGAATGCCCCTCAGTGAAAAGGACTTCTACTCCTACAGGAATCCAACGACCAGATGTTTCATTTCCCCAGAGAATTATGGTGCAGCTTTAGATAAGGGTAAACAAATTGTCATCTGAGTTATTCCTGCAAACAGTACTTTAGTAACGCTGTAGCAGAGGGTCAAAAAGTACAAAGTTAGCCGAGCGTCTCGTCCCCAGCGATCGGTGAGGACGCGTATAGATGGATGTGTGGCCTGTGGAAAAAAGAAGGCCAGAATGGACAGCTCTGTACCAGCCCAGTCACTGTGGCTTTTCACAGAGCGACATAAACATGCCATACGGCTGCTCTCAGAGTTGACCTACAGGAATGTGCTCTCTCTCTGTGGACAGTGATTAAGCCAGCTCCCTGTGCCCAGCAACTCATTCACATGGAGCAGAGTCAATGTTTGCTGACACGTGTTATCTTCCTGCACCTTCCTCCTCAGCCTGTTCTCTCGTGCTCTCGCTCTCTCTCTGTCTCTTTCTCTCTCTCTCTCTTGCTCTCTCTGTCTCTTGCTCTCTCTCTCTCTTTCTCTTTTTTTCTGTCTCCCTGCCTCACGGCTCCTTACAGTTACCTATGTTTTTGTTTTGTTTTTTTATCATTATTTATTTTTTAAACACTATATAAACAACAGCCCCACAAACATGGATATCTATATGTGTGTGAGCGTGCTCACATGGTGGTGTCAGTGTTGGACAAATAATTCCCAGGGTAACGGCAGTGTTATCATTGGTGCTCCACTTTTGTTTTTCCTTCTCAAATTCTCTGATCTTTAAATGTATTATCAGGCCAGGCCAGATAAGAGCAAACACTTCATGGTTTGTCACTGGGCTCACATTGTTTCCATGGAGGGATGGACTACTTATCTCATGTGGCAGAGAAGATAAAAAAGGGAATATTCCTAGAGGAGATCAATAGTAGTTATTTAGTCCTGAGTCCCACCACTGAAAGCAATGACGCTGTCCCAAGACACCAGCAACTTATTGATTTTAATTTATTTTTAACTTAGTGATGGATATGGGACAAACTAAGAGAAAGGTATTGGTTGGATAAATACCAACATCTATTAATTGGAAGACGAGATGGGACACTCAATATTCATTTACTTTAACACTGAATTTGCAAATGTGCTTTCAAAGTCAATGTAATAGAAATGCATGTCCCTTTTGGAAAAAAAAAAAAAAAACTCTACTCAGTACAGGTTGCACGACAGACAGAAGCTAGACCTGAAAAGATTGCAGTAGTGATGAAAAACTGATTTTAAAAGTCTATTTTTATTTCACTTCTCATTTAAACTAATCTTAACAACAGCATCATGAGGCAAACGGCACCTTCCATCTGTTCCTCTCACAGGGGTGATCGAAGTGAAATTATTCCAGAATAAATCCCATGATTTGGAAATAAGAAAAAAATATAGAATGTTGTGTTTGCTGCAGATTAACTCATTCTTTGTCCTTTTAGATGTTTTAGGCAGGTGAGAACATTTTTTTTCTGAACAGATGGTGTTTATGATAATCATTAGCAACATACTCATCAGAATGCATGATATGCTGACACTCCTGCAGTTTCTTGGTAAAAGACAACAAGCTGATGGCCAACAAGATCGTTTGACTCTAGTATGCTGGGAAATTGGACAACTCATTCCGTACGCCATGTGGCGTTAAGCTCATGTCACATAGGCAAAAAGACTTCAGTATCCAGGCAGACAGTGGTTTGAACTAAGTCACACAGACAGTTATTAGAAATGCAAGGTTATGATTTGGCCTTTTATGAAACCCGCACTCAGACCTGCCAGATCTGTAATGTCACTGCCTCTTTGGTTCTGCATGTTTGTTAATAATTCAGTAAAAGAAAGATTAATCCTTTCCTCATTTAATCATTTCTATCTTTCTCTTACCTTAAGGTGCTTATTCCATTGCTCCACCCTGGAAATAAACAGCTATTGCTGATGATTGGATGATGAAGAATGTCAGATAAGCACCACTTTGAGTTTCATATACTGTCATTTGTTTCTTTGTAACCACTACAAAGAGGGAAGAAAATTCAACTCTAGGGATTTTTCAAAATCTATTGTATAGCTCATACAATACCAGGACAAAGCGATAAACTGCATTTGCTGGAGCCCCCAGTTTCACACTCTACCCTTCAAACTCAAAATTAAGCCCTCTCAAAAACAGTCAGCAAACCGTTGGCATTACAGAGTTAAAACAATGTGGTGGTTCAGTTACCCTGTAAAAGTCTCATCCCTTATCACATGGACCCATGTAACATTTACCTGGTAGTATAGCTCTAACTCAAATACTTTTTGGTCAATCAACTGTTTGTTTGTTTGTTTGTTTTTTCCTTGTTCCCAGCAAATTGTCTGTATTGACCTTATATTGTATTATTAAAGCAAAGATCTTCTTTTAGATGGTGTGTACTTTAATTTATGCTATTTTTACAGCAGTCTCTTTTGATGCTGGTCTTTAAGTCATTATGTAAAGCTTCTTTTATCAATAGTTGAGTGTTAATATATTTACCATATTACAAAACGTAAATAACACACGGGTAAATATCTGTTTACTAAAACACGTTCTCAAAAGAAAAAAAGAAAGAAAAAAAAAAAAAACTTCAGTATGTAATCTAAAGGAGGCAATCGTTAAAATGGGCCCATATGTCAATATGGGTGAACTGACTCTTTCAGTTGCATTAACGTTGCATGGCACTTAGGGAAGGCATGCAATAGCAGTACAATAAAAATGTCAAAACATATCAAAATGACAGCTGCAGCATGCTCCCAATTGGAAAACAGCTTTAAAGTCGAGCAGCAGTCTCTGTCTTCAGAGTGATGGTCATCACAAGTTCACACCCAGAGACACCAGCTGAATATTGCATTAAACGGATACGCAGTGTCAGGTCACAGCGCTGCCTTGACTATCCCCTCCACCCGCAAAAATACATTACAGCTGATCCCAAATTTGTCGAGCACTAGGCCTCTCAGCACAAATAACAGCTGAGGGCCTCTCATTAAAAAAAAATTGAAATAGCTATCCAGTCCTACATTTTGGGTAGGTTTTGCTATTGACAGTTCCAGACATACTGGAGGTAGAGTCAAAGTGTGACCTGTGGTTTTTTTGTTGTTGTTGTTTTTTTTAATTCTTTACATTTTCTTTTCATTCTTGAAAGTGAAAATACTTTAATATCTAATCATCAGTTGATGAATATATTTATTATTAATTTTTACAAAAATTAAAGATATTAAAGTATTTTCGCTCTGCTTTGTTACAAATATAATGCAAAACAATAGACACATGCATTAATAAATTAATTACTCAGTTAACAACAACAACAATAATAAAAATAATAATAAATAAATAAATAAATAATAAGATTGCTGTTGACTCTGAAAGTCTATTCATACACAAGCATCAGGCTCTTCGAACAAATAACTATATATTGTAGTGCATCTAATATGACCTACACAAAGTACATCAAATGGCACTTTAGCATGAAATGTTTATGTCGAGTGAGCCTAGCACTGAGACACAAAACAGCAGTAGATCTATTTGTATGAAGCCATATGCTCTTCACCACTGGACAACACTTTGGGATTTACCTGAGGAAACTTCATTTTCTTACACAGTTTGACAGCATCGTTTTGTGTGGCCCAGGGATCTCACTACACCACAGGAGATGTGTAAAATATTACACTCTAGTCCAATTTCCCAATACATCTCCCACTCACCGACGTATACCAACCCCAAAGAGGGGAGTCCAAATGTACCATCAGCACTGAGATTTAGCTTAGCTGTTACATGGGTTTTATATTCTAGATTTTCTCCAGCTGGAGAGGGGAAACCACCTCACCTACCTCCTCTTGCTTTTTCAAAATAACAAAAAAAGCTCACCCCTCCTGCCCAAACCACTCACCCCCTCCACACACCACTCAGTGCTTAAGCAATCATGGGGGCCTGAAAAGTAGGGAGATTTGGAGGCCGTCGGGCCAGTCCCTAATTCAGAAGAGAGAGCTGGCAAGTGGGAGAACACTGGCGGGCAGGTGCAATCCGCACGCATATAGGGTGGCGATTAGGGAAAGAGAGGCCCTGTGTGAGGCGAGGGGAACATCTGTGCCTATTACAGCCTTCACAAAAGGAGGAGGAGGAGGAGGAGGGGGTCTCTCTACTCCCCTCAACATGAGCCAGACCCTCTCCAAACGGACCCAGCTCAGTCGCATGCCCTAATTTAGAGCTTTCACCACACACTGCTCATTAGCATTTGAAAAAGCCGGACGGGAGCGCTCCACAGGCAGCTCAATGGTTTCCAACAAGCAACTTAAGCTATAGACTTATATAAGTGTCTGCCTTCGAACTGCTATGTCACTCCACCGGACTTTTCGGTGTTGAGGGTTTTTTTTTTTTTGGCCCATCTGTGGACCTTTATGGAAGATTTCAGAAAGGGGAAAAACAAATCTCCAACCCCCTATGGATACACGCTAGATCTGTGGGAGAAGACTCGAGATTTTGTGCATTTGATTAGTTGCAAAACAAACAAACAGTGAATAATGTCAACATCCGCAAGCGTACAATTCTCACTAGAACGTATCAGCCATTTAGCGAAAGCACGTGATTTAGACACACATATCCAGGAAGAAAAAACATGAATCCATCTATCAGAAAGGAGATATAAAAAATGCAGTTTAAATTGTGTCAGCTTGGTTCAAACCACTTAATGGGTGGCACAGTTACACGTAAAAAATAACTGTTGTGCGGAGCATCAAACTTGTACACTGCATTGCACTCCTTCAGAAATCAGGACTCCAGGGAGAGGGTATTACTTATTTAAATGCCTCAAGTGTGTATCTGTTTACTTAAATATTCTGATTCATTCTAAGACAGTAAGTGCCTTGCTGAAGTGAATTATGAATGATAAATCAGATCACTGATTTATTAGTCATGACATCACAGAGATCTCTGAGCCCCCCTTTATTCTAAACAGGTATCATTTGGTTGATGGGGTTATAGCATTCCTATTACTCATAATGTGGCATATCAAACATTCTCCACTCAGAGGGACCTTACCACTTACATAATTATCATAACAGAATACGTTTACGGAAGGGAGAAATATACATCGAGTTGACTCAAGAAACATCTAAGGACGCTGATTGAATTAATTGGATGTTTTTGTCTATGCTCGAGAGCTACGAGTAAGTTAAACGCGGACATAACAATGTTGAACAATAATGATTTGAAAGACTTAAAACAAGTCCTTAAAACCCAGTAAAAAGTATAAAGTCCGTGGATTTAATTGTGATTCACTAACTGCAGTTTTTGAAGCCATTCTTATAGAGCAAATGCAGAATAAAGGCTAGATCAGAGCTACAATAATATAATCACCCAAATTATTTCAGAACACAGAAAAATTCTGTGGTGCTTTAAGGATTGTGCAATTGTCTTTCATCTACACACACAAAAAGAAGGATCTACAAAATAACAGCTTTATTAGCTACGCGCTGAAAATGGTCTGTGATATTTGTTTGATATTTGTGCATACTAAGCCGCAAGAACATTTTATCATGCTCCATATCTCTGTTTTTATTTACATCTTTCTATATCACCTTAATAAACTGCTCTTTTGGTTTGGGGACAGATATGCACCCACTTAACAATATATCGTGCACAGGTCTAATGTGATTTCTTTCAACTTTGAAATTTGGCATTAATGTTCAAATAGGCCCAGAGAGGCATCCGTTCACAACATGTGCATGAGAAACAGACTGTTTATATAGGAACACAGGAGATGGTATCATAAATGCCCCATGGGATACACTGTGAACCTGTGTAAATTAATTCACTTCTAACGCACCCTAAATTAAGTTCTGTGAACAATTATAAAATAAAACTCTTAACCTTTTGGCCATTCTAACATCTATGTTAGCTTTAATTTTCACAGCACAAAATGCACTAAATTCTGCATTTTTTTCAAGTCATGTTTCCTTTTAAGTGACAATATAACTAAATAACTGATCTTGCCTGAGGGTTATAACATTGAATAGTCATATTGCAAACGCCTTTATGTCACTTTCTACCATTAATAACTATGCAAAGGAAACATAGTAAAAATAAAATGTTTTGTACCTCGAACAGTCTATAAAAATAAAATATCACTAAAGGTGATTATTGATTTCATCAAACTTATGTGTTTCTACTAACACATTTTGCTAAAAATAGGAAAGAAATACAGCAGGTGTATTCATAAACTCTGTTAAAGTAGTGCTACTGTGCTATTGACACACAGGGGTATAATGTGGGTTGAGGCTGATTTGTTTAATATCACAGAGAGAATTCCATTGACATTCCCCTCTCCATTTTCTGTCTACTGAGATGATGAAAACATATCTCCCTATCAGACTGCTTTGACCTCACCCCTCGTCCCTCCCCCGTCCCCCCTCCACCATATTAACGGTGGTATTCTGCAATCCTTTCCTGCAGCCTCCTTCCCTTTGTCTCTGAATGTAGGCGTCTGCGTGTGTGTGTATGCCCAACATATCGATAGAAGTTGGGCTTAATCCTTCCACTCTGATGGCTTCAATGACAGAGGCAGAGCATCAGATAAGAGGTCATTGAACTGTAGCCGGCATCTCTTCATTCAGAACGAATGGGGTGCACAGAGAGTGCACCAAAAGCAGGAGCCACACTGCTCTGCTCATAATGAAAACCTAATGCATTTTGGGTACCTGCCTCTGTCGCTTCTGTATGATAAATTGAGATATTGGCCTGCACCACACTATATTTGTACACTGGTAAAAACTGGAAGAAAAAAAAACAAAACATCTGATTTATTAAAAAACCAACCCAATATCCATAAAAGGACTGTTCAAAGGGGGGAAAAAAACAGAACCTGTACACAGCCTCTTTGTTTTTAAAGCTTACCCGTTATTGAGAGTCCTGCTGGAGGAAGTGTGTGAATTGTTGTGTACTGCAAGGGCACAAACAGCATATGTAATCCAGGGAAATGTTGTGCTTTGTTGGGGGAAAGCCAAAACACACGCTGACAAGCTGAACAAGGTACATGATACTACAGAGGACAAAAAAGAAATGGGACAAAGAACAGAAAAATGGAAAAGGTTAAACTCCATTCTCAGGAAGGGGACTGCATGAGATGCAGTACATTTGGGAAATTTAAACCTAAATCTTTTATTCTGAGAAGACAAGCTATTTATCCATACATCCACATTTTCTTATACATCCATAGTTACGGTTATTATTTGGTACAAGCTCAAATATAATTTGATCATAAGATAAGGTCAAAATGGATGAAGGATTTCCATGCACATCATAAGATACTTATTTCATTTTTCTGGTTCTTTTTTTTTTTTTATCTTCTTTTTAAACCAATTCCTGTGTGACAACATCAAATGCCTTTTAAAAAGATTTAAAAAAAAAAAAATATTTGAAGATGCAGGAATCAGAAAGAGGCACAGCTGAGACATGCAAATGATAACGTTTGGTTTTAGCTGGGAGGACTCTGACTGTGAGACATCATTTCATTTTGGCATCGAGTCACTCGGCACAGAGTGTCACAACAAGCTTGTCAGCCCTGTGAAGCCGAAACAACTGTCTCTCATTGGGCATTCATCTGGGTGTTTAAAATCATGTTTATTTACACATAGACAACTATCTGTGATGGGTTCTATCTCTGAAGACTTTTTCTAGTTCACTTAGAGTGGTAAAAGAGTGAAGGAAGTCAACAAAAGGTTTTTGTTTTTGTTTTTTTAAATAATGGTTATTTATGACGACTGTACATCTACTTCTTATCTTCTCACACTAATTTAACCATAACCCAAGCACTACAGTACACTTCAGTACAGAATCACTGCAGCACTAAAGAGATCTAGAAGGATCGCTCGGTTGTTTTCCCTCATTAAAATTCTGTTATCATTTAGGGCAATTGAAACTGTAAAGGGAAAAGATAATGAGGATGGTTTGGAACAAAGCAGAACAGCGTGGATGTGTGGCAACTCCTTTTGTTAGGTTTGTGGATTGGCAAGATAATGGTGAGAGAAGTGGAGAGGGGGACGGGAAAAGTGCTGTTCACCAGCCCGGTGATCTTTCACGCTGTACAGGATAATCACCGTGTAGCGAGAGGCTGAAAAAGGAGTGAGACGGTATCTGCTTTGAGATCAAGGTCAAAACAACTCACTGGAAGGTGGAAATTCAGTTTCAAAAACACTGGCAGACATGTGAAATGTATTGATCTTCTTCCATCTTTTTTTTTTTCCCTAGTAGTTTCAGTCCTTCAGTTCTCTGCAGCACTCAGGTAACAATACATTATTTTCCTGTAATAAATCTTCACACTGTTTGGGATATACATTTTATCAATCCCAGAAAAAAAAGGAAAGAATGGGAGTACTTCCGCTTTGAACAGTATGCTTGAGAACGTTGTTAAATCACAATTTTTCACATCTTGAAAAACATGAAAAGTAAGGGCAGATTAAAGAAGGATTTGAAGCTTATCTGTCTCAATCCAGTTTCTGCATTTTATCTTTAGATGATTTTTTTTTTTTTAACTTTGAAAAGTTATACAACCTTTTCTGCTGACCAGAGAAATCACAATGAGGTCTCATGAGGAAAGTTTTTGAGAAGTTTTGGATTCAGGGTCAGACGGCAGCTAGCAATGAGAAGGCAGTTGAGCAAATCACTCACCTGAAACTTGCAGCTCAGCTCCACACAGATCAATAAATTCAAGCTTTAGGTTCTCTGTGGGACAGCAGTAGAACCTGAACACAATAGCAAAGAGCTGCTAAGCTGTTAAAGAAGAGAAAAGCATGTCCTTTCCTAAACATATTATGTAGATCTATTTTTCTGTCTATTTTTCTTCATTATACGGTCAAAAGAATCTATAGTGGATCACATGGTGAAAGTTATATTTAAAGGGCACTGTTTCTTTAACGTATTAAGTCTGTCTTTCAAATAAAAATGTCACACCAAGATTTTTCAATAAAGTTAACAGGATTCTTAACTTACAGCTGTATGCAGTATTCCCTACCTTGTGATGGGGGTAGCCTATACAGCTGCATACAATAATGCTTCTCTCTCTCTCTCTCTCTCTCTCTCTCTCTCTCTTTCTTTCTCTCTCTCTCTGCCTCTCTCTCTCTCTCTCTCTCTCTCTCTTTTTTTTTTTAGAATTCCTTCATTTTCAGAATCCCCTGTGTAATCTACACAACCAAAATCTGAACAAATTTTGATTGTTTTGTCTGGTGCTGTAGAGCCTGCAGCATAACCTACTGGTCATGAAGCCTTTTTCTATTCTCTTTTTTTTCCCCCAGATTTGAAGTATTCACTAGTTTATTTAATTAATAAGGGTCCTTGGGACTACTAGAATGATAGATTTCATATGGAAGGAAAGGATTGTGTTGTAAATAGAAAGCCTTAAACCCTCAGGGACACAATCAAAACTAGGGCAATATCACCTTTGGTGTATCCTAAAAATCTCAGGTTCCCCAGAAGAGTTGGAAAACCAAGATGAGAAACCAGGATTTGAAAATAATCATTTTAATGAATGCATATCTATATTTTAAAAAAAAATCCATCTCCATATTAATTAACATTTCCTATGTATCATTACTTATACAGTACGCAGTGTAATAGTACTGACACACAGCAGCTATCTAATTTACTTAAATACAGTTGATTAAATTTGAGTTCTTAGATCACATCCCTCTGAGTGTAGAGAGCTATGTAGATACAGCTTTTTGAAAGTCCCTGTGCTTAACGCCGGGCACAAATCCCTCTTTTATCATCCCTGCTGCTGTGGACCGGCATGACCCCAGTATTCTATCCCTATTCTGCTTCTCTATAAAGGCATGTTGCTCAGATTCTGTGCTTCTCTTCTCTTGAATTATTGTAATATTTCATGCAGGTGCTTTGACACTTTGAGGTAATAACCACAACAAAATTCCACCTGATTGAGCACTGAACAGGCAATTGGACAGAACATTTAACTGCCCTTACAATTCCAACTGCTGCAAATAACTCCCCACCCCCCCCCAAAAACAAAAAAAAAAATCTGTGGATATTATTGTAAATTCATTGTGTGTATCCCCCCAAAAAATAAAAAAAAATGACCATGCACAGAATAATATGCTTCTTTTATCGTTGTTGTTATTGTTGTTGCTGTTTTTTGTTTTGTGTTTTTTTTTTTTTTTCAGTGTTCAGTGAGCAAATAGCACACCTCTGCTTGTGTCCCTCTTCAACATAAATTTGCATTTCTGTCAGAAGGAGAAAATTTGGGTGTAATTTTATGTATAGCGCAGTACTCTGAGGACATAGAAATTTTGGTAAAACTCACCGTATATTATTCCAAATGGAGAAAGATGGTTTCATAATTTAATATAAACATATAAATATAAAAAATTTACAGAGAAAAAGTTATATAAAGGGACAGGCCGGTCGAGTGAGTCGTCCCAGCTGATGTAAGTCTTCTAGGCTCTGGATTGGCCTTGTTGTTTGACAAAGGGTTCCAGACATCAATCATGCACAAAAATGGTCCCGTATGGTCATTCACCAAGGAAACAGTTTCACACAGATATTCCATATTAGACCAGTCGCATTCTATCATAATATATGTTGTCACACATATCGTTAGTAATATGTTTGGGCTCCTTGGTGTTTATGCTGTATCATAAGACCAGTGTCTTGTCTGTGCTGTCAAAATCAATTCATATAGAGTAAAGATTGATTTGTAGTGATGAAATATCTGGTACTAAATACAACTGACTAATAAATGAAAAGGACTAATGAGAAAGTCACTATGTTAGCATGAGGATATTTCCAGTATCTCAGTGCTTAGGGTTTATGAAATAAACCTACTTTAAGCTCATTGACCTACCTGTTTGAAATAGTTTTTTACTATTGGAAAATTACATCCTCATTTCCCAGTGTGGAGTGAGTGCCTGTGGGTAAACAGTGGGGCCCAGGGAGGAAGCTGATAGAAACAAAAAGATTCTTCTTGAGGGACTACTGTAGGAGAACATCACATCCATTTGAACAGAACATGTTTACAGTCTTCAGTCATGTCTTTTTCTCTTTTATCTGCCCACATTATGGCCATTCATCAGTCTTTAAACCAGGCCTGGGTTTGCTATATTTAAACAAGTGATTCTGTCCCAGAAATCTTCCATGTTCCCTTTTCTTGTGACCTCTCAGTATCTTCTCCATTAATCATAAGTGACTGGATTAATGAAAAGATGCTGAAGTTTCTATAAGTTATTCATGTGATGTCTGTCTCCTATTTCATCAAAACATTCAGCCTTTTTAGAACCCATTAGTAACTTGAGTTAGGAAGGACACAAGTAAAACGAGCTAATTAAGGACAGGCCTTCAAATGTATCTAATCCATTTTGATCTATGTTCAAATGCATCATGTATATTAAACTTTAAAAAACATTTTGATTCAGGTCTAATATATACAATCCTCCACACTTGTTGTATCCTATAAAAGTCACCATGAAATGCACGTGAGTCATTCAGAAAAAGACACTTGAAGGTCGCTAGGGACATTCATTAAAAGACTGTAACTTGGTTAATTGAAAGAAAGAGCTGATTAAGGATGAAAAAGTTTGTCAGAGTGGCAGAGCTGTCAATAGCACAAAAGGTTTCATTATAGCTTGACGGGGTAAACAGGGGAAGGGGAGTCTGAGCTGGGAAAGGTGACATTGACTGATAATGTGTACAGTCATCTCAGCATAGGATAAAAACACAGTGGGAACAGAGTGGGTCAGGGTTAGATCAGGAGCATCATCATCACACTCCTATAAGGCAAATCAAATTAACCTTGAAAAAAATTGTCTCTTTTAAATGTTTCCTTCCGTGCAAGAGAGCTACTGAAAGCTCCATTATGAAAAACAACATTGCCTGTTTTGCTAGTGTCATAATTAATCTGTAAATATTAATCATACTTCTTGGTGCCTTAATCCCTTGGGTGTTCTGGTTAGCTGATCATCACTGTTAGCATCTGAAAAAATGTAGTTATTCCAGTGCCTCAGTTTGCAATTAGTAAATGTAAAAGTTTAGTTTCTTATTCTATTTTTAAAAAAGACTGGAGCATCAGCACAAGCCACATCTTCCGTCAAGGGCACTCTCGGAAGACCACCTGGCACCTCTTACCATTTTCTGCACTGTCAAATTAGATGTTCTGTCAGTGACATGGCCAGATCCCCGCTTGTCCACTATGCCTTTGGGGTTTCTCACTTTTGTTCTCAAGTGCTAGAACTAAATAATATTTGACTCCTCGCTTTAGAAACTTTTAATAGAGTTTATGTTGCAGTGAAGCTCAGCAGAGACAGAGGTGTGAACTTTGACTCTGCATATTGATCCTGTTCAGTGTTTACCGACTCAGGTCCCAGGAATCCTTTTCATCCTTACCAAAGGTCAGAAATGTCAATACAGTAAATGAGGTAATTTTGTTAGAATGCATTCAGCAAAACTTTATATGTGCTCTAAGACAATTAGAGTTTCATGTCCTGCTGACAGGCTGTTGTCAGAACAGATGGCTATTGGATTGGTAGAGCTAAAGATTCACAAGCAACTCCACTTACAAGTTCAATGTTATTTCACTTAAGTCTGATGATTTAACCTGTATTATTTAACCTTTGGATTTGGCACTAGTTTACATTGTTCTCAGAAAAAAAAATCATTTTAACAAATGTTAAAATTTATATACATTCCCATAGGCATCTGTAATGGAGCTGATCATAATAATGGTTTCAAACTGCAGTATGTTACCAAATAAAATGGGCCTGCATCAGCAAATGTTTTTGTTACTCAGTTCCATCCGTACCTTTAATTGACACTGATTTTTTTTTTTTTTTAAAGGGAAATAGGAAACCGTGTGGACAAAATAAGTAGATATTTAATAGAGACTCAATCCTATACATAAAATAGTGTGATCATCAAGACATAATGTTGAATTGTTCTGGTGGCATGTCAGGAAAAGAAGCAGCATAAAACATTCCTGAGTTTCTCCCATTCAGCTGTCAAAGTTAGAAAACCAAAGAGGGCTGTGTAATCTTTTGTGGTGGCTGGAGGTGAGACAGGTATCAGACTTAACTAAAATGGTACAGACAGTACATTTGGGACACTTAGATAGAGTCCAGCAAGGGGCCTATTTCCAAATACCACTGGGGAAATAAACAGCTTGAAATAGGCACAGAGACAGGAAATGGATTTTATTGGAGAACTAATCAAGGGTACCGTTTTAGAAAGGCACAATTTAGATTCTGATTGGATCCTTGCTGGCATTGAGGTTATGAGTATGTCTCAAACTGAGCAGTGTAATGTGATCCTTGGTGTCCACATCGTACCCTGATCTGTGTCACACTGCATGAGCTCAGACTGTTGTTTTGGCAATAAAAGAGGGTTACCTAGTTCCATAGTCTCTTTGATGTCATGGATTTCTCTGTACATGGCTCAGTACATCAGTACATGTATCAGGACTTTAAAACACAAATTGCAAACCAATTCACACTCTAACTTTAGTAGCAATATGGGTTTCTACTGCTGTATTAATTCTTTCATGCCTTAGATTTCAGGACACGACTAAAGGAGTCATGACTGATGACTGTTCTAACATAGCACAACATGAGGTGGAAGAGAATTTAAGAGAGATTAGAGTGAAAAAAAATACACTATTATTCTAATACTCAGCTCATTTCCCCAGACCTGAATATTTATGGTCTATTTCAAAGCAATCTAAAGTGTGATACAATTTTACCTGTTTTTACCTTTCATCCACTTTTCTCCAAATTTAGTCATAGTCAGTTTCTTCATATTGCACAAGTCACACGCTGGCCACTACATGTCTCCTCCCGTGCATGTGGAGTCACCGATCGTTTCTCTTCACCAGACTGCAGCGAACTTTTACAGGAAGCCCTAGTGCACATGGAGGTTCACATTATGCTTAATCTAGCACCACAACCAAACAGTAGGAGTCACAGCTACAGTGACAGGCAGACAATCCCCTGCTTGCTTACCACCTCTAAACACTGACAGTTGTGACCGGGAGGATGCTTGGACAAGCCAAAGGCACTGCTGTTCAAACCCAGGTCTCTGCATTTCACGAAGAACTCATTGATTATGTAATTGATTTTGCATTCACAAAAAATTTTAACATGTGTTTGAACCTTGGTAAATCTATGCCTAAACAAGAATTTAATTTGGCTTCTGTAACCCAATCTCCACCTTGTTTTATGTTAGTGCCAAACAACTGTGGACAGCATTTATATGGCAAACAATAATTCTAGTCTTGTAATAAGTAATGAATTGGAAATTAGCAGACATAGCAAAAGAGCACATGTAGACCATGTGTGTATTGATTTTTTGTTGTTGTTGTTGGCTTATTTTTTACCTTGTCTGTTTTGCTTCCACCATCAGGATTAATGATTGTGTTTTATTGCGTTCAGCATCTGGTCTAGCTGACTAGCAATATCTGAACCCAATTTTGCCTGTAATGATGCTGGCAAGGAAACATCAGGTTTTGACTGTGATCTTGGCAAATCACAGGGTTATTTGAATGCCATCAAAAGAGTATTAGGCTGGCTCAGATGACGTTGCAGCTTATCCACCAATTTCAGTTAAAACATTCTAAACCTACAGTTTGACCAACAGTTTTAGTAGAAAATATCTCAGTCACTTAATCATAATTGTAAGATTTTCCAGTAGTGGTCCCTTACGTTTTTGTCTTTGGACAATGCATGCGTGAGGGTAAAAAAAGACCTATAAAGTCTGAAAGCATTTAAACTGTCATTATTGTCAATGCTGGTCTGACACAGAGAAAGCTGTGAGTATCCTGTTATGCTGAGATCAAGAGGTTTTTTTTTTTTTTTTCCTAATGTGCCACATTCTAATCTCATTTATGCTGCGGCCAAGATATGCCTTATGCCAAGTTCCATCAAACCAGAGGCTTTGAAGCTGGGACCAAAGCTTTAAAAATACTGGAATGTGGTAGTGCATGCAAGTGCCAGGTGTATATCACCCTGTAATTAGGTCTGAATTGAATTAAAGTAGGGTATAAAATACAGTGTCACATACTCAGTTAATATATGTTTTGCCAGGATCAAAATTCACAGGTTAGTGCAATAACCCAGGCCTGTCTATGACTCGAAGAAAAAAAAAACTTTATGAAAAACATTACTTTATGGTCAGGTGCAAATCGTGATTCTCAAATTATTTTTCCCCACATCAAAGAGTTTCGAGCAAACTATTATCCGTTGCAGTTTCCCGCGAAATAAAAGATACATTTTTATTGTGTGCACATGTTCAAATGTGTTCAAATATTAGAGACTTTCCCACTGTATAACGAGGCAGGGGAGGGAATATTGTTTAGGCCTAAATACACCTGAGGCTGACTTCACGGTTTAGACTACTTCCAAACCAAAGTTCCTGCACATAGTGCATTGTAGAATGAGGCCAATATGCACCTGGTTCCATATTCACCTTTATTGATGTCTGTTGTCTGGAGCAATATTTAGTGCATGTTTACACACTCCCATTCCATGTGTATGTTGTCTCATCAATAGTTGACACTACGTGTCAAAAAATGATGAGCCAATTTCATTCAGTAGTTAAAGGAAAAGGTGACATGTAATTGGTCACAATTAACTGAAGAATGCACAGGCAGTTGAACAATGACATTGATGTTGGACTAATCAAGCTTTTTGTGCATGTCTGTGTTCATACTGGAGATCAGTTGACAATTATCACCCTAATTTCTGACATATGCAAGGACATTTAATAAAAAGAGATTCTAGTTATTTAACAGCGCTTAACTACAAAACAAAATTACACTGTGTTTAAAAGGATATGAGAAGAGATGTAAAACAGCCAAAGGCTCTGTGTTCACAAACCAGTTTGTATGCTGGTAATATCTGATAATTACCTCAAATGTTTGCTTTAAATAATCTCTGATGTCTTGGGCCTATTCATGTCCAGCCAACCTTCCTGCTTCACAAGAGCTATAACACTCATCAAATACGCAAAGGCAGCCTGCTTTTCCCATAACAACTGAGCCATTCTGAAGTGGCCTAAGACTGTAAAATTGCTCAGCTGCAGAATATTTGACTTGCATAGGTCAGTATTTCCAATCATGGCAAGTTTACATTTCAAAAAGAGCTACATAACCACAAGGTTACCCCGGAGCCAAAATGGTTGCAAACTCTATTTCCTACGAAATGAGACATTCCTAAGATTTAAACCCTTAAAAACTGGTGATTAATACTCCTTAGGTTGCAGTAACACTGACATGTAATTCAATATAGTGAAAAAAGAGGATCCAAGAGCTCCAAACTCCTAATCTTCATTTTGCATTATTAAGGTGGAGATCCATGAAATATTAATAGGATCATACCCTGCTTTAATATTCATAGAACTGAACTTTTACTGAAATATTAGTAAAGCATTTTTTTTATTCTATTTTATGTGCAGTAGACTAGAGGCAATATAAGCTCTGATTATGTTTCTCTGTTTGATCATGATCTTAGGAATTTACAGGGAGCACAGGTGGGTATCCAGACTTAGTCTTTTTTAAACAAATTATTCCAACAAAATTTGACACAGGAGCTAAATGCTCAAATCTAGTGAAAACATTACAGGCTCACCAGGTTATATACGGTATACATACATACATACATACACACATACATACATATATATATATGTGTGTGTGTGTGTGTGTGTTTCCGTGTGTACATACTTCAAAATGCTGGAGAGAGAATTTTAAATTCATTTACATATACATATACAACCACTGAAGCTCTGCAGACTTTTGAGGACAGTGTCACTCAGGATGTTTTTTGAGTGTTTTATGAATTTCAGAAATGTCACTAGGCTGACTAAATCCTTATAAAACTAGTCTTTTGAAATGTGTATCAAAGGAGTTTGGTCTTTAACACATGGACCATAGGTGCATTCCTGCTAACAGAAAGTAAATCTTTGTTTTGGGCTCCAAAACAATTCTCTAATTGCATCAAAGCATGGAGGAGAGACCCGTTTTATCACCCTATTTCACGTCTCTTAGTGCCAAACAGACATTACAGCCGATTACTGTGAGGAAGCTCGTATCAGATTAAGGTGAGGCACCTTGACCAGTTAAGACAAGGGCAGATGTCGTGCTGATCTCTAGAAAATTGAGACCTCTCCTACCATCAATCTAATTTTTCCTCATTAACCAACAACCTCTTTCATTCACCACAAACAGCTGTCCTTTGTTCTTCCTCCTCCTTGAAAGGTAACTTGATCTGCTTTTCCGTGACCTCTCCTCCACAGAGAGCTAATCAGGCTCACCTGTGCTTTCCCCTGTGGCCACATAGTGCAAACTCAGCAACAGCTGATAGGGCTCAATCCAACAGGTAAACACAAAAGGCCAAGGACTTTGATTTAGGACCAGTCTGGAGTTGGACTCTGACTAAAATCACCTGTGGGAAGTGTAGGAGTGCTGTCGTTCTGCTTGCTGCACATCAAAGGCTGAGGCAGCCTGAATATTAGGTGCACAGATGGGAAAATGTTAACGTATTCAAATACTATTGTTCAGGGATAACAAAAGCAGCTTGAAAACCACTCCACAACACGGGATCACTCAGTTAGCCAAATGACTCGAGCTAACTCTCAAAACTATCCAAAAGGAAAACTGCTTTCCTATTGGATAGCTTTAGCTCAAGTTACCAACTCAGAAATCTCACTCTGAGAAATACCTGTCATTCAGATGGATAGTCACGTGAGTGAATGTTGAACAGACAATAAATTTACTGATAGATTGGAAGTAGAGCCAAAAAATAATGAGTTGGTCATTTGAAAGCAGCAGAGGATAAAATTTCAACAGAATTCAGAGAATTATTTAAAACAAGAGCACAGCCACAACAGCTCAACACATGCTCATATAATCTCTAATCACAAACTTCCACTTAACTCTAACTTAACTACACTACTATACAAGTCAAGTGAGAGTGGAGGTGTAGGAGGAAAGCATAAGAGCTCGGTGGTAGTAGTAATATCAGCAGACAAGCATTACCTACTGTGGGCTGTAACAATTCTTCCTCTATTTTTCAAAAAGCAATAATGATAACAGGCTATTCTGTGATTTCAAATGTTAAATTATTATAATTTTGCCAAAGGCCAATAATAATGCAACCGTTGACATTCTCATTTAGCCCATTATAAATTGTTAAAAATTGATCTATGGTTTAATATTTGCCGTCTACCGGCTACAGCGATGGGTTATTACCTAGACAGACGGCTGTAATGTGTTCTGACATGCATGTGATTACTTAAATATGCAATGACAGTAAACATATATATGACCACAGATAATGGGCACTGGCCAGTTTAGATGAATGGCTAGATTAGGATCACAATGGGAGGGAGTGTGGGAGGACATGAATAATATCAATATGGAATTGGGAGTCGTAGCCATTAAAGAAGCTTTGAGGTTACGTAAGCAAGGTGATTTACAACAAGAGTGTTGAGGAAATTAAATACACCATGAGAGACAGAGCACCATGATGTCACAAAGGCCCAAAGGTAAAGGTGTCAGCCTAGTGAAAAAGAAAAAAAAATGAAGGAACTTCATCTACTGCTTCATACTGTGCTACAGCACAACAAGGAAGGGGTCAAGCAATGGCTGAAAATAGCTCTATTCTGTGAATTACTTTTTAGATTAACTTTGCTTTAAAATAAGCTTACAAATCATCCAGCTCTGGCAACAAGATCTATGTCAGCACAAAGGGAAACTATTTGTGTCTTCAACTTCTCTAACATGTTAATGTAGCTTATTTCCTCTGTCTGGACTCTGATGGTAATGAAGGTGCAGTTAGAAGTTAAGTATCATCTCCAATTAGGTACTGGCAAGAAAACATGGCCTGGCTCTCATTGCCTACAGCCACACCTGTTTCTCCTCCTCTCAGCTCAGAAGCTGTTGTTTTGTCACTGTGCCACGGTACCCGAGCATTCCCTAATGAGATTAGATGGGCCACTAATGAGCTCTACAGTGGGGAGAGTCAACTGTGTAGTGAAGGTCAGAAATTTCATCACCAAATTCACTGTTGGACTTCAGGAATCATTAACTAATAACAAACAAATGATTTACAGGAGCAGAGGTATTTTTGTTGGCCCTTTAGGGGTTCCTGTTCTCTATCTCAACTTTTAATGAGCAAAGAAATTTGGAAGTGATATTCAAACATGCTACAATAACATTCAATATGCTATATTGTTGATTTTGACCGTGCCCTTGGTTTAATTTCAAATGCTAATGTGTTTGAGCTTGAGGTAATTTGACAATAAGAACAAAAAACTCTAAACCTTAAATGTCATGAATACTTTGTTCAACATCTGCTAAATGCACAAGTAATCATAACAAGTAATATGACCTAAAGGGGAAAATGTAATATTAGATGAAATTATTTTCTTTTTCCCTGACATTCTGCAGTACATAGATAAAGTGTACATTAGACAGAGATTGGTCCAGCTGGCACCTTTGATATTCTGCTGATGTGGGGTCACACATTTAACCAGCTAATAGAATTCTGCAAAATAATGACCAATGTTGGATTTCAAGACAAGGTATTAATCTCTACCATCCCCAGTTACCCTCTCCTGGTCATTTTGTTGTGCTCAGGTTGAAAAGGATTGACCTTCCTTCAAGAAAAAATTAATTGTTTCGGTACCCATTTCATGTGTCACACAAAATACTGCGATGCTGGGGAAATGTTTACTCAAGTGTCAGCATTTTGCTTTATTGGCACGTACCTAAATGAATGCATTTTTTTTTTTAATTCCAGACGGGTTTCACATTATGTGTAATACCCTGTTAACTAGTGATAAAGTGAATTTCGTTTCAGCAATATCTGAAAGATGTAATCAACATGCAATTTGCTAAGTGCACAAAACTATCGCTTTTGTTAACATTGCATATTTGCCGGGGAAAATATTGCATGCCACAGTGAATTATCGCAATAAGTCCCAATACATCTTCCCATCAGACCTTAGAGATGCTTGTCACAGCTATCTTTTGTAATCTGTTTAATGCTGTTTATGTCTAAGGAAAGTGCAGATGTGGTTGAGAATGACTAATGCCATTCTCATCATTTAGTCATGAGAATGATATTTGCATGGCCCTCCATGCTCTGCTTCACATGGGCCAACAGGGACATACGGTCAAGAACTTGAATTTGATCCTTACCCAACAAACCAATCACAGACTTCACTATTTATCTCTATGGCCCTCTGCAGTTGAGGGCTTTCTGAAAATCTAAGATTTATCAAGTAGGCCTATGGAAGGGACTCAAAGCACTTAGCATGGTCTAAAATTAACCAATGTGCTCATTTCAAATCCAACAATCCTGTGAAAGGATATTGGTTCCATAGCCACAGGGGACTGCTCAGATCTGCTATTGGCTTCACTCTTCACTTAGAAAACTTTGACATATGAGGTATGCCACATTCAGTAAAGCTAATGAAAGAGTGGGCTCCACCATTAACCTCAGTGAGCAAAGGGGGAGGCAGCTTGATGCATTTCAGATTGGCAATGGGCAATATTTCACCATGACAGGTATTACCGATGAATAATTAAGTGTTTAATATAATGTTCTTGAGGAGAGAGAGTGAGAGTGAGCAAAGCAGGAAAATGGAAGGGAAATGATGAGTCCACAATTGATTGCCCTTAAACCCTGTTCAGCATTATTACCAAGCTCCACATAGAGAAAGCTTTTTTTTTTTCTTTGTCTACTTTTTTCCATCTTGCTTTGAAACAAATAGGTTTTTGATGACACTACCAGAGTAGTTACGGTCATTAGGTTTGAGGACTCTTTCATGATGGAAGTGGTATCCTGTAGTGAGGAGATCATGAAAATTTAAGAGGGAAATTTACACCAGAAAGACTGTGGTGCTGGTAGTTGCGCGGGTATGCCTGGGGACACATGTGTTTTCACTGGATGTAATGCTAGACTAATGTCACCAGAGATAAATAGTTAACAAGCTGGGTATATATGTGCTCAGAAGACTGCTAGAAAGCTTCTTAGAGGCATCACACACACACACTTTAAACGAGACAGGTTGGAAATGAGCTGTTAAACGGCTAAGTTTTGTTGTAAATACCCTTTCATGATGCATGAGCTACTTCACAGAGCTTCAATGTTCTGAAGTATTGTTGTAGGAAAGACAAAGGAAACAATTAGGAATAGATCCTGCTTCCCATTTATGCTGATGAACAGACTGTGTAAAATTGTCCTGCTCTGTGTTAGAACTTTCAGCTGAGTAACAGACATATATTCATGACAGCAAAAATATTACAAAAAACACTGGTTTTGGATTTAAGACCACGGGAAGAAAAGGTGGCTGAAAATGAATTAGAAAAACAAGCAGTGCCACTATGGCTGAGACTGAAATTGTCTGAAAATTTGGATATCCTTCCCAAAAAGGGTTAAATAAGCAAATAGTCTTAAAGTGACTGCTTGTGAGGTTTAAGTCTTACCCACCCACGTAAACACATACATTCTGATGATGTCTCCATGTCCCAACAGACTCAGAGGTGAGCTATTTTCTCTATTCAAATGATTGACCTATGGCATCCTACTTCATATGTATTCTTGTTGTTCATATGACAGATTCCTATGCATATTCATAAATGCATATGGTCTGATGAGAGCTGTCTCATCGCTTCATCCTCTGCTTTTGCAAACCTGCATGAAGACACTTCATTAATGGATATATCTACCATAAACAGTCTGGCCAAAATCCTACCGGATTTGGTTATTCATCTCTGCTGTTATCTCTCTGTTTCTCTCTCTTTCTACATTTCTTCCTATCTGTATATCTGGAGGCAGGCTCATTGAGTGGGAAGAAGGCCCTTAACAGGCCCCAATCTGCTCTTGCTCCATCTGCCTCTCTTGCTCTCAGACCTCCATAAATTAAAAACACACTACATCTGCTTTGGGGTACATTGTTAGTTGTGTGCATTTGGTGGTTCCTCTGTTAATGAAAAATTAAACACTTTGCAGCACTCGACTCTTTTCTCTCCCAAACCCCCTCTGCACAGAAGACGACAGAGCTCTACACTTTGCCCCAGCCACTAAACAAGGCATCTACTTGGGAAATGAGATGAGGAAAATATACAGTCTCGTATGTAAAATATGGAGGGGGGGACCTAGCCGACAGCTGCCGAGAGGAATGGAAAGCACATGTGTGCAGACTGAAAATGCCATTCAGTGGAGGCATGATGCTCTGTTTCCACTGGGCTAATCAGCCCCAGTATGTAACCATTCAATAAACACTGGCACAGGATGGAGCATGCTAATTGCATTGCCTGATTTTCCTGAATCTGGGTGTGGTGAAGGATACACAGCAGTATTTACATGTTTACTCAAGGATGTTAGCTGTGTGAGGAACGACCGGCCTGGTGAAAGAAATGTGAATTTGCTTTTCTATGCACGTAGCTTCAAGCTTTTTTTTTTATCTCTGCTTTAGGCAATTTTCAAAAATAAATTTTATTTATCCAATTTCTTGGTCTTTCACATTTCAACCCGGTAGTCTCTATTAATGTTACAGTCATATAAACAGAGAATGTTAAAATGCAAAGAAGACCATTCCCTTAATATACATGCTTAAACAGAAAAGAAAATAGAAAGAAAAGCATGAATTCTACACTCTTAAGCAGGCTGGCTTTTCTGGGTGCCTTTTGACCGAAGTCACATGGAGGTCCCAGATCTGTGAGATTGCTCTGTGCGGCATGTGTGTTTGTCTTTGACATCCCTGCCTTCATCTTGTTTTGGTCTTATTAAGCCAGCGATTGAGCAGCGAGTCCCGTAGATGAACAGGTGTTCCATGCAGACCAGGCTATCAATCTGCCAGTGGACGGTCTCTGTAGGGTTCAGGGTTAATTATCGTCAAATAATCCATTAAAAAGAGCGATGAAAATGTGGAAAGGCAGGGATGCTAGGCTTGATAGGGACACGGGTGCCTGGATAAGGAGACGCAGAAATTGTCATGTTAACTGGATCAAGTGCAAATCTGATGGACAGGAAAGAAAAGTGGTAGGGTCTGCGAGCTCTTTTGTAAATGAATGCCATCCATTAAAGATAACTGCCTAAGAAATAAAGGCACATGGCTCGTTTTACAATGCTGTGCCTTAACATTTAGATCTAACCATTCTAAATGACTGTAAAAAAAAAAAAAAACTCACAATTTCTTGACTGATGAGTGCCATTACCTTTCTTTCATGCTCTTACTACATTAATTGATATTAACGTTACTCTGATATCATTCAGTTAATGATTTCCTTACACTAGGTGAAACCTGACCCATCGTAAATTTTACACCGTGCTTAGAGCTTCATTTATCTATGCAACGCACCTGTGAATACTTTAGGTACCCAGTTAAAGCCAGTTAAAGGCAACTGACCTAAAGGTTTGGGACAGCTCAAGAAATACAGCAGAAAAAGAAAAAAATTACTTTCTGTGTCTGTGTATGTGTTGATATGTAGTGTTTATACACACACACACACACACACACACATATATGTATATATATATATATCAGGAAGCTGAAAGAAATGTTTAGTTATGCTGATGATTGGAATCAGATTCTGAATGTGTGAGGAATGATGTAAATCAGAGTATACTCATATGACAAGATATGACAGGCAGATAAGATTGACTATGCACACACAGACACACACACACACAAACACACACACTTTGACAGTGACTTCCAAATTTTTAGTTTTAATTGCCATCTTCACATTCATCTTCTCAAATTTAATTGGAGGGCTTATTAAGCTATATACATATATATCAAATCCAACCTGAAGACATCATCTGTAATTTCAATATAGCAGCACTGTCATGCTGAGATCAGCCAAGGAATTTTCCCCTCATATTCATATTTACAGCTATGGCTACAAGGACTAATAGCGCATGAGATCCACATGATAGGTTTAAAGGGGAAGGTCTTCCTTTTTAACAAATAGCTTCATTTAAAAACTTTACTTTGCATTGTTTCAACACTTCAGAAAGTTCTTCTATGAAACACTTGGATTTTTAGCTTGTGGGATTTCATATAAAAATTCCCATTTTCTGTATGGACTTAAATTCACGTAGAACTATATTATCATGCCATTAACAATGGAGATGTTGTCAGCAGTTAATTTCAGATAAATTGCAGACTGTTTAATTACAGGGAGAGGGCTGTCAAAATGGGCCCATTTATTAAAGTGTGCGTGGGGGGAGCGTGGAGGGGGGGAAGGGTGCTAGGATGCAGAGGGACTGAGATACAGGGGAATCATAACAGTTAACCACACATATTAAAAAGTACATAACTACACAAACAAATAGGTTTATATCATCAGCCAAATTGCTAAACAAAACAAAACGATAAAATAAAAATAAATGATATTAATAATAATAATAATAATAATAATAAAAACTTTTCCGAGTGACTTCAAAAAGGCTGTGGTTTAAATGTACAGTGCCTGATGAATGGAGCAAATTTAACTTCTCTCACTCATAAATCCTCATGTGTTAGATCTAATTTTACATCAGAGTTAAAAGCATTTCAGGGGACTACTCTCTTCACATTGTGTAAGATTTACTAAGGTGATTTTCTCAGAAAATCCTTTATTTGTGTAAATTTACATTCATGAATGTTTAATACATTCATATATACTCCCCATAAAAGATGACTCTAGAATCTCATTTTGAGACTTAAAGATATTTCACATAGACAGTTAAGTCACTATGAACCATAGGTCAATAACCATTTTATACAGCACCAAATAAAAATGAATCAGAGCTCTTAGACCTCAACATTTCCCTGCATTTTCTGTGACTATGATCTTAGACATATAGTAAATAACTGCCAATTCTAATCATATTATTATACCCCAAAGTTAATCATTCTCTCTCACAATCATAAAGAACATTCACATTCAAATAAGATTTTGCAGAAAATCCTCTAGCTTCCACATATCTCAATGCTAGTGCCAAGTTTGTAAAGCTTGAATATAAGAATAATAAGAATATAAGAATACAAGAATATAAGAATAATAATACTGATTCACTAAAACAGACCTAAACAATTTGCAATTTATAGTTTGAAAGCTCCCAATCTCGGTGGCTAAAAAGCATTGCCAAATGTTATCTTACTACCTTGGTCTGATGGTGAGCCCTATTACTTTAAACATCTAAAAGGGATTCAAAGGCTGTTTTACAATGAAACATTTTCACAAATTGTCCAGGACATCGCATAGACCAATAGACAGCACTACACCCCTTTCAAATCAGGCCCAATTCCAAGTTTCCAGTTATGAAAAATGTCTGTGTACTAAGCTATCATTACAGCAATCATTCCTCTCTGTTGTATCCATTTTACTTTAAATATATCTCTAAAGCTTGCACTAGCATTTCCAGAACCACTATCATTTCACACAGACTGTGAACTCCACAGGCAATCTGCATCTCCTTGTATGCATTTGCTGAAGGGAACAGAGACCAGACACCTGTCTCCACAGTGGGATTTTTGCCCCTCTTTGCTCCACTCTCAAACCAGCCATGCATTTAAAAGAGCTTGGTTCTGTGAACACACTCTGAAATGGAATTTTTCCTTTTTTCTTTTTTTTTTAAAGGGGGGGGACCCTTTATACCTTACAGGCTTTGGGGACCAATAATCATCAATCTCGTCCATGTCATCTTCATCATTACTGTCATCTGGGACAGTAATGCTAACTTCCATCTGATTGGCTGGATGTTATGATAGCTTTGTGTGAACACAGGGATAACATAGTTTTCTGATAGGGAAAAGCAGATGGTAGAGTTTGCCATATTTGGCAGTTTGATAGTGAGAGTCTAGTGTCATAAGCTTGTGTCGACACCAGGAAAAGAGTTTTGCTCAGAGACCTTCCATTTAAAAAGGTGGATTTTCAAACTCTCAGGATAAAAAAAACACGTTACATGGACCATACTGATGTGAACACCTAAGTGCTACATATCAAACTTCAGGATGGATTCTGAAAATGGATGTGATATTCAATTTAAAAAAAATACTGAACTGCAGAAATATCAGAGGAAAAAATTATGGTTAAATGGAACTAGAGTGAAAACTGGACATTTTATGCTATTATGAATCAAAACCTAGTGGGCAAAGATTGTCTAGCTTAATATGATTTGATGGATATTCAAATGAACTCAGTGACAAAATGTTTAAACTTGGTGAAAGCAATTATTGGTTTTGAAAAAAAAAGATTGAATCAAGGATGCTGCAAAGATCTAAGCAGCCACAAATACACCGTTCGTTTAACTGGTGATACAGTTTTCTGGAGCAACAACACACACCTTTCAACACATATTCCATTTGAACTGCATTTTCTTCCATCTGGGGCAGACTCATCAGCTGCCTTTCATCTAGAGATGACCCTTGTGCTCTTGTCATCCTCTTGAAGACTAGACAGACTTTAGAAGGAGCCAAAGATGAAACATGCCAAGATATCCAAAAAGTCTTTTGGGTGGTAGATGCTTCTTCAGTTGACTCATGAAATTATTTGATGGAGTGCACGGCTTGTTGAACTGCCCAAGGCGATTTGGAGCCTTTTGGGCTACTTTTTCTTCCATCTTTTGCTATTAAGCTCAAGGGGAAGGACAAGAGCATGGACAGAGTACTTTTGGTGCTACCTATGTATCTCCAGTTCATGTCGAATTTTTAAAGGACTTCATTTTCAGGGGCTTTGCAATTATGTAAAAGCATATTTAACATTTCCTCATCAATTATGGTGGCAAGGGAGAGCAAGGGGATCCAGATGGATACGCTTAAATTTATCTTCAATTACTCTCCACTAACTTTCCATTTCGGCTGAATTCTGATTAGCCAATCTGGCTTAGAGCACTTGTTCCCCTCTTGAGTGCAACCTTGGTATATCTAAGTAATGTGAACCTTTGATCAGGATCCTTATTACCTATAAAAGCCTGTACCATCAAATTCTGTATGAGCTTTTTTCCATCTACCATGCTATTCATTCCCTGCATCTATATAGGACATAATAGACTCTTACCGAGACACAGAGTATCCAGATGATCATTAAGAAATGAAATGAAAAGAGTATTTTATCCTGTCATTTTTGCCCATCTTTCAGTAACCACTTAGACTGTGACAGTCCCTCAGCTCAACTGAGTGCCTAACTCCCTCTTGTGGTCCTTTGTAGGATCATGGTGGAGTGAATTTTTTCCAGACACTAGTTGAGCTTGTTATGTCAGTGCCCCACCTTACCATACACAACTTAAACATATATATTATCTTAGGTCAGGTCTTTAGTATTTATTTCTCCTCTTAGTATCTTTATCTTTGTTTATGATTTGTCTGTTTTTTCTTTGTTCGCGGTTTTAATGTGTGTATATGTGTGTACGTTTACCAGTAACATGTAGCTCATTTTTAAATCCCATTCTATTTCCCCCACCCACTTACCACAAAAAGAAAAAAAAAAACTGTAGGGGCTGACTGAGATCCAATTTGATCATTTTATGTGATTGTAGAGTAAACAGTTCAGTGATGGATACAATCTCATTACAATGGGAAAGTGAGGGTTTAATTTCCTCTGTGTGTTCCATCATTATTAATGTCAGGAACAGCGGGTTGTCAATTACATTAGGGTTCCATTCACTTGCTAGGCATCCTGTGTGACACGAACAAGGCCAGCCTTGCACTGAAGGTTGCCACACCAGTAAACTCATCTAATCTAATTAGTTAGGTGGCCAATGTATAGTAATTCAACCAGTAACTATTTCACTGTAAAGCAAGGCTACTGAAAATCTGACCTACTGTTTCTTATTTTGAACTTCATTTAACTTTTTTTTTCTGTGGAAAAAACAGACTGTTTTAAAATTCCTTCTTCGGTTGCCACTGCTTAAAATACGTTGTTGAGCACAAAAGTAATTAATAGTTCATCATTCTTAACTCCCAACTCTCTCTCTGTCTTCGCTAAGATTTTCTTTTCCTCAGAACCAGCTCTCATTCTGTCAGTGCGATGATATTCCTTCAAATGTCCCTCTCACATTGTCTTAAGTGCCACTACAGACCTACTGCTTCCCTTTATGAAAAGCAACAGCCGTCATTAAAGACATTTTGTCTCTCTTTCTCTGTGTCAAGATCTCATTACAAGAAACATAGAGAAGAGGAGGAGTTGGACTGGTGTGTGGGTATCTGAGAGTGTGTGTGTGAAGAAGAGGGAGAGAGAGAGAGAGAGAGAGAGATGTAGTTGTTCTCCTTCATTGCCTGTGTGAGTCTGCAGTAGCTTGTATCGTGAAGCTCAGGGGCACTGGAGAGCTACACCCAGAGTGCATGATCATTACCATGCTAAATTCATATTGATTGCTGTAGCTTAAGAGCTAAATGCAAGCTATTCCCTGGACACAGTCACAATATATGGTCTGTGGTGATCTGGTAATCCAACTACAACGTGTGTGATGTGTTCACCATAGGAATAGAGCACATTACAATCCCAGCACATGATCCTTGGAGTCTCTCCTCCAAACCTCTGAGTTTTTAAGTGGACCATTTGCAGCCCCGGCTTGCCTTGTGCATCCACATGTATGGCTACAGCAGAGCAGTGGGGAGGGGAGGAGTACAAAGTGTTTCAACTTTTTTCCAGTACTGTGTAAAGTCGTGCACGCCTGTCCGCGGGCACTTTTCTCATCACACTTATGCATATGCGTGTGCCCTTGACATTATCAGCGGATTCATGAGGCCCTGAGGTAAGGTTGAAATACTGCTGAGGCAGTGGACTGCTCGAGAGTGAGTGTCCGACGGCTAAATGCGTATCCAGAGAGAAGAGAGGAAGGGAAAAAAAAGCTTGGTAACTGAGCCCCACGGAGCAGGCCTCCAGGGACAGGGCCTAATTAAACAGTGATTAAATTAAGGCAAAACGCAAACTGATTGACAGACTGTTCCTTACAAGTTCACTCACACTCTCCTGGGTTAAGATATGTGCACAAGCTTTGACATCCAAGGACATTGAACTTACTCAATAAAAACTTTTATTTTACAGTCCAAGAAATAGATTTGAACATGTGTTTTGGTCATAGATCCTGCATATAGTTAGGAAAACTATCAATGTCAGAGACTAGTGTAATGATAGCTCTGTTCACTCAGTCTCACCTATGGGATAAACCAGAGCATTCATGATGACTGTGTCCCTCTCATCTTGAACTATCTGTCATGTTATATCCATTTTTACATTTTAAACTACAAAGTCTCTAAGGCTTAAACATGGTTAGCACAGCTTGTAGCAACAGTGAATATGAACCATCCTAGTTAAAATCACAGACTTATTCGTATTTGGGAAGAATCCCAGACACCACTAATTGCTTTCTTGAGGGTGTACTCAGAGCAAACCCAATAAAGTCTTTAGTAAGAACGACTCAGAGTTCACTTCTCAAAATCAGTTGGTCTAACCACATTTACAGTTTATTCCTAACGTTGCTAAATCACAATCTGACCACAAGGTTCCTTTCCATTATGGAGAATTTTATCTTGATGTATGGTATATCAAATTCTCTCTGAGGGAAAAGGAGTCCATAACAATTCCTTGAAAACAAGCAAAAGGAAAACTTATAGCACTGCAATTGTATGTTCGTATCCTGAATTCTAAACTACTCTTCTCTCCTCTCCGACCATAAAGGATAAAGTGTTGGGCCTGGTATAGATTTTTCATAAAGCATACACGCTGCTTATGAAAATATGTACTGAGGGTCCATACACAATCCTTTAAGTCCTCTGATGGTGAGAGGACCTCTTCGTGTTTAATACAAATTCAAATAGCTGTATATGGAGATGGATTGTGGGTCTGCTTTAGAGCGGGGGGCTTCTTGCAAAGATGACTTCAAGATGGCAGTTATTGATTATGTGCTCAATGAGAGCACGCTTACGAAAGGCCAACGTCTACACGACTCATGAAAGAGTCATACCCACGGCTCTGCGCACACGCACAGACTTTTTCCTGTCTCAAATAAACAGAAGGGATCAATGCTTAAGAGCTGCAGTGCCTATAGGATTCAGGTCTTTTCATGGCTCGGATGCAGTATGTATGGACCATGGGTTTTTGAATGTCATGTTGGGTTGAGTATGACTATTAGCAGAGTATGGTACTTTATACCATTATTTCACTCATAGGATATGCTAGAGGTTGAGGGAAAAGCTGTCCTAAAAGCATTCACAGTATATTAATCTAATTTTCCATTAAAATAGTCGTACTCCTAAGGCAACCCCACAGTGTGTTTTCCTCAAGCTTTCATTGGCTAATGGGACTTTGCAAAGATGCCACACACAGGCTGTTGTAATAGTGCAAGTTCTGCTGGACTGACTGACCTCATCATCCTTGACATTTACCAAAGTGCATTGCGTTGTTTTATTTTTTTATTTTTTTTCCCTCCCATAGTGCAAGGCAAACAAATGCTTTTGCCTTGATTCCTATCAGCTGTGTAACCAAGCACAGCCGTTAAAATCCAAGACTTTCAGCAGGGAACAGCAGGGAAAACCGATCCATGCACACAGTGCAATCTAGCAGGGCTATCTGAGACTAATCTCCAAGGAAGGCTGTCAAGTCCAGCACAGAACGCTCTGATGAAACTGAGCAGTAAATGCTTCATAAAGTTTTCATATGCAATGGGTGGGCTAATAACTGTTGCTAAAATCTGCTTCAGCCCTTATTATGCATAGACTCCACAAGGAATCTCTTTGGCACAGAGTGCAGGGGAATAACTAAAATCCTCACATTTAACTGTGCCAAATTCAACCCTGCTGGAAGCAGTCTCTTTGATCTGGTATCCACTGTTTAGTGGGGACTAAAAAACATGCGCGCACAGAAAAAGAGAGAGAAATTGTGTGTTTGTGTGTGTGTGTGTGTGTGTGTGTGTGTGTGTGTGTGCACGCATGTGTATGTATGTTACATAAAAGTTGTCAGATGGTAGTCTAGCATGAGATACTCATGTATACTGTACATGGGTGCTGACAATACACTACACCTCTGATAAAATTTATCTTTGCTGACTCAGTCCTAAGCCACAAAAAATCAACTTATATTTAAATAATTGAGTAACACCACATTTCTACTCTAAGCTTGATCCAGTCCAGAGCTCATTACATGTTTATATGTAGTCTGAATATGTTCAAATTTGTTATTCCATAATAACAAGCAAAGTAAGAAAAGATAACTATTTATTCCTCATAAGCTTTCATAAATACAGCTTTGGATAACATTAAATCCAATATTGCGCTTTTTAGTGCCCACAACCAGTATTCCATACTCAAGAAATCTTTCTGAAAAAACACAACCTCAGTCAAAAGTAAGAAAACATGTGGCCCCATAACATATATTAATTCAAATAAAATCACTTTACCTGAATTACTAGTTATTGAAGAAAAAAGAGACATTTAATTTAATCATCTGTTGACTGTGGTATTATAGTGTCCAAAGGCATTGTGCACAACCCTCATAAGTGACACTACAAACACGAGGGGGGGATATTTGTATTCATCGCAGGCTTTAGATTATGGCGCGGGGCACCTAAATGCACCAGTGGACATTGTCTCTTTACAACCCCCGCCTGTAGCCGCTGACACTACATCAGCGTGTCTTTGGTTATCAGCGAGTAATGCTCATCAGAATGGCTGTATTTCTCCATAAACCTTAAGTCTCACACACAATGAGAGATGGCGAGGTAAGGGGCGAGAGACCATTTCTCTTGACATTCACGACGGCAAACTCATCAGTCATGCTGTCAGAGGCAGTGGTCTGGGCTAGTTTGGAATTTATGAGGAATAATGATGGGTTGAAAATAGCGGTAAGCCTGTACTGGCCCTTCCTTTTTGCTACTGGACTGTTTTGTGAAAGACTCAGTGTATCTTTTTGATTCTGACACCTTAACTGATTTTCAATTCTGCGTCTTTTGGGACTAATGTATTTCTAAAAACATTTGTGTGTTACACTGCAGTTTAAGAGTCTCATGTTATCTTCTTTATATCAAAAGATTTTTAAAAATAATGCATTCCCTCTTGGGATACAGCATTTCAGAAAAATCATTTTTATGATTTTCCAGGTCACTGACAAATTATAAATAGCCCTTATTGATGACTTAGTGGCTATCTTGAAAAAAAAAAAAAAAGTTAAAGAACAGAAATAAGGGATTGTCAAACTCTTCAACTCCCAAGAGTTTCTGCTTTCTCTTCGCTTGTTCTCTTAAACAGCACTGCAACCCTTGCAAATTTTGGATTGTCTCTTTCATCCCACTGACACTAAGCTCATATTGTAAGTTCACCTTATCTGTCCGTCAGTTTTATTATTTTTCAATGACCAATAAACTCATCCATTGATGTGTGATCTAAATACACATTTCCTTATTAGCATCTTAAGATATCCAGGCAAGTATACATGAGACTGTGGCTTCGTGCCACTTCTCTGAAAGTGTTAAGTTTGAATACTTGTGGCACGAGCAAATGAGGTCATTTTGAATCAACCACTCAAGCAAACCCCAAAACATTCACAAGGCTTCTTTGATAAGGGAGTAAAATGGAGTTTGGACAGAGAGCGACTCACATGATGGGCAGTGTATGGGCAGTGACACTGGCTTTGCTCATTGGTGACAACAAGATAAATTCTGTTGTCTCTCATTCAACTGTGAGCATGAGAGAGGTAGTACTAGCAAATGATTCATTTAAGATGAAGACAAGAGTCACAGTTCACCTGATAGCAATTCTGAGGTGCAAGTACTCCACTGAGGAAAGCTGCCAGTATCTTTTCTTTTCTTTTCTTTTCTCTTTTTTTTTTGAATGCAAGTGTCCTGTGGTGTTTAGTTTATTTATTTTGATGTCCACTCTTACTGACATCACTAGGACACCACTTGACATGTTAACATTAACGTAGACTACAGTAGTCTTCAGATGTCTATTTGTTGTGCATTACACAACATGACTTTTGTTTTTACTTCACTGAAACATTGCATTACCAAGGTACAATAAATTAAACTAGTTCAACCTACTATGCCTTTTGTAACCTCTTGGTTATGACTTAATTAAAGCAAGTCAGTGGTGAAGCAAATCATTTTATCAATAATTATAAAAATTTCATATTTTATTTTCATAACACATGACACATTTTTTTATTCACAGCTTTTAGATCAGCTCAGTATTCCAAGTTGTCTTACAGCTATACATTACAAAGACAAAGTAATGCACCTCTTTTTCAGCTGAAGGGTATTGTCTATTACAATGTTACTTGTATACAGCGCTATGTTTCAGATGCTGTAGTTTCCCATTTACTACGTTCAATATTTTAAAACATGAAATGGTGAAATTTCAACTCATATGAAGATTGATGGCACACTGCCATGTATGTGATTGAGCACTTGTCAGACCAGCTAATCCAAGCTCCACCAAAAAGCCTCTTTTCAAACTAACCATTTGCTTCTGCTGTTCTCTCTCTGTTTCTTTTTTTTCCCTTAAGTTGTTTTCAATAGAGTTCAGCGACACAATCTTGTCTTGCCACAAACTAACCTTAATGTAGACAGAGCCAAGTCGGCAAATCTCAACAAAGAGCATGTTGGCTGGCCCTCATGCTTTTTCAGCAGGAAGTACACACAGGAGAGCGAGGCATTTTTCAATGCATTTAGATGAGACCTTTAACAAAGGTCTCTAATGCAGATATCAATGATCCCTAAGAGAGGCTATCGGAGTGAAATTGGCTGACGGGGACGTCACCACACGCATGAAAAATGATGGATCCAATTTGTCCATTCCTTGGCTCCACTGCTATAGCTGCACTGCAGAGTCAGTGCCAGCAGTCATTAAAAGACGAGGCAAAGCCAATAACTGCACCCACATACACATAGACCAAGTGAACTGGTTAAATTGCCACTTTACCTGGCTTTTCATTTGGCTGTCACAGAGAGCTGGGCGAAGTTCGACGAGTCAATGATGACAACCTGGAAGTGAAATTCCTGAAAATAATAACAGCCTTTTGGCTCTCATCTTATCTTCATTTGATGTGGTCCCTAAAGGCCAAAAAAGAATTTGCAGCCAATACCCTATAATATTATGGTAGAAACATCTCACGCTTCAAAACAATTCCAAATAATAATACGCCTGATTCAACACTCAATATAACCACCACTTGGCACGAGGACTTGTTTTGCTGTCTGTGGATAGATGCAATACAATGGCTGGGCTTTGCTGAATCTCCGAAATAGAGCTTTTCAAAAGCACATCACTAAAACAATGTTGACTGCCCCTTAAAACTTCAGATTTAGTGTCCAGTTCGGAGATATGCTGACACAGGCTTTTATAATGGAGTGACTTCGGAAGCAGTATGATCTAGTGCTGCTCAGCGCTCTGCCCTTGAGGGGAAAGGTAAATTTGCTAAGTTAATCACTTAATGAGGCCAATTAAACAAGGAGAGCTCAGGTGTAATGAGCGCCACCTCAGTGCCTGAAGCAAATGAGTGTGATTTCCCTCAGCGGGCTGACACCGGACAACAGGATCTAATCTGTTATCAGCCTTATGCCTCCGGCCTCATCATCTAGTCAGGTCAGTCACACCAAGTTAGACTGCACATGGGGCAGAATAAAAAAATAAATTAGTAAAAAAAATCCTCATCTTGTCAGTTTAACGCTGAAGCTGATATTTAATGAAATTTTAACAACTGTTTAATGTAAGGATATCTGATTCGAGTCTTTTTTTTTCTGATCTGGATTTTGTTTTTTTGTTTGTTTGGTTGGTTTGTTGGGTTTTTTTTGTTTGTTTTTGTTTTTGTTTTTCTCTTTTAAACTATTCATTTGGAAAGAAAAGGAAGTTAGTAAACAAAAGCATGAATCCCCATATACAGTAATTACACATCATCATTTTGGTTAACTGTTTATAACTATTTTTCATGGGACTCTAGGAAGTTCTCATTCTTTATGAAGAGTATCTCTTTAAAGGAGCTCCTTATATGACTACAGGTACATGAATCATTCCAGAGGCTCTCAACACACTTAGTATTCTCTTTAGGGGCCTACATTTTGTAACACCTGAGGAAAGACTATGGAATAGCAAAATTTCTAACTTACTGAATATTGAAAGACTGTATTGATAAGATTTGTGAAGTTGCTTGTAGATATCT
Source organism: Chanos chanos (assembly GCF_902362185.1). Classification (NCBI taxonomy): domain Eukaryota; kingdom Metazoa; phylum Chordata; class Actinopteri; order Gonorynchiformes; family Chanidae; genus Chanos; species Chanos chanos. The sequence goes on from NC_044504.1 coordinate 17,409,610, forward strand.
TTAAAATGGTTTAAAGAGCACATTTGTTGTTGACTTAGTAAGGAAATTTCATAAGGAAAATGAGTAAGGAGGTTCCAGAGGGAGAGACTTTATACCAAATCTGCCTATGATTCTTATCTGCCACAAAAGCAGTGACATGACTGGAATGCAAGCATGGGGCACACATTCATCTTCACACATTGACTTATTTCACCAAAACAGGATGACCGGATGTTTGATATCAACAAATACAATATTTTATCACATAACCTTTACACTCAGTAAAAAAATATGGCATTTTACCAAATAATATTGTCAAGTCCTTGTCCTAAAATAAAAGGGTGAGAGTGAATTGCAAGGTAGTAAATACAACATCTCTGTCATCTATGCTTAATCCTTTATTATTCTGTCTTTCAAGTGACCTCATTGGCAATGCTCCTACTGTGACCCACAACCAAATCTCCTCATTAACCAAATGGAAATAAAGCTCCAGCAAAGACGATATTTGATGTTTCCAGACATCCATGAGTCAAAGCAAAAAAAAAAAAGAAAGAAAGACAGAAAGACTTTCTTTAATCAGTTTTAGAGCTCACCTATGGCCCAGTACATTCATTACATTTTAACAAGAACAGATAAAGGACAATATTCCTATTGCTAACTGAGACCAGAACAAAGGTAGGAATGAGGATTCAAGGCAACCGAGAGTATAATTTCACAGAGAACAGCACTGCCTCAATGGATTTACATAGGCACTTACAGAGGAAATGCAGCCAGCAAGCGACTTCACAGACATGGCTCACGTCTAATGAGATTTATAACTTGGTGATCACGGCTGAGATCTAAAATGATCTCCTAAAGAGAACCACATGTGTTGCAGGTAAATGATGGCCATTATAAAATTTTATATCACAGCAATGAGATGAAATGACTCTATCTATCAAACAGAGAAGGGCTGTCTTTATGCAAATCAGAAGAAATATGCAGGTGTCAAGCTATGTTTAGATACTTATTTAGAGGCAACAATAATAAACAAAACTAATATACGTTTTCTGATAGCACTAAACACTCTCAGCCTCAGTAAGAATTTCATAATAAATAAAATTTGTCATAGAATTCTATTTTATACTCCACATTAAATATTCAACAGTACCTCTGTTATGTAGGGATTCACCGTAGAAAAACCCCTGTATAAAATGGCTGTGGCCAACAATGCAGTTAAGAATCCCAGCACAAATGCAAACGGCACAGCGCTCTGCTCGAGTGCGGCCTCATCAGTTCCAACACCCAGACAGGATGTTAATCTGTGAGCCGTGTACACAGAAGAGCATTATGGCCATCTGCCCTGAGAGCACGGGCATCCATCTTACTAAAGATACAATAGGTTCCTGCATGAGAACATCCTGAACAAAGATGAGTGAGAGTGAAAGAGAAAGAGAGAAAGATCCCAAATCACTGGCTCCCTCTGCTGTGTTGAAACTACTTACTACTATTCTGCAATGAATGATCTGCCAATTAAAACAGCTGAGCAGCTGAGTTATCGTTGCATTCTCTATAAAAATATGGAGATGTAGCCTTCTTGCAATGGAGTCCATTTCAATCAAGTTTACGTGTAATGCTGATTACTCAAAAAAATTGCCATAGCCATAGCCTTGTAGCATGCAGGAGTAGTCATGGCTACCGTAAGAACAGTTCAAGTTCAACTCCAGGTAAAGACTTTCCAAGTTCACATAGAGGAGATGATATCATCATAGACTTTTCTATTTGTTTTTTTTTTTAATTATTATTTTTAGGCATTTTCCTCAGCACAACCTAATCATCACAACCTAAGCTCCCTTGCTCCCTCCCTCTGACTCACGTCTTATCAGACACCAGGGGCTTTTAGCACAGCTTCCAGCCATTAACAGAGACTACCCGGAAAACAGGATGGAAAAAACACAACCATGCTGGTGGCTCTGGATGATGTCAGTGTTTTAAAATAGTCCTATTGCCTCCAGAGAACCTACTGCAGTGCTTCTTAGCCTCCAGTATAACTGCTGCTTCAGAGATGTACTTTTACAGAGAGATCAATACCCAAATCACACCCATCCCAGGGAAAATCTAATGTTTGTACCTGTTTATAGTAACTAATGATACAAAAAGAATTTCTCAAACAGAATGGTGTTTGGAGTTTGCATGTTGTCCCTGTGTCTGTGTGGGTTTGCTCCGGGAGCTCCAGTTTCCTCCCACAGTCCAAAGACATGTAAGTAAGGCAAACTGGAGGTACTAAATTGCCCCTAGGTGTGCTTGTGTGTGTGAATGTGCTCGTCTGTGTGACTGCCCTGCAATGGGCTGGCGAACGGTCCAGGGTGTTTCACCGCCTTTTGCCCAATGAGTGTTAGGATAGGCTCCAGTACCCCCTGCGACACTAATTAGGATAAGCAGCTGAGAAAATGAATGAATGAATAAATGAATGAATGAATGGTGTGTCATTTTCAGTAGTTTGATGCTCCTATACAGCAGCTTTTTAGAATAAAGATTAACTGCACAGAGAAACATAGAACATAAAACAAAGTCATTAGGGTACTAGGAGTTGGGCACATGTTCTGGGAAAACAATCAAAGTATATTATTGGACCGATTCCCTTTTGTGTGATGCATCATGACTTGGGGGTGGAGTGGTGGGGGGGGGGCCAGATTCTTTTTTTCTTTTCTTTTTTTGCTTCACTTGCTTAAGCAACGATTTGCTCAAAAAAGCATTTGGCTCAAAAAAGCATTTGGCTTTTCTGTCTTTAAAAAGTCTCTTCAGTATGCACTCTGCTTTGATATTTGTTTCTGTTTACAATGTGACTCTCTCTATACCTGACCTTGGAAAAGACCTGGCTTTGGAAAAAGCTATGCTAGTGATAGCTACCAAAAAAGTTCAAAACATTGAAATGATGCAACTTACTTTTTTCTTGCAAATACACCTCTGAACAGCTATTCATGTTGGCATAACGTATTCTGATTAGCCGTAGTGCACAGCGCAGTACAATTCAGACTTATGCTCTTTAATATTTGGATTCTGCGGCATCTCATACATATTTCCTTAGCTAGAAGGATAAAATGAGAAATCATACTGCAAATGTTAGTTAAACCACCATCTTTCTCCCATATCTTCCCAGCTAGCATCTGTTTCTGTAATGTGCAAATGTTCCTGAGTCATGCCAACCCTCTGGTGGTTAAAACAAAGTTTTAGACAGAGTCATTGCCTTAGCCATAGCCGAGCAACATTCATCCATTTTCTAAGCCACTTATCCTAATTAGAGTCGAGGGGGGTGCCGGAGCCTATCCCAGCTTTCATTAGGCAAAAGGCAGTGAAACACCCTGGACAGGTCGCCAGTCCATTGCAGGGCAGACACATTCACACCTAGAAGCAATTTAGTATCTCCAATTCGCCTGACATACATGTCTTTGGACTGTGGGAGGAAACCAGAGCTCCCAGAGGAAACCTGCGCTGACACAGGGAGAACATGCAAACTCCACACAGAACCAAACCCAGGACCTTCTTGCTGTGAGGCGACAGCGCTACCTACTGCACCACCATGCCGCCCAGCAACACTCATATGCTGTGATAATTGAAAGTATGAGCACCAAACATTGGTGTTGCTTGTTGGAATTGTGTGTGGCATGTGATGGTGCTGCAGGTGTCATGTCTTGATATGTGCCTCACAAAACACTTCACTGAGGATATTAAATTACTTAATAGCACTGTGTTATAGGCAAGCTCAAAGGGATATTTACAATAGTTTTGCTCTAGTTACAATCGCATTTTGGAACAGTATCCTTTTGTCAACCATCACACTGAATTGTGCAATACCTTTGCAATACCCTTAAGAGTTACACTCTTTACTAGACAAATCTTGTACTAAAGTAGGCTAGCACAGAAAATTATTATTGGATTGGGAGTATGAAAATACTGAATCACTCAAAGCTTCTACTTCACACCACATATTTCTAAATGTAGGACCGACCTTTTGAACAAAATTATTAGGATTTCTTTTTTTTATCTGAGGTGAGAACAACAGTGACATATGCTACTGAGTGAGAGTGGGCATACAAGTGACTGTTGCCACTGGCAGCTTTCTAGTTTCAAGAAGTTACACGTGTCAGGGTGCACTGACCCTATCCATAATTCCATTTCACAATTAAATGAAACCAATTAAACCTGTCCTCTGCCAGTTAGCCCCCCCCCCCCCCCCCGCCCCCCCCAAAAAAAAAAATTAGGGCAAGCTTTAGGATCTCTAGCAGGCTTGTGTGTACACTTCATCAAAAGGCTTTTAATAAGTAAACCCGTTTGAAGGCCAAGGACTGTCCTTCAAAACCAGTTCATCTCTGCATAGTAGTGCCATAGTTACAGAACATAGAGAGAGCTCAAGCCCATAGATTGTTTCGTATTCCCTATTAATGCAACAATGTTAAACAATGAAATTAAACCATGACCTGCAGGTCAATGACAGTCCTCATTATCGTCCGGGCCGTGCTTTCTTACAGCGATGGCTACGAGCAGCATGTATAATTTTTGATGCACTTCAGCTCTACGATGTTATTAGTTGATCCCACTGGTTTTAATCAGTTAAGTAATACTACTCAAATGATGACAAGTGTCTCATAAGACTAGTTCGTCTTCACAGAGAGTTTGCTGATTTGGCAGAACCACTTCAATCAAAAAAAAAAAAAAAATCTAAAAAAAAAAATTATTTATCAAAAGTATCATAGTGAGGCCTGTTCAAGACCTTTGGCTCTGAATAATTAATTCCTGCAATTAGGCAACCTACCATTTGCACAGTGTGAGAGCCCATACAATATTCATAACAACGCATAGTTATGTGATACAGGTCTATAATAAAAAGCTATATATTCACAGCAGGCCTGTCAAGATGCAGACATTTTTATTTGGTTTATAGCACTGTTTCATCTCATACACAAGACTCTCTGTGACTGAGAGGGTGGTATGTCTCCCGTCCAATCCACAGTGCATCTTTCTGGCCCTCCATGTACCACCAGTTCAAAGAGAAGAGACCACAAGAATCGGAGATGCATTCTCAACTGCAGGGGTCTAGATATCAAAGTGCATAAAATGCAACAAAGGCATACCTTGTAAAATAAGTCGATCGTTGATTCTGTCAACAAGTGAGGCAGAAATGTATCAAATTAGAGCGTAACAGAGATAGGATGATAGGCTGAGATAGCAATACATTGTTAATAAATTATACATTATTTTCAACACAGCATGGAAAGAGAAGAAGCTCTTGAATGTGCCTGAAGCAAATGGGGGAACTGCAGGCATAGTGGACAGACCGCTGGACAAGTTTGCTTTCATCTTGAGATGTAGTTCAAAGCAGCCAACAGAGCAAACTGGCAATCAAAGCTAATGTGTAACTGGGCAGTGGTACACATCACAAGGCCTGTCATCGGACCACTAGCCAAGATCACTCAGGGATGGCTCTGTCTCTTCATAACAATGGCAAGAACCACTTTTTTTTTCTTTTCCCTCATATCTGATGAATCCACTCTGACAGCCTTTAAAGTCACACATTTGATCAACAAGAAGATGAAAAACACAGATATTCAGACTTCACTGTATTTAACAAATGATTAATTTCTCAGGGACCCATCACGTCCACAAAGATATGCTGAACACTGTGTAAAGAACCTACTTTTCCACAACACAGACACATGAAGAGCAGCATATAATTAAAGCTGTGAGGAAAATTTGTCATTGTCAGTGTAAGCACAGGTATTTTTTAGCTTATGCTAATGACACACACAAAAAAAAATCATACATAAACATCAAATTCATGAGAAATACAGAAGTTATGTTTAGCTGAGTAAAATTTTAATGAAGAGCTTATCTCTGACTGAAAGGGATTTTGTTTGGGGATTAGTCATTTTTTAAACCTCAAATAAGATTCATAATATTTTTGTTGTCTTCCAAAAAAGAATGATAAGTTTTGCAAATAAGCTGAGCGGAACTGAAGTGAGCAGAAAAAGCTCTGTATTGATATGTTTAAAGTCATGCAAACTACAGAGGAAAAATATATAGTTTTACATCTTCTGGCATCTAGCATATCATTATTCACAAAAAGCCTCAATATAGCACTGAATTCGTGATAGCTGCTGATAAGAGAAGGAAGAAGCTGTTTTTAGAAAAATTATAGTTCGTACCTGAAATCTGATTACCCCTCTGGCAGCATTTAACAGACTGCTGCAACAGAGTATCATGTGGAGAATAATATGTCAGGATAATTTACAATGAGGTAAAAATAAAATTCAGGCTGGTATAAAGATCAGGTATAGGTGTCATTCAGGTATAGACCCTCGTGCATGGGGCCTTGATTTATGACATATTAATGTGTATGTGAAATAATTCAATGTGATATGGGCAGCTACACGCGAGTATATGCTGCATACATGGGATACAGCGTGCTGTAACATGACTGAACACGTCTTCATATCTTGAATCAATCACATTGTTTTATAGCTAAAATCAGATGACCCCAATAGTCACCATAATTTACAAGACTTTGTTCATATTTACAATAACATTTGAAGGAGAGCCTCTGTTGATGACATTCAGCTCTGCAGAGCTGTAATAGTATTCAAAGAGGTATTGCAGTTTGCCCAGGCCCAAATAAAAAAAAAATTAAAAATTATGGAGAGAAAGCACCGTATTCTTTTTTGTTTGTTTGTTTGTTTGTTTTGTTGTTGTTGTTGTCTGCTTTTGTTTTTGTTTTAATTTACCATAGGTTTCCCATTTGACTAGCAGAACTGTCATAGTTTTTAGACTTAGACTGCTATGGAGTAAGACATTTTAATATAAAACAGCCATGACTCAGAAATACTTTCCAAACGTTCCATGTGGCATTTCTTTTAAATATGTTTGTTTTCCTTTTAGATCAAGTTTTAAAACTACAGCTTTGCTCTTGTTGAATTCATGATTAAATGTTTGTTGCCTTCAGAACTCCATAAATTAAGAGATTAAAGTGTGTTTGAAGTGATTGTGAAGTAAACCTAGAACATAGGCTTTAGTTTATTACTCTGTTCACAGTAAAACTGTTACTTATTGGACATGTTTTAATGCTACACTGCAGGAAACACACACGCGCACGCGCACACACAAACGAGAGAAAAAGAAGAAGAAAAAAACAGCAGACCAGTTGTGAGAGAAAAATGTAGTTCACCACAAAAAATTCTTGCTGTAAATAATCAGTCTTGTAAATGTATGAACCCATAGTTCATCCAGCTCAGAGCTCATAAACAGGATACATCAGCCACAAACAGGATGTTGTGTGACAGATTTCAGGTCCATCCAATACAGTCAAGACATGAGAGAAAATACAGGAAATGTCGCTAATGTAATGCATAAAAATTGCTTCTGAATTACCATCTCAGCCACAGTAGGAGGTCAGGAATGCTCTTGGTGTCCATCTAAAATTAGAGATCAGTGATGGGTAATATCCACCTTGGAGACCACGGCTGTCTCATTGAAGTCACCCTGTGGAATTCTGATGTGGACTGTGGAAACAGGGAGAGCTGACAATGTTGATCCAGATCTCACCGCGAAGGCTGCTGAGCTTAAATTGCTTTCATACAATGCAAGGCATGCAAGCCAACATGTGGTAGCGAATTGTCCCATCATAGAGGGGAAATTGTGCTTTCATGTTTTTCATAGGCTTTAAGTGATTCAATTTCAGCAACTGAGTCTGATGAGGAAATCCATATTCTTCATATAAAACAGACATGCTCTTCACATTAAATTCAAACAAAATTGTGAAACACTGAACATAACCGGTCTCTATTTACATTCCTTAGTATCCATTAGAAAATATGTATGCGTTCTTAGTGCTAAGGCTCATGTCATTGTTCCCTTTTAGTGAAATAAGGTGAATTGCTGTTGAAACTCAAGCAAATCAACTACAGCATATGTTGGATCCTGATCTACAGGTGTATTTAGTACAAAAAGAAATGTATGTGAGAGATGAGGGAACTCTAACCCACATGTTTTATATAATAAAACTTGGGAACAAAAGCCCATGGAAAAGGCTCCAGAGGCATGTGAAGACAGCTGAACCTGCCAAGTGTATTAATGGCCTTTAAAGGACTATATTGTGTTTGGCTAGATTGTAGGTACTATGCCTGTGATGCAGCTATGCTTTTGCAATCCTACCGTGGAAAATCTCAGACAATTGAAATCTTACTCAATCCACTTGAGAGGACATCTTTCCATATTTAATGTCACGTGGCATAAATCAAAATTCATTCTGCAATACAAATGCTCAGCCCCTCCCTCCCTCTCTGTCATGTCCCTCTTCATCGTCACCCTGACGGCTGCTGCGGCTTTATGGCTTGTCTTCTTCCTGCACTGCTGTGGCTGTGTCGCCTACCCTGGCTGCCCCCCCCGCTGTTCTGTTATTCTTTATTTTGTCTACTTGTTGTGCCTTCATTTTCATTATCACTGTGTTGTTTGCAATTTGCCCACTGGGTCGGCACCTATTGCACACCAGGCTGGCCAAGAAGGGGTCTCCTCTCTCTGTGGTCCTTCTCAAGATTTCTCCTATTTTTCCCTAGCACCTGTTTTTTTGTTTTGTTTTTTTGAGGAGTTTTTTTCTTGCCCACAATGAAGATGAAGTCAGAGGGTGCCACCCTGCTCTGGTTGTTGTAATCCTGTGGACATGTAAAGCCCTTTGAGACTGTAAACAGTGATATTAGGCTTTAAGTAAACTTAAACTTGAACTTGAACTTGAACTCAAACATGCAAAACAGTAATGCATGTATTGAGCCTTTACTTGTACAACTAAAGGACATAGATTTAAGCCTACTTGCCGGTCTGGTTCTTTAATAGGGAAAAGGGACAAAAGAAGATGAGACCAAGCAATTCTGACTGTTCACGGGGGTGTATTTGCTTTGAATAGATGGCATTTCCACTGTAGACAGAAACATTATTTGCAGGTTTCCATGCACTAATGTACAGAAAGCACAAACTACCTTAATTTGGTCATTTCAGGATTTTGTACACTTGATGATTTACATTGTGAATGATGAGGAAAAAAATTCACATAGTAAACCAGTCCAAAGTAGACACATGCACTAGGTTGAAGAGATGGAAAGGTTATGTAGCTCTAATTGATTCCACACCTTAGTTAGGACATCTGGTTTATCTAAGGCATGACCGATAACTATGAATTCTTAAATGCATTTGAATAGCACTCTGCAGAGGAACCACAACCCAGCAGACTACTGCTTGCAGCAGGAGCAAGGTATCATTGCCCAAGGGTGGTTAAAGTTGACCTTTAGTGGGGAGCATTGTTTGAAACAGTCAACCTCAGCTTAGGAAACAGTAACTAGAAAAAAGCAGGAGAAGATAAAAGAACAGATATAGCATTGACTAAAGCAAAGAAAATCAATGGAATAATCAATGGCGATTTGATTTTTATCACTAAAAAAATGTGGGGAAGGGAGGCAATTGATCGAGCAGACCTGATGGCACTGACATATCTAACAATATTAATTAAGAAAAAATACTGAGCTAACTAATTGATAAATGAGCCAATATCTTTAAAATCAAACCAAACAACTGTTATTAACAAAAAACTACATAAATTTGTTGTATGTAACCTCCCTGATTAGGAACTAGAAACTTTAGTGGTTGCAGCCTCAGTACAATGCATATTGGGAAATACACGATTTATTTTAATAAGTGGTTAAATACATTTATTTGTCTGTCTAAGTAAAATAAAGGGAAACAATAGCAGGTAAAAAACTCATTTAAGATGCATGTGGCAGTGAGGACATAATTACAAGCTGTGGGTCTTGTGCCAGGTGTAAGACATGATCTTCATGATCAAAATATAGACAACAAAAAAGATCTTTAATGCTGCTACGGTAAAATAAAATGCTGCTCATCAAATACATGACGGTCAAGTCCCCTACCTAGCAATTACAACCGTTCACCTTGTTAATGCAACTCAAGCAGTGCATCATTTAAACAGAGGGAAGCATTCAGAGCAAAACACAATCAGGTAATTGAATTTGGCCATCAATAAAGAGCATTCGAGTGTCTCTTAAGTATGACAACTATGAGGTAAGGCACTTTATCTGCTACTATGAGTCATCATAGGAGGATGAAGGAAGATAATGGCAGGGCAAAGATGACCAGTATTTCCTTTGCTAAAACTCATGAGAAAGAATCAAAATTACTCATCTTGATAAGGCATTATATATATATATATATATATATATATATATATATATATATATATATATATATGTGTGTGTGTGTGTGTGTGTGTGTGTGTGTATGTAACATGTATAAAAATGTGTGTGTGTGTGTGTGTGTGTGTGTGTGTGTGTGTGTGTGTGTGTGTGTACATATACAGTGACCGGTGTTATTACATATATTACTATAGAAATGCATCACTCTTACAGACAGATTCTGCAGTGAGTGTCATGGTCAGGGGTGACTTTTAAAACATGTGTACATGCATCAGGTTACAGTTCAGCTGAACCTTTGTATGGTGAAAATTAGTGACCCCAGTGAGAATAGCCCTGTTTACACTGTGGGCCATCAGCCCAGAAACGTAAGCCCAGGAGCACCGGGGCTGGTTCCTATTGCATTTACACTATAGGCCATGTAACCAATGCCAGAGAGACACTATACAGCATTCCATGGACTGATAAACAAAACATTGCTAACAACAGCTAACACAAAATGAAGCCAAACACTGTGTTCCTCCTTGTTACTGCAGTGAAACATTACATAAGCACAATGCATCGCATACAAGGCAAGGCCACCGAGTTAAGACTAAGAAGACAGTGTATCGCACCTGAAATGTGACTGAGAAAGATATGGAAACTTATAACAGAAAAGTTACTCATAAACCTAATCATTCTGAACTATTCCTTCAAACTGATGCTGAGTGTTTTCATTATCCCAAATTTCTAATAGCACCCTCGTCTCATTTGCTATCCAAAAGTGTCGGCATTTTTTTTTGTATTTAATGTAATGTGATATTGTAGATCTGTTATGAGCTAGCGTTGGCCAGTTAGCTAGAGTTAGTTAGCCACCTCTTATTAGAAAGTGTAAACAGAACCGTAACCATCGTAACCGTTCATCGTGATGTGCAACCACCAGGTCTTGGACCTCTGGCCCTGACTGTTGAGCTTGACTTGTTTCTAGAGCTTAGGCTCCTGGTTAAGCCCTGTTTAAGCCCCACCCAGTACGGTGTAAACACTCCCTGAGCCAGGAACTAAGTTCAAACCCCAGGTTTGGCCCACAGTGTAAAAGGGGCTATTGAGTATGGTATAATCATTGATCACTGATCATTAAAATCATCGCCAGAAGCACTGGTTCCACTCTCTAAGAAAGGGCTGACTTCTTTTGCTTGTTGTGTGCAATAATGCCTTGAGTTAACAGACAAGTGATTCCAGTAAGCATATCATTGCCAACACTGGAAAACTGTGGGGTGGTTGGATGGATCCTGGTTCCTGTTGCATTGTGCTGATGTCAGAGGCAGTCCACCTGGCTTCAGAGGTAGCGCCTGGTGGTAGTGTGATGTTAAATCGGATGTTTCCCTGGCCCAGAGAAGCAATGTTTGAACACCAGAATATATTTGAACACTGCTGTTGATCGGGTGCCATCACACGGCCAATCCAAGCAAGATAATTCACCACTTCACAAGACATGTGCTGTCTCAGAATGGTTACTTGATAGCAAGTTCACTTTATTTGAGTGGCCTGCACTGTACCCAGACCTCAACCCAGTGAAGCATGCATGGGATGAGATGGGATTGGCTGTAACACAATAATGTAACACTGTTCAATCAGCAGCAACCTGAATCATACCATTATATTAACATCAACCAACATCTCACCATGGAACCTACTAAACTGGCCATTGACTGACTCTCTCTCTCTCTCTCTCTCTCTCTCTCATTTATGTATATACATATACATATAAGTATGTATATGCAAAATGAGAGGACTGGATGTCTTTGTAAACTACAGGAAAGCTGATTCTTCAGTACAGTTGGCATCGCACTTTATAGTTAAGTTTGACTCTCAAGCCCTGTAAGTGCTGAATGCTTCACCTTAGCATACATAGAATTATGGCATAATAATCATAACAATGATTCATTCTGATTATACGGTGGTGCCATAATATACATATTACTGACAAATTCCTGAGACATAGCCTCTGTCTATTCACATATCATAATCATGCATTACGATATTGGATAATAAACATGGCTGGACAGGAAGAAAGCACTGTACTGGGAATATGTGTGTATGGGGAATTCATGCCTTCAGCACAGAATATTTATTGCATGTTCTATGGTGGCACGTGAACGCAGTTAATGGTTCATTTGCTTTGGTGGCATTGGGCATGCAGGGCTTGATTACTGCTTATATGCCCATAGTATACTGCGTACTGCTACAGTCAAAAAAACAGTCACCTGATCTACCATTGTAAGTCTTTTCTTTTCCGTTCTTTTTTTTTTTTTTTTTTATTGTTGGAGCAGCAATGACGATTCTGCCAATTAGCTGAGTCTGAACTAAGGAAAATTACAACTGTCTATTTTACAGAAGCATTTGACAGAATCTACAATGCCTCTGGTTCAGCAGCATTCATATATGACTAAATGCAAAAAGTAATGAATTATGCTATTGATGAGGTCTTTAACAAGGTAATAACTGCACTCCCCAGTCAATAATTATTTCGATAAGAATATCTTTATTACAAAAGTGCCAACTACAGCAAAAATCGGTACACCCAAACATTTCCCAGTAGGGTAATTGCCTGTGTCTGAAATTATGGTTTTCATTAAACGAAATGCTGAATGTTATTGATCGTTTAAATAAGACTCAATACCTTTGCGTTTCAAAGCATAGCAAAATTGCATGGTATTGTAATATTCCAAGCCATTGTTATGTACATTCAGCAATGTTATGAGATTCTCATTACAACCACTCAAAGATTACTGGACCAAAGTAGGGTCTGTATCTACTAAATGTACCAAGACACACTTCATAAAGCCCTGTTTTTATTCTCAGTATCAAATCTATGGCATGTACAGTGGGAAAGGGAGAAATGTAAATGAACATTCATTTATATTAGTTCTAGTTAACAAATGGATAAACCACTATTGTCCCCTGCATCCCTCGTGCCTTGTCTCCCTCGCTGACTGGTGTTGTACTTTAGTGGTTGGTGAGCAGAGAGCTTCTTCCTGACTCTCCTAAATTAGAAGCATTGAAATGACTTCATACGGCTGCAGCAAAAACTATAGCCACATGAAAGGAGTCAATGATTTACATACAACCAAGTTTCACAGTACACATGTAATTAAAATAATGCACAACTAGATAAGCTTTATGTAAGTTTGAACTCCTTGCAATACCAGTGAGTTTTACACAGCAAGCACAATAACAATATGAAAAAAAATTGATTTTCAATATGTTCCGGGTTAGGTTGAATAGTTCTTGTCATGAAAAACTGGAGATGCCATAACTGACTGAATATTTTGGAGAAGGCGAATGGTAGCATGAGAGCTGCAGATGTTTTATGATCTCTGATTTGGAATAAGTTGGTGTTCTGATCATCTCCCTTTAGTGTGAAATAGTTGTAGTCACATTGCTCTTTCTCACTCACTTCAGTTTCAACCTGGAAAAAAAAAATGATCTCAGAGTTCACTCATCCACTCACAAGATATACCATTTTCATAGTACAAGTCCCCAGCAGACTCAAAAGTCATATTGTGAACAAGAGGATTTCTGCTACATCTCTTTTCTCTGCTTTGTTCTGTCTTTTCCAAAATGTATGTTAACCTAATCTATAGGCAAGTTCATCTTTATTTCAACTCTCCTTTTGGACCTCCACCACCCCAATAGTTTTCCTCCTTTTGTCTTTGGTTCTTTATATGCCGCTTTTTGTAGAAAGTGATTAATCACAATTATTTGTCAGCCTGACAGCTAATTCCCCTGCTAGTACATTCTGTCTTTTTTTCCCCTGTTTTCCTTTAGTCTCAACGGTGATCAGTGATCCTGTTGAACTATTTATTTGTTAAGTGTGAACATTGGGAGTCAATGGTCATTGAAAGTAATGATTTCCAAGCAACAGTTTTGCCAGTCCCTACAAAGAAAAAACAGTAGGTCAAAGTTTGGCAAGTGAATACTCTTGCCTAGATACGAAACTGTCATATAACATTATTCCCAAACAGTTGCAGTCAGATAATGATGAATGTGATCTGATCCATAACTGCACTAGAATGCCAAACACTGAAACAGCACAAAGCAGCAAGATGTTAGAATTGTCTGATAACAGCCCTCAGTGGTTCTATTAGTGACCAGCAGATGTGAATGAGAAATGTCTAACATTACCAAAATCCTTTCATTTTATCTACATCAAATTGGCTTTTGTTCAAGCACAGCAATTTACAAAACATTCATTCACAGACATTCTTTTATGCTGCGACACCAACTACTCTTCAGTGTTAATAATGCTGAATGGTAAGACAATCTCGGCTAATGATAGGTTAACAGGAGATAGGCTTCTGCAGTGGGTGATGTCAACAGCACTCAGAAACATTACATGCTTCAGCACACTGGGAGGCCTATTGTCACACTGCAGTTGAGATGATGCCTGTATTACAACTGATGCTTTCTTTCCTTTTTTTTACAGTAAGTGATGGCATTATGAGGATGTCTTGCCTCATGGGATGATCAAGTGTCCAAAAACCTGGGCTGTAGACTTCACTGAAGCATTTTTAAGACTCTCTGCAGAGAGTACGGCCAGCACTAATGCAAGCCCAACATGAACGAGAGGAAATTATACTCCATCACTTGGACTGCTGGCTCGGCCGTTATGTGTGAAATGACGGCAGCTCTCCAGCCCTGACAGTTGCTCACACTATGACCTCATGTTGTCTCACAGACATAATGAATTTACTGCTTTTTCTGCTCCTTTTTTATACCTTTAGAGTTGTTATAGTCATGAGATAAAAACCTGGAGTTATCAGTTATCTGCAATTGTTTACAGGTCTTGCGATTGTTGTAATTTTAAATGTATGTGTGTATGTGTGTGTGTGTGTGTGTGTGTGTGTGTGCACGTGCGTGCGTGCGTGTGGCTTGTGATTAAGATTTCCTCTTTATGTTGTTCTATTTGTGATGAATTACTTATGCTCATTTGATTCCTCATCAGGAGAAAATTGGAGCATTTTGTTTCCCTGGCAGACTTAACAAGGCTTCCCGCATACATTTTCAGCAAAATGGCCAGATTGAATTCATCTGTGATTAAGAGTGCCTGATACTATTCTGAAGTCTCGTTCAGTTTAACTGTTTCCTCATAAGACTGTATTCTATTCAGGACTGAGAGCATGTCCTGCTTATATATGTAGTTATCAGAGAGTAGTATTTGAAATCAAAGAAATCACACACACACACACACACACACACACACGGAATAAGTTACACACACATATACAGAGAGAGAGAGAAAGAGAGACAGAGAAAAAATGATAAAATAATACTGCCTTCAATTAAGAAGTCCATTTCAAAGTGCAGAGCCCTCAAGTGGAGGTGAAAATGCCCATTTACTAATGAGGGACATTTACGGCGGTACATTTAAGTGTACATTCCCAGTACTCACCCTCTATAGATAAAACATGAGGGATTTTGGAGCTCTGCCTTTATTTCTTGGCACAGTCACTTCTGGCATGCAAATGGGAATCAGCCTGGTGTTGGGAAAACTCCATGACCACGTGCTCTTTGTCATTTCCAAACAACGGGCACCTCTGTGGCACAAACCATAGCTGAGGAAATGAAGAAACCTTCAATGAAATTTTATTCATCTCTTTGATTTTCAATGTCTTGGATACTAAGCCATCAGCATTGCAATTACTATATTTCTCACAGTAAGCTGTTTTTTTTTTTTTTTCAAATGCATACTTGTTCCCCCATTTTCTTCTCCTTTTTTACATTTTCCATTGACCTCAATTTTTCATGAGCCGATATGCTTTGTAGCTCCCCAGTGGCTTACACAGTATTGAATTCATCTGGTTCCAATACATCCTGTGCACAACCTATCAATCACTAGAGAGCACAGCAAACTAATCATTTATTGATGAAATGGGGCAGCCATGAATTTCTAACTGCATTCATCTTCTTTATCAAGCCAGATCAAACAAAGAGAACCCAAACAAGCTTAAAAGGAGAGGGAGTTGCAGGGAATAACTTATTCTTCAGCAGACAGCAGACGGTTATTGATGGGGGGGGGGCTTGAGAACTGGATGGAAGGCAAGAGAAAGAGAACAGAAAGGGAGCAAAAACAGTTGGAGGATGAGTTGAGAGTGACGCTCTGACAGCAGGATGCATGTCTGAATTAATGCTCTGACAGGAGGCAATTTTCCTCTCTCAAGCTGTGTACATCTACTGTAGGTACCAAGGTGAGGTATTTCTCTTTCAGGCACAGGGGAAGAGAGAACTTTTTTTTTTTCTTCAGTTCCAGTACTGCTGTTAGTTGATTCTACTGAAAGGCTGCTTGGGGCCACTTGACTGATCTTTGTCTTCCACTGGAACACACTTCAGGCCATGGTGTTTGCAAGCCTGCTAACATAGAGTCTAGGGAATAGCAGAAGATTGGTTCACTTGTTTGCTTTTTTTTAATGCAAAAGCAAACTCCATCTGACATTCTTTTCAATTTGAGCAGCTGGGTGAGTAAGAGAAAAAATAAAAAGGAACAAAAAGAACAAAAATGTTCGGCAGGCGTTGGGGACACAGAGTGAAAACCAAGTTCTTGAAAAATGAACTCAACAGGAGAGGTCACGAGTGATCCATACACTCCAACATGAAAGCTTAATTGTACATGTATAAGCTGATGAATTCTCAGATACATGAATGTTCATACAATCATACAAGTGCAAGTAACAAATAACAGGTTGCACATGACTTTTGCTGATGAAAAATTATTTTTATGTAAGGGCTTAAAGATATGGAAGCGCTGAGGTCATACTTTGGGGTTCTGCATGACATGTCATCTGTGTTTTTTCAGAGATGGGTTTAAGAGTCTGCTGTGACAAAGGAGAATGTAATCTCCTTCTCCTACAGTAGCTATGTGGAGGAGTTACTGAGAGGGTGTGACCATGCAATAGTGGCTATGAGAGCAGGGCATGAAGGCAGAGCTTTCTCTATCAGCTTCTGTGAAGTTGACGTGGGGCAGCTGGTTGGGCGTCGCTTCCTTCCTCTCCCAAGGGGGCTCAACTCTTCCTCCAAAAAACAGGAAATGACAAAAGGGATTAGCAGGGAGTCTTAAAAAGCTTGTGTTGTGTGTTTGCAATGGTGCTTGATGAAGCCTGCGTTGAGGATGATAATCGTCTGTGTTGTCAAATGATAGGACATAGGCCCTTTCCCAGTTCTTATTTTCCTGACATCTCATATAACATCTGTCATGCCACTGGGCAAATAAACACCACATGCTGTGATGCTTTCATGTGTGACTCCAGTGTCTACCACAGCCACTCTTCTCTGTCATCTAGATGCCATGCCAGTGCGGATACCATGTTCAACAGCTCGCAGGCTCTTATGGTACACACCACTCTCTTTCTCTCTCACTCACTTTGCGATAAACACGTCCAAATCGAAGAGCATAAATATCAGACAGTTGCAGTGGTTACGGAGTCATGCCTGAATGTCTGTCTCCCTCCTCTGGTGAAACTTCACATATTCTATATTTACGTGTCAGTTACACTCTTCAGCCCACTGAACATCATGGACTCCAAATAGCTGAGCTGTGACTATTCAGCTTTTAAAGAAGCCTGAGCAAAAAAAAATGAATTTCACCTCAAGCTGTTTCTCTTCCTACATTTTAAATTCACATAACGTAATTATGTCAGCACTTGACAATGTACTTGGACTTTATGCAACTGTTTTCCTATAAACAAACAGAGACTGTAGGAAGGTACACTAATGCTTAAATTTAGCAAGAGTGACAGTAGGCTGTAATCATTGAGCTGACAATAATTTCCTCTTAATAGCAAAATAAATGACTTGACTTGATAATAACATAATGGCGCATGAAAAATTAATTACAGAACAACAGCCAAGGCTCTAATGTGAGATCGCATGGGCATCATGCCACATGAATTGTAAAATATCACAGTCTACACTGTGGTGTGAACTCAAACAGCTGAGCAAGCACAATGAGGAGATCTCGTTTTCGTTTCCAGCATCCACAAGTGCCTTGTATTTCCGCCTTCTACTTCATCACAACACCATTTATCCTCATTGTGTACGGGAACAGGGGATGTTCCAGAGTGCTGTCCCCTGCCGAATCCCTTCAGACTGTACAACTCACTGAGCATTGTCAGGGTTCAGCATAACAGGCTAAACTAGCAGTGAGAGATAGGGAGTGAAACTCAATGTCTTATAAAGACAGTGACTGATGAAAGAAAGCTAACAGTAAAGATCTCATACTGGAACTGTACGTGTCAATGGGGATTGTTGTTGAGAGGCCCTGCAAGTCCCAACACGTTTCTGGACAATCTGATACTCCACTTACATCAACGATGGCACATAGTCACCAGAAAAAACATCTCATAAACACATAGGTTTACAGAAACAAAATTGACCAACAGCAAAATTATTGTCAATCTTTAACAGATTTGATTATATGTTTATTATTATGGTAAATACTGACGTCTTACTGTCCCAATTGACTGATTAGTTTAGAGTAAAATACTGGAGCATGCATTGCATTGTGGGATGCTGAAAAAAAAACTGTTTTGGCACAAGCAGCTGAAAAGAAAATTTGTATATCAAAGTGAGAGGGGCCCTCAGGGCATTCGGGTGGTGCAACGGAAATGATGCTAGCGCTAGGCCGGGTTCAGTTCCCAGTAGCAGTGTTTCCACATGAAGACAGTTGGTGGTGGGAAGCCAGCAGGGGCTTGTCTCCCCATCACGACTCCTGCTGATTGGTTGCCAGGTTAGAGGTGGTCAGATTTGGGGAGCCTAGTGTGAACCTCCATGTGTTCTAAAATACATGGTATTGTAACTACTACCATTAAAAACTATAAAAAGGTACAAAATAATACTGTAAAATATGCATTTGCATAAGAATTTGCATAAAAACATGAAATTTGCATGCAGGCCTGTAAAAATGCAGTAATGCATTAGAATTCATTTACAGTAACAGCTACAGTAATTTACTGTTCACACATCTGACAGCTATTTACTGTAAATTTCACAGCATTTTACTGACAACTCTGCCACTATAAAATCTACAAGAAGTTGTTTACAGTGAGTTGCTTGAGCTGCTGTCTGATGAGTGGCATATTAAGAGATATGAGGAATTGGAAAGAATGATACCAAAGGAATTAGGCGAGAAGTAAAAATACTGAATAATGAATCAGGAAGTGAACATAAAGTGCTTTGTCATTAAGTGGTTTATATTAAGGTAATGCACAACAACTGTAACATTTAGCACAGAGAAATATCTGCAGGGTAGAATTAAGAAGGTAAAACTCACGAGTGTCTGTGACTCATTTTCCTTCATTGATGATGTTCCTCCGACATGCAGAGGCAATTATATTGCTGCATTTTGCTGCAGCTCACATTTATGACAGAGAGACAAACAGTAAGACTGTAAAACATTTTCTTAACCACCAAAGATTGTATTTTCATTCTTCCCTTCAAAAACTAAAAAACATTTTATGATAAATAAATGAAACAGTCATTCTTCTCGGCTGGCTATATTGGTGGAGAAGCAGCATTATCAAAGGGCGCTATTGAAGTCCTCTGTAACATTGGTTGCGCCCATAAATGAAAGGGAGAACATTGCAAAATCAGTGAAGCGCCACACTACAGGCACATTATGATATACTATGTACCTTCAGGATTATATTGATCTGATAGTGTGTCATTTATTATAATGAACACACTTTTTAAGTAATCCTGCAGAGGTGCATTCGACAGCAAGAACAGTGCAATAAATAAATAAATGGAGACAGAATAATATCAAATAAAATAGCTATTGCTGTCAGAACATATCTCTGTAACACAAATCATGAGGTAGTTTGCTATGAAACAAGAAATAACCAATATTTCTGCCAGGTGTTTACTGCATACACTGATGTAGAAAACCATGCATTTTAAAAGGATGTCTGTGGCATCTCAGTATAAAATTACAGCTCTGAAGTCAACAGACTGTAATTTTGGGAATCATGTATACAATAGCATAAAAGGGAGGGAGAGCCTGATTTCACATAAGCATTGACACATATGTAGATTTTATAAAAAAGAGAGAGCAACACTTAAGTTTGACTTAAACCTTACTCAATAAATTCACCTGTAATATTACAAAATAACAACATTTTACCTGTTTGTTCATTTCATGGTAACTGTTTCCGAAAAGACAGAGACAAATCATTTAGTGCTCATTTCAAACTTTGTATGCACATATACGAAGTGCAGTACTAGGTTTTTGAAAACTGGTTTACAACATGAATATATGATGATAAAGTTCGATGTGTATCTGTACAGATGAGCTGGATTCAGTTACACATCACATATTTGTAGTGTTGCAGTGGCAAATGGCAGTTTAAAGATAAAGCCCCACATGAGTCCAGCTGGCCAGCAACTGCTACAGTTTTACTGGGATTCAAGGAACCAGTTGGGTCCTTAATAAAAGATGTTTTTAAAAAAATTAAGCAATGCTTTAGAATGGTAAAATAGACTCAAAAATAAAAAAGAAGAAGGAGAAGAAGAAGAGGAAAAAGACAGTTCTTTGCTATTTACTTAAATGTATGACAGTATGACTGTTTAAATTCCATTGGTCAGGAGTGAGATCTGCATGGCTTTTAAGAAAAGAGATAAATTACTGTCTCTTTTGTCTGTGTGTATGGGTTCTCTCTGGTTTTGGTGTTTCATGCTTGCTTACTATAGCGGTAACAAGAGATTTCAGATTCACAACAGGGAGCTAATTCATTTCAGCCAGACAACTCCCAGTCAATGAAATGCATAATTTATTTCTGCTTTAATTATTCAGTCTCTAAGGAGACACATTCTGTCTTACTGTTTGATTGTGTATCAAAATGTGGATGTCAGTCAGTCATTCATTATGGAGCACCATTCATTCAGACTGTTTAGAATTACACAAGGTAATAACCCATAAGCAGTCATGGAGACGGAGAGATTATTGGCTGTATTGGAAATAATTTACGGTGCCATATTATTTAAAGCAGTATCTTGTAGCTTTTTAGTTGTAGTCAGTCAAAACAAAATGAGAGAGGTATTCTTTCAAAAGTTAATGCACTGAAATAGTGTAATAACTGAGGAGATCAAGAAACTATGACATTTCAAAGTCAATCACTATCAGGGATGAAATGCATTACAACAGGTCATACTTATCTCCATGGATACCTCCATCCACTAGGTGGCAGTAATTACCCATAAATTCAGTTTATCCTGTTCATTGTTGTTTATTGCCAAAAAAAAAAAATCCTGTGGAATAGGATTTGGCAGTCATTCTTTTTTTTCCCCTAAAGTGATTTGTCAGTTAAAAACATAAAATGTCAGCAAATGGTGTATAAATATTTATCACCTTTGTTAATTTGGACAGTGTTCCTTCTGAACCGAACTGACTGTAATTCACATTTTTAATTTTACCTGTCCCCCACTTCCTAACCTCCCTTTCTTTATATATTAAAAAAAATGCTAACCTTGTCTTGTGTTTGTGTTTATCTTTCACTGTCACAGAATTCCTGGAGCGTAATACGAAGCGTAATTAATGTACAGCCTTATTGTGATCCTGTTTATGAGATAATAGGATCTGACTGATGCACTTATTGTAAGTCGCTTTGGCTAAAAGCATCTGCTAAATACCAAACTGTAAATTGTAAATTAATTATGGATTGAAATAGTTCTAGTTTTAGCTTAATCCTGATTTAAACAACCCAATTTCCAGTTCAAAGATCACCAGGAGTAAACGAGGGATTGAACTAAACCCTCAAGAGGGCAGGTTTAAATTTAATACAGTTTTCCAAGGGAAAGACACTGTTTTAATGTCAGTGATTATTTGGACCATCAATGAAAACCCATGAGCACCAGTGGCCAGACAAGTATGGAATGACAAGAGTGATCCATTACATGATTTTGACTAAAATAGTTTTTGAGATTATTTTCAAATGTAAAGCATGTAGAGATGTATAGATGCCAAATATCCATCAACTGTCCCTCTGCTCAAGAAGCTGAGGAGCACAGGAATAGCAAGAACTGGTTTCTCGTTGATATGCATTGAGTCAACAGTTACAGTTTTCAAACATTGTTGCACACTGGAAAGCTGCAACTCATGATTCCAGGATTCTCCTAAACCCATGTCGGGAATGCTTGACTTGAAAGAGGAGATCATGGTGGATCATGGTTTCTCTTGGAGACAGCAGGTATACTTAGAAGAACTTTTGTTCACGCCATGCTTCCAGCCAACAAAAGCTGAGCAACCAGGCTCATATTCACACTATTCACAGTGCCTGCAGAAAACACTGCATTTTGAACTGAGAAGATGCAACAGCTATTCTTAACAACTAGCCATAACAGCATGGCTGTCCAGATCCAACAACAGAAGAGGAGCATCCAGATGTTCCCACACTTGGAACAGAGAGCATTAATGAAATGCAAATTTTAACCAATGCTTTTGCATTGCGTCGTGAAGCACAGGATGCTATTTTGATTCTTTTGGCATGCGTTACTCTTTCATGCTTCTGCTGGGATCACATGATGAGTGAGTAATTACATTCTCTATGCAAAAGTCTGTATTTCATTTTGGATATTACAGAAACAGTCATAAAACATACAGCATGAGGTCATGAGATATTATTTATTTTACAGACTGAAGTATGATTCACTAAGGCTGGAACTGACATTTAAAACACTCTGTTGCATCTGTCTCCTCTCATCTTTATGTCTAATTCTATTGTCAGTATCTTCATTTTCATTTACTGCTCCTCCTAAACATTTTTCAACTTATACTTATGAAATTCAAAGACCAGCCTTTCATGTGTTTTTCATTCTGGTGGCCAGTAGTGGCAGCAATTGTCACAAACCCCCTCTGCAGTTTTGTAAAGCAAACTAACTTGCAACTCTTCTGATCTGTCTATATAACTTTCCTCCTGAAACAAGAACACTTAGTTCAATTTGTAGTAGAATAAGTACAGATGGAATTAAAGTTACATAACACATAAACATAAATGGAAGTTTGATGGTAAAGAAAAGCAATTGCAATTTGAAATATATTCATATACCCAGTGTAGGTGTGACTGATCTCTGGATGGTCTAGATGATCATCATCTGATGTGTTCTCCAAATGTTTCATGGAACTCCATTATTACTGTTAGTAAGTCATCTAACTGATCAGGGTTTATTTGCAGGTCCTACACCAATCTTAAACTTGTCCCTTTGAGTTGTTGCGCTAATCTATATTTTAATTTCATATTTTTCCACAATCCCTGCATTGAGTAAATGTAATGTCAACCTTGTGATTCCATAACAGAATCTCCTGAAGATGGAGGTTCTTGCCAGAAGCTGTTGTACTTTTCTTTTAGATGTGTGCTCATTGGTACTGAATACATTGCAAATCAGTGTAGGGGTATTTCTTCTTTGATTCTCTAGATGATATGTGCTATTTATCTTTAATGAAGGGGTGCCTTGTAACAGTTGCTGTTGACTGAGTTCAGTAAAGTTTTTGGATTGCTGTCTTTTTCTCTGCCACTAACATTTTGTCTGAATTTGCTTCTCCAATTCCATATGAGTTTATGCTTTTCTGGATCCAATCCAGAATTTAAAAGCAACCTGAGGACTAAATGCTCTTGATCTCACTAATCAAGACTAGCAAGGTTTTAATCTAATTTTGTTTAACTTCATTAAGATACCACACTTCAGAAGTAGCTAAGCTTAAGTTAAACTGTGTTTCAGAAAGACACAAGTCCTGATCAACTTTTCTGGATTGAGGCCCACTCTTGGTTTAACTCAAACACTCTCTGGGGAGCTGCCCTATACAGTGTGTATGACTGAACAAATCAAGGGAAAATAAAATAAATCATCAAAACATATTCCTGCAACTATATTCCACCTCAGATCTGAAGATATAAGTTCAACATAAAATTAAACCAATACTTTTCCAGTATTTACCTTAAACAATCAAATAAACTGAAAATTACAAAACTAAAAAGCCAGGAAAATCTTCATTATTTTCATTGACTTACCCAGTTCAATACACTTTCCCTTCTTCATTCCCACCACTGGGTAATTTGTCACTAATTAATAAATGGAAAAAAGAAAATGGTAAAAGAAAGGTTTGGAAAAACAAAACTCCAAAACTAGACTTACTGAGAACTACAGCGATCCTGTGAGTGACAGTAATGGATGAGTTAGGATAAAATGATTATTGAACTTTGACCTGATTCAGATAATGTCACTGGAATTTGCAAACAAAATTATCACAGTGCCATCAGAAAAAAAAAGTCCGTCAGCGTAACGGAGACAAAACTTTTTACATTGATGCTACTTTCTACATAGTAACACATCACATTACAAAAACTTAACATTGTTAAGCAATGTGCATGCATACTGTCCAAATGATTGTCATAGCTGCTGTTTTTTTTTGGGGGGGGGTTGCTTTTATTTTTTGTTTGTTTTTTATGCGTCCCTTATGTGTGCAACCTCTGCCTTAAACTATAAGAGAGTTTAAGGAAAACAGATGTTGGTGTAATGCCTTTGTTCAAATGCCTGTGAGGTCAGACACTGTCCTTATCGAACTCACACACAAAATACATGGTGAGATGACAGGCCACGTCGATCCATTCTCCCGAGGCCACCATCTCACTGCAGTCCTCGTCTTCGTATGCATTGTTGGGTTCCCCTTCCCTCCACTTGCTAAAGGTAGTCATGGCAGAGCGGTCCACATAGACAAAATGGCCCTCACGGTCCAGGTCATTGATGCCAATATACACCCTGCTCAGGCCAGCTGCAGAGATGTAGCTGGCAAGAGCCTTGTTTGCCGTCTCGTCTTTGGGCATGGCCAAGTGTCCTCCCCTGCCTTGGCAGTACAGCTCAGCATCCACAAAGCGCTTCTCCTCCTTGACCAGCAGGTAGATCTTACTGTCTGTTTCTTTAATGCCAGCGACAGCTGCAGGGGAGGGCAGTGCTGAAAAATGAGCACCTGAATGTCTATAATCACACTGCATCACCCAGCATTCACAAAAATGAAAAAACATCATACTTTGTTTGGTTCATGTCATGATGCTTTTGTTCCAAACCTTTTTAAAAGGGACAAAAATAATTTTCTAAAGGCCCTGAGAAATCAATTGAATCATTCAAAAGACAAAATATATCATAGAAACTATGACTGATTACTTTACATACTATACATAATTCCACCTAATATGACACATGCTGTATTAATCTTTTTTGTCCTTTGGTGCAGGCATATATTACAGCTTCATACCATTTTTAATGAACTTCAGCTCATTCGTTAAATGTGACACTTGGATGTCCATTTCACCAATCATCTTGCGAAGGGGTGTGCAATCACAGGAAGCCCCTGATAAAACATAATGAATTCAATCTTAAGGTTATTCTATCACAACTGTAATTATAAACAGAACTTAAAAAAATTTCAAGTTCATACCAGGGTCTCCATCAGAGCCTTTTGGTCCAGGATCTCCCATGTCTCCTTTCAAACCTACGACAATGATGTGTTCAGTGTTAAACTTTTAAGCAAAATATGAGTCTACGGTCTGCAAATATGGAACATGCTTTACCTTTCATTCCAGACGGGCCCATTTTCCCTTGACGTCCCATATTGCCCTTTTGTCCTTTAGGTCCAGGAGGTCCTAAAAGAAGTAAAAAGTTGCCGTTTCTTTTTTTGTATTAATTATTTCTTTACTTTAAATAATTCTGCGATTTGCAGAGAGGCATAGTCCTGTCAGTTTTGATTGCTGTGTGTGTTAAATTAAGTTTCAGGCAGGCTGTCATTAAAGCAGCTGTAAACATTTGTCCTCATTAGTGAATTCTGGGTATTGTCTCTCTCATGACCTTTGCCCCATTATAAACATTCTGCAGCTCTGGAGCATCTCACTCTTATGCAATTGGGCTTCCACACAAGTCTTAAACACATTCAGTAGAATTCTGTGAAAAGACATGTTATTCTTTCCTTACACCTAAGTTATGAAATATGTGTTATCTAATATTTTTCAGGAATGTTGAGTAATCAGATCAGTGTCTTTATAAGACTAATACAAATTTATGCAGTTGCCATCTACACCCAGCTATTTGACAAGACAAATGATAGTTAATTTAATTGATAAGGCATGATAAACACACTTGTGTGTGTAATAAAGTCCAAGCAGATATGTACAATCTGTCATGGATCCAAATTAACAAAACTAAGCAAAAACAAACTACATTAAACAAATCATCAAATCAAGACATTACAGAGAGATGTTGTCATCATGAGCATGCACTGAGAGTTGTGAGTAAGCTGAATTAGTAAAAAGAGTTGTTAGTAAGTTGTTAAAGTAAAAAGATTTAGAATGTTTGGTTGTGCTTCACCTGGCTCTCCTGGTGGCCCAACTCTTCCTGGTCTCCCCAAAGCTCCTTTCTCTCCTTTTTCTCCTGCATCTCCTGCAACACCATGTCACAGATTTAGCTCATCTCTCTCTCTCTCTCTCTCTCTCTCTCTTTATGTGTCAAAATATTGGGGTTATCTTGCAGCTGAGCACAGCATCCATTAACATGGTTGTGTAGTCCTGTCATCATAATCATAAATCCTAATGTTTTCTTTATATTTCAAAAAGTATACTGAGCATAAAAAACAGCTTTCTCCAGTCAGATGGAAGAGATCCAGATGGTATACCTTTGAGCCCGGGAACAAGGATCTGGACAGAGCAGGGTTCCTCAGACAGGTGCTGGCAGTCAGCTGATCCCATCAACACCAGACCCAGCACCATCACCAGGACAAAGGACACCAGTCTCTCCTTACTCATGCTGCACAAGACAGAAACTACACAGGTGTGTGTACTATAGCACAATTAAGGATACCAGCTCACCTTCATTCAGTTCCAATAATACTGTATGATTAGCAGACACTTGACTGTTTTGGTGGTATAATAAGCAGTCTCCATTTCCTTCTTGTCATGTAAATACATTGAGAGGTCTTAAGTACAATCAAAAGGCTTTCTTCATATGAAAACTATTGTATGGTAAGTGTTTGTGTTTACAACTGTCAGTGACAGACATTACAATGTAAACGGATGTGGGGTGTAGACATTTTGTATTTATAGGTTTATCAGTGCCATGGTAACTGTCTAACAGCGGATAATATTCTCTGCAACGATGGAAAAGTAAATACTGGCTTGGCCCCTGGCAGAACAAATATGATTTGATGTGTGCTAATGTCAACATCACGGTATCACTAAGAAAAAGGAAATCCAGCCATCGTTTGTTAAGCAAACAAGTCATGTGCTTTCAAACCACATTACATAGTTATTGTCCTGTTTAACATGTTAGGTTAAGCTACACCAACTTACCGTGCTGATTTCCAGTAACCACTGCAATGTATCACGATTGTTGGCTGTCAAATCATTTTATGATTCAGTTTCAGCTTTTGTAGAAAAACATGGCTTCCTTTAACAAAAGCATTTCCTCTGGATTCATGTGATCTTGTACTCAGAACAGTCAACCTATATCTCCATTAACCCAACACTGATGAAAATCTCCTCTTAGAATCCCTTAAGATAAATGTATAGAGAGAGAATTTAAAGGTTGAGATGGACTTACCTTGTGTGGAGTATCCAGGCCCGCAAAGAAAGTAGCTCCTTCAGCTTGAGAGAGGGTCCAGCTGATGGTCATGAGACGACCGACACACTAGTGGTCTCTAGAGACGTGATAAATTTCATAGAGACCACCAGTGTGCCCCCCTCCCCAGGAAGAGAGTGGAGAGAGCATGCATAAACAGTTTCTGAGATAAAGCCATGACTGGTGGACCCCTCACACATAATTGCATGGGAAAGCGGCCGGGGGTCACTGACAGTGGTATTCCTCCTGATAACACATTTCAGATACATCTTCAAAAACTGTCTCTGTTTTCATTAAACTGCAGTGAACCAGACCTCAGCCAAAGCAGTCCATGAAAGCATGTCCATGATGACAGTTTTTATTAACGTTTTAGTTAAAACCTGCAAATATAGCACATTATTCATCATTATTGTTGTAAAATGTTCTGAGCTCTGACTTATGATCTGAATCTAAAAGAGGTAACAAGATACACTTGATTTGTAAGCAAATCTAAGATGCCTTCTTAAATTCGATACTTCTCCTTAAAACAATGTGGGGGTCTATTTACATCTGTAGGATCACATTTGATACACAGGGTGGCAGTATATGTTTGCAAATCTTTCTGGTGTTTCAGTGATGACAACAGAAATTGTAATACCTTTTTTAGAAATTTGTGTTATCTATCTATCTATCTATCTATCTATCTATCTATCTATCTATCTATCTATCTATCTATCTATCTATCTATCTATCTATATTTGTCTATATCTGTACTCCAGTATACATATATGGTGCAGTGCCTTAGATGATTACACAAATTTCCCAAAAGGACATATATGGATAATTAGGCATATTAGGTTAAACAGTGTATTATCATTGCCACCCAAGTATGCACCTGTATGGCAAAACATTTAATGAAAACCAGGTACATGCTTAACACAGCGGGAAGGTTAACATATGGAGAGTGATTAAATATGTGACTCAGTTATGCGATAGATGACAGAAAACTGCAGATTGTACCGAGACTTATTTTTCTTAAATAACCAGGTCAAATTTAGGCTGTACCCTGGAACCCTACAAGACTTTAGCTTCCACTATCTTCTCCTTATTCAAAAGAGATTTCAGATCAGCACTGTCTGAATATGAACAAGGAATAGAGAAAAAGCAAATGAGATTTTATTCAATTTGACATCCAAATGATACCCAAGGAAAGAGGGCTTGAGACTTCTATTCTGTTTCAGGTTACACCCTGTTAATAATTACATTAGTATGTTCAAACTAATAAACCCCTCAGACTCTTCAACTATATAAACTTCAAAGAGGTATTCAGTAGAAAGCCCCTGTCACTCTAGGGATTTGCCACTGAGTGCCTGCTTGTTAGTTTTGTCTGCCATGTTGTTTCTAGATTTGAGTTCCCTAAGCTTTTTTCTTGTACGTCTATGTCTGTATGTGCTTTGAGTTTATTGGAGCCAAACAAGAATTACAGAAAATAATAATAAAAAAAATACCAAGGAAAAGACAGAGTTATGAAAAAACAAACTGATCTGACAGCATTAGTCCAATTATCTCCAGGAGCCTGGGGTATGTTTATGATATCAGGGATTTAAAAACAGAGAAATATGTGGGAAATCAGTGAAAAGAAAACAATGAGGGCAATAAGGTATAGTACCCAATGTAAGATGAGTCATTTGATTTCTGCTGCTGTGTTCTGCATACCAAACATGTTCATCTTATCTGAGCATTCTAGGGGTTCACAGACAGGTCATCTCCCTGGAGGGCTGCAGATATTCTTTCACCAAAAAAGAACTCCGCAGAATGTCTCTAAATAGAGACAGAACATTTTTGTAGATATAGTTCACCTGAGATTGTAGTGAGTGACGGGGGGGGGGGGGGGGACTAGCTCACAGTAGTATTGGTCAGGACAAAGCCAGGAGTGATGTTTGTCTTTCTACTGTTCACTCTGGGAATCACAGGTTAACTTTACAACACTGCCCTCAGGTCAGCGGTTAGACTTTGACTATTGCTTGTATATGCATTCAGTTGTCTTTGTTTGTTAAATTGTTCTAGCATATTGTTCAGTGACAAATGATACTTAAACTGAGAATTCTGGCCTATAAATCTAATATTGATCTGTTTATGCCAAAAGAGACTTTTAGGCAGTTACAGGAAGCCAGTTTCGCATGTTTTCCTGCTTATTAGTGGTCTCATTTAATGTTTTCTTTTTCAAGAACGGAGAGTGAAGTAGGGGAGACAGGCAAAAACGAGGGTACAGAGAAGAAAGAGAGAGAGACAGAGAGAGAGAGAGAACTTTCAGACAGCTCTATTCTCATGGGCTGTAGAATGCCACTGAGAAGATGTGTGGATTAGAGGCCAGACGGAGATCTTGCCCATGAGAGCATGACTGTCACGGAGCCCTGCATGACACAAGGGCACCTTCACCGTGCTGACACTGTATTATGAAAGGAGTGTAAGGAAAGCTGATGATGCAGCCCATTGCACCAGTGCTTGCATCCCAACACCTCTGTTCTCTTATTCTCTTCACACTGTTTCACAGTTTTGCAAAAGCCCTGCTTTAGTGAGTACTACCATATCCTAAATATTAAAGAAATTGCAGCAATAAAACATTTATTGAGGGCTTCAAGAGCTCATTATAATCATTACATTTTTGCAACATGGAGATCATTAAAATAGAGTGCCAGCTGATTGCCAGAGCACTTCTGTGTATGTAGGACTGTTCAGAGCTCTAGTTCTTCAGGCGTTGATCCACTGACTATTCAATCAGCTGAATTAGTGACACTTCAAATAAAAAAAAGTAAGAAAGAAAGAAAGAAAGAAAAACATACCAATGTTAATCACCACTAAGGTATTGTGTTTGTACTTTTGTGTGCGGACTGTGAAGGGCACAGGCTGCTCATCTGAAAACAGCTTGCTTTCATCTCCAAGCACTGAAGTAATGTATCATCTTCAAAGTATCACACATTAATATGGTGCCATATCCAAGAAACAACAATACCAGACTCTGCTCTAAGAGTACACTGGTGCCTTTGGGTAACAGCCCTTACTCAAAGACTGTATTTTCTCCATTGTGAAATGATGTGCTATTTTTTGCATTAGTGAACTCTTGCCAAAGGGAGGTCCTTTGTCTTTTCCTGCCCTTTCCCGAATCTATCAAATAGTCATTCATTCATTCATTCATTCATTCATTCATTCATTCATTCATTCATTTTCTAGGCCTGTCCTAATTAGGGTCATGGGGGTGCTGGAGCCTGTCCCAGCTTTCAGAAAGGCGGGGAAACATCCCGGATGGGTTGCCAGGCCATCGCAGGGCATCTAACAAATACATAAAACTTATTTTGTAACTACAGCAACAGCATGCTGGCAGCTTCCTCTGAAACCAGAAGTTTTTGGAGAAGCTGGTGAGGCCCTGTGCTCTCAGCCGATTTGTTTCCATTATTTCTCTCCCCAGTTCAATTCCAAATGTTCCACTATGTTGATGATCCATTTACCATCACTGCCAACATTAAATAAACAAAGACTGGAGGCAGTCCAGCTGGAGAACTTTGGAACAGAACACAGACTGAGGTGACGGAGATGGTTCTCAATCTCTCTTAATGGGCCTGAAGCTCATTGCCAGCTCCAGAACTGAAACCATGATGGTTCTCTCTGAAGACAGCCCATACATATTATTAGTCACCAAAACCTGCCTCTGCTCAAAAAAAGCTAAGCCATTCACTGGGAAATGGGCATTTCTGTGGGTGTAAATGGTTTTCTGTGGTGGACAAACACATTTGATCTTCAAAGTGGATGTGTCACATTTCTTTTAGATGTCTTCCTCTCTTCTTTTTCCCAGAAGAGCTGATTAGCATGAAGGACTGACACATAGCAGAGCTGTCACACTCCGCTGACTGAGTCAGGAGACAGCATGAAACTGACAGAAATGTCATTTCCCAAAGCCCGTCATTAACTTTAAAATTTAAAATGTGATCTGCGTCCATAAGTGACAGATTTTAGCTGGAGTGTTTGATCTGAGAGCCTGACCCAACACTGAGCATCCCTTGCCTTCTCACACAACTCAAATGTTAAAATGAGATTAGTGTTCTGATGAAGATGAATATTAATATTGAGACAGCCTCTCTTCCAATCGTTCTGGGTAATCAACAGCAGTGACAGATGTTTACTATATTCATATGGTAAAATATGGCGGTAATGTATTTTTGAACATGGACAACTATATTAAGAGTTGCTTGGAAAGGTTTCTGAACAATTTAATTAAAGGTATTTTGAGAAGTAACAACATTTATCTAAAACAGCAGCACAAAATTGTCTGCAGGGGCCAGCAGGGACATTGTCAGTCAGGCAGAATCCTGTCATATTGGTAACTTAGCTATGTAGGTCATGAATGTGGGGCAATCCTCATAATATAGTCAGTACATATTAAAACACAGAGCATTTAGTGACTACAGAGAGAGTTTTAAAATCATAGAGAAAGTTTTGCTCAGTAAATAGATTAAATATATGGAGTTTCGTATCATCTATATCTTTTGGTATGGAATCATTAAAAAAAAAAAAAAAAAAACAAGCAAACAAAACAAACAAAAAAAAAGGTTGTCATCCCCAGTATACACAATTATGTGATTTGTCTGCCAGTGGAGAGCAGAAATAGGTTAAAAAGTTTAACAGTGTATGCATGTGAGAGTGTGGGTGCTACTGCTTTTCAGCCATGAGAAAATATGGATTTCTCAGATTTCCATCATTCCATCCAGTCATGAAAGGGTCTGTATCATATAGTTCCCCTGCTGCATGGCAGGTAAACTGAAGGAGAGTCATAGATGGCTGGCATCATGACAGGTCTTTCTCCTGCCAGAATGAGGCGGTGAGGAGGGTCAATAGTGTCAATCACTGATACTTAAGCAACTGGAGACCAGTCTACTTGCAGCTTAGTCACTCACATCTCCATACAATAAGTGGAAAACACTGGAAAATAGAATTTGCTCAGATCTGAATTGTTCATGGTACACTGTGCAAACTATACTGTACGCTGTATAATTTATTAATGAGGATATGTTATAATGTTGAGCTTGTCTTATTGCCTGGTCACAATATGGAGGCATTACTCTTTTTAATATTGTTGAAAAATGTAAAGATTTCCTCAGCCTCCAACAGATATCTGGAGAAAAATATTCATAGGTTCAACATAATGAATCAAAACAATGCATGTTTTGAAAGATATGTCTCTTCAAAGACAGTTACGTTTAATTTGACTTGCGGCCTAGCTTTTAAGTCTCTATTCGTAACACCACAACCATTAATGGAGCCTATTTTAATTATCATGCAAAAAAAGGGATTTGATAAGGTTGGTACATTTGTGGTATTATCCAAAATGAAAATCAAACTTTAAAAGCCCTGCTGCCTTTGAGACCTTTAATAAATGCAGTGAAAAGTCTATGTTTACCCAGCCGGACAAGGTTATTGTGCCACCTGACAACCAAAAACTACCAAACAGATCTGAGTACATTATTTGCTCTCAATGTTAATATCAATAACAAATAAAGTCATTGTTGCCAGAGATATTAACAGACCATACAGTGCTCCCTGACAACCAGTTACTTCCAACCATGTTTGAGTACAACATTTGCATTAATGGCAAAAATAAACAGCATTGAGGTCATTTAGTTTTAATATGTTCTTCCCCAGTATAAGAGCATATGAAAGTGTATGGTATGATGTCAATGAGTTTAAGAGAGGAAGTTTGCAAAGCCGTTCCTTATTTTAATAAAAGAGAATAAAAAATGGTGGTTCATAGCAATGATGAAAGAAAAGAAGGTTAGATTCCGCTTTGACCTTCATGTCTTTCACACTAAACTTCCTTTATGTTTGTTTACACCATATAACTGTGCAATAAACAATTGAAAAAACATTTTCTCAAGCTTCCATATATCAACCATTACATCCGATATGACCCACAAATTTACAGATATTTCTATTAATAAAAAATTCTTTTTGAATATATTTTCATGCATGACAGGGATGTATGTTTTAGGGCACATCTGATACTGACAGAAAAAAAAATCCTAAGATTGTTTGGCTTGAATTTTCAGAAAAGTAGGGCCCAAAGAACCAACATGCGCTCTCATTCTTTTGGAGCCTAACAAGTCATGCCTGAGATGATTGCTCTCTCTGAACAATATTAAAGCCAGGAACCACAGGAGAGCCATCTAATCAGTTATCATATAATTCTTTTAGTCTCTCTGATGCTATACAGCCTCATTTACTCTGAAGAGAGAGTGCTCTCATCTTAGTCCCATTGCATCTGGGCAATGAGGACATGAAGAATTGGACTTTTACTGACCAGTTATTTGTCAGTATCTCTAGGGGACTCATAAGAGTCAAACACAAACATGCATCATTACTCTATGCAGTTGAACAATCAAACAGTTAACTGTTATAAACAATTTTAAAAGGAAGATAAAGTTGATATAAAGTTTCTGTTATCAAGTTATTGTCTATAATAATACTTGAGTGAAGTATAGTACGATGTCAACATACAAATGTAATTTACAGGACAAACATGCAATTCAAAAACATGAGACAAAAGAGACTGAATCTAGCAGTGAGAGAAAAAGATATGAAACGCAGTTATGCCCCCTTTAATATCCTGCATTTAATGAAGTGCAATATGCATGATGAAGTCCTCAATGAGTCTTATTGATATTCACAACATTGGCACCTCCATCAGGCTCTTACACATCAGCTCTGCTCACATTAAGTGGTCATACATGCAAGGAACAATGAACAGTGTTGTTTGTGAGGAGGGCAGAGAACAAGAACTTTCAGCAGTTAAAAAGCAAACAGCAAACTTGAATGAGGAGAGAGGAAGTGGCGGGTCAGGTGGAAATATTGATTGCGTGATCCTGCAGGCGTAAAGCTAAGCAGGAAGGAACTGGTTACCTGAGAGTGTATACAGTGGTGTTCCAGAAACTTCCTGTAAGGAGGGCTTTAAGATTTATCCCGTGCCCCACAATGACACCATGGAGATACATGAGATTTGTCCACAGAGGGGCAATCGATGCTGTCAGACTAATGGAGCTCTCCCACATGTACGGACATATATAAGGAATATAAGGGAAAAAATGGTCTTAAATCTTTGGGGGTTTTTTTTAAATGCTGCAACTGTTGTTATTTAACAAACAAACAAGCAATTTAATAATACTTTAATAGGAAAACCAAATTAAATATAAATTCTATATCTGCTTAGATATATGATTGACCATGAACAGGTAACTTTGTTTCATATCCACACTCAAGATAAATCATAACCTGTGTATGAATCAGATTTGTACAAATACAAGCACTTAACAGATTTATCTGTAAAAACTGATTGGGCTTATCAGAAAACTTTGCATTCCAATCAGGAAAACAGCATGAATAAAAATAATAAGCAATTGCTTCTAGGAAGGAAGTATCTTTGAGTCTGTTTGACTCCTGTGCTTTGATAAGTCATAAATCTCCATATATTTCATTAATCTGCATCAGGCACACATTCATGCATGGCTGCTTTGACACTGCCTGGCTGCTCACTTTGATTAAGTCCAAACTGGAATCAGTTGTACGATGAAAGTGCTTGGGCTGGGAGGCTTTAAGATGGTGGAGAGGCTGTTGGGGAGTATATCCTGAATACTGAACTCATATATTTCACATCGCAAATGAACATTGCTGTCACATGCCTTTCCCAAGATTGCAGATTTTCACATCCAGAGGTCAGGCAGTTAAATGTATCTGCACAGTATAGCTCTCTTATTGAGCAGTGGGGGAAGTAGATCATCATGGAAAAAGGACAAGATTTCTGGCCCCATAAATTCACCAACACATCACTTTTGGCTATGCCTCCTCAGCAAGTCTTTACACCCCATAACTTTTTAAATTGAGATTAAGTTTGTCCTGCCACTAATCCTTCAATTAAGACAAATTGAACAGATGTAATTTTCCAAGCTAATTATATACTGTGTATTGGCTGCATTCGCCATGCATCACCGCTCCTTTTGGCTTTTACGGCTGAGATTGTCCAGTGATTTATGTAGTTCTGAGCCTGTTAATAAGTTGAAATAACAGTGGTGATGCTGTGGGCTATTGTGAAGCCTTTGGTATTAGCTGGGCTGTGGTATGTCCTGCATACATTCTACATTCAGATAAAATTACCTATGGACAGCACGCGCTGACCACAGACAGCTCACAAAACTGTAACAAATCTAATGTTACACATTGGCTTGGTGTCTAGACAACTATAAATCAATATGGTATAAAAGTTCTGTATTTCCAAGCAGGAAATTTGAATACATAGGACACACTCTCAGTAACGTAACCAACAGGACATATGTGGGCCCTTCTATGCTTTATGTAAAATCATTGCCCTCATTCTAGCATATTTAGCTTCACAGTTCTTTCTTAGTACAATCCTCTCATTTGCATTCTTGGAATTTCCTTGCCACAAACATAACATTTTTGCAATAAGTGTATACAGAGGTACAGGGAAGCACAAATTTAGGCATTTTTGTTTCACAGGGGGCCGGTGCTAGATATAATAAGCTGATTATTAAATTAATTCCAAGTATGCGCCTCAATATGCCAGCTAGTTCTTACACTGGATGTGAGTGTGAGATTAAATGAGTGCTCAATAATTACACCAAACACCAAACATCAGTAAGACTCACTATTTTACATATAAATGAAAGTCAGGATGATTTAAGATTATTTTCAGCTACAAAAGTGTAAGAATGACAGATAATATCATATTGTTTCAAGGGCATCACTAGCTTGGAAAGAACGGAAAAATCCTGTGCTTCAGTTAATCTCCTCACCTACACTGCACCTAAACAAAGTCAAGTCACTCAGTGTGCCCAGATGGTAAGCTTTACTAACATTCATCACCAGAGTAAAGATTTGACAGCAAACATGAGATAATGAAAACAAGGCAAGACTGCCCTTGTATTGGAGGATTCACTTGGGTAAGGCCTAAAGCACGACCTTTCCTACTCTCTCCCCCTGCTTTCGTGACCAATCAGAACACTTAAAATTCATTTGTTCCTCCATATGAGCAGACTGACGCAATTATGTCACCACTGCTGTAAAGTAGGCAGCAGATTTTTTTTTAAACAGGGTGGATGCAGGACACATTAGAATCATGAAACCTTATTTCTTTACTTTTATGGAAATTTGTATGACAAGGGAGCAGAACTTTTCAACATGAGATACGCTTCTACATTCATATAAAAGATCAAACATGTGCCTATAAAAAAGACTCCTGAATTACTCTTCCACTCTTTCTCTTTATGTGTCCTGTAGGCTGTCTGTGTGAAATGATAACCAGTCCGGGAAACATTTTGTACCGTCTGGCAATGAACGCAAATCTTCACAAAGCATTGCAAAGTGCTCTGTCCAATAAAGTAATCCATAAAAGCTTTCAAAAGCTAAAAGCAAATTGCACGAATTCTGTAAGAACATGATATTGACTGCCAATGAGCTATAAACATCCTTATTCAAAATCCAGAATATATCTTAGAATATTTCATAAGGACCTTACCTCAGTAATCTTCATCTTAATTTTTACCCAATCATTAATTTTAGGCAGCTCTAAGCATACTTAATGTTCATGGAATAGGGTTTTTTTTTTTAAAGGTTCAGATTTAATACTCTGTGATGAAAATAACCCACAAGGAGGAAAGTGAAATGTCAGCAGATATTAATTTGATATAGCCTTCTTCATAAACGATTGACAAGTGGATCACAGTCTCCACTGATTACACAAGACAGCAGGCATGCTGTCATGCTTTGTCCAGCAGCTAAGAACAGCAGCTAAGAACAAGGAAACCACTGTTTTGTTTGGGGGGGGGGGTTAATTCTTTTTATTCTTGTTTATTAATGAGCAGATTGCATGCAACCCTGTGCATCTTCAAATGGGTGAACAGACAGCAATAAAGTTTTACTATCAACGTGGTAGCTATCCCCAGGCAAATGTGACAAATTAAGCTTTTGTGTTTTAGCGAAGCCAGTAAACAAATGTCCACAAGACCCTCTGCTGAAAAATTTAAATGTCATGTTAGTCACTGAGGCATTTAAAGGAAATGCTGTGAAAGAAAAAACAGGGACTGGTGAAATGGACAATACAATAACAGTATAAATAAATAAACAAATGCATACATACATACATACATACATACATACACACATACACTTATGCATACACAAGTAAATATTTTGAAGAAAGTGATGAAATGTGTTGATTCATTCTTTGAAAACATTGAGCAGTGAGAAGAGGAAAGGGGAGCCTTAAGGCATAGGCTACTATTGCCATACTAGGGAATTTTAGATAACACATAATTTACAGCAAGATTAAACAACAGTGGTTTAACCTGGGATGGTTGTGCAAGTCAAGACATCTAGTTAAATATATTTTGTTAAACAAGGATTTAAACTTTTTCTTTTGCTGGTCCATGACTAAGTTTCAGATACAAACAAAATAGTACCCACTTGTTCATTTACTTTAGCAAATGATCGTTGTTTAGGC
The DNA here is from genome assembly GCF_902362185.1 of Chanos chanos. NCBI lineage: Eukaryota > Metazoa > Chordata > Actinopteri > Gonorynchiformes > Chanidae > Chanos > Chanos chanos. Next base: position 17,447,980 of record NC_044504.1, read on the forward strand.
ACCGACGACTACAAAGAATTCAAATGGGCTTACTTCTCACAGATAATAGCCTATTGCATACTGGGTAAAACACGCTTTAAATCTTTATGCAGTCTCTAAAATTTCACTGCCCTCTCATGCATGCTTGACGAGATTTTATAGTGATTTGTCAGATTGATTTGCCGTAAATCTGTGACTGCAACTCAGCTGTCTACTGTCTGACGATTCGTGACTTTCCAAGTGCGAAACGACCACCGAATGGACACGTGAAGAGGGCACTATGACCCAGCAGGCAGCAGCTGCTCGCAAATCAGAGGTCTATGGTAATCAGAGCTGCAAGTTTTCCATCAGAGCCATCTATAAAAAGCCAACCTCACACCACCTCTCGGAGAAACTTATGAAAAAATAGCCTCCGCCTGTGGGTACAGCACTTCAGGATGACTCTTTTTAAAATGAAAAGTCTAAAAGAAAACTGAGTATGGCTACAACACTTTCTAATACTCAAAACTTTTGGGATAAATTATTATCACTATCGGATTTTGCCATAAGCGAGGCAAACTGGATATGGTCCACCAGACCATGACTTTTTTCTCTCTCCTTTTCTTTTCTTTTCCTTCTTTTCTTTTTGACTTAGGTGACGGACCAAGGCTTGAAGACAATGATGCAAACCTTTAGAAAATTACTGTCAGTGAAGACCTGCATATTTTGGAAAGGAAACGACTGGAAAGATAAAATAACAAAGAGGAATGTCTGTCGCGAAACAGAAGCAATACTTCTCATTCTCCATGTACAGCGCAAAATTCGACAAATATGCGTAAATTTTGGTATGGAAAGGCAACAGTCGCTTCATTGACCTTGCAGCCTTAAGGGATGGAGCGCACCGGACACTTCAAGCCAACCCCTGCAAGCTATGACCAGTTAGTGGACAGCTCAGTCGACAGCACCAATGAGACCTACTCGTCTAGAACAGATGAAAAAACAATCAGTTTCGTTTTCCAGATTAGTTTAGCTGTGGTCCTTGGTGTCATTACCCTCGCTACCACACTATCCAATGCGTTTGTAATTGCGACGATTTCTCAGTCAAGAAAACTACACACTCCGGCGAACTTCCTAATAGCCTCTTTGGCTGTGACGGATCTCTTAGTATCAGTCCTTGTGATGCCGATATGCGTGCTTTACACGGTAACACACACGTGGACTCTGGGTCAGATTATATGTGACATTTGGTTGTCTTCAGATATAACTTGTTGCACTGCCTCGATACTTCACTTGTGCGTAATTGCCTTGGACCGTTATTGGGCCATCACAGATGCGTTAGAGTACGCAAAAAGGCGCACTCCAGCTCGAGCAGCGGGGATGGTGGCGACCGCCTGGGTCATCGCTATCTCCATCTCTCTTCCTCCGTTGTTCTGGCGTCAGGTGAAGGCAGGGGAAGTGACTAGTTGTACTGTCAACACGGACCACATATTTTACACAATCTACTCAACGTTTGGGGCATTTTACATCCCCACTTTGCTGCTCCTCGTCCTGTATGGGAGGATATATGTTGAAGCCAGAAAAAGAATATTGAAACAGTCGCCCAAAAAAATCGGAAAGCGACTCACTTCAGCACATTTGATAACAGACTCGCCGGGATCTGTGGCCTCCACTACACCTTTGCATTGCGGACGTCAAGAGCCGCGTTCTAATGACACATGTTCACTGACAAGTGAGAGCCAGGTTAAAGTAACAGTGTCCGATGCTCTAGCTGAGAAAAAGAGAATATCTGCCGCAAGAGAGAGAAAAGCGACCAAAACACTGGGGATCATTTTGGGAGCCTACATAGTATGTTGGTTGCCGTTTTTCATTTATACTCTTTTAGTGCCTTTCTGTCCAAACTGCTATTTTCACCCAGAGTTATTTGACTTTTTTACATGGCTCGGCTACCTCAACTCATTGATCAATCCAATTATATATACAATGTCAAATGATGATTTCAAAAAGGCATTTCAAAAACTCTTGCGCTTTAAATTTTGCCGAACTTGACTGAAATGACAAGCAAACGGAGAAATGGGTCATTTTAAGTGGCGTCATAATTTCGTCAAAGGGGTAGTTCAAACTACGATCTTAATTGTCACCGCAAGTATATAACATGAATAGATGTTCTTTTAATAACACATGAATACTTTCATGCTATGCTTGGAAGAACACTCTCTCGTGCAATTCACTGATACTGCGCGACGGATGTTTAATTAATAACTTGCATTGTATTTGTGCACTACGCTGTCATTTCCAAAAGGAGTAACATCAGGATCTCATTGAAATGTGCTATTTAATGATCGCGAAAACGTGTCTGAAATTAATAATGTGAAATAAATCATTTGTTCGCTGTAGCGCTACTTCGTGCGTAAATGTGTTTCTTACTGCGAACAGCAAAGGCAACATGCATTGTGCAGTTTAATATCACGACAATTTCTTTCTTTCTTTCTTTCTTTCTTTCTTTCTTTCTTTCTTTCTTTCTTTCTTTCTCCTTCTAACAGCTTTCATAAAATAATTTTGGTAAAATAACGTAAAGTGTCTCTCTTTTGAAAATGAGCTGATGAGAAACATGGTCTCCTTGACCTCTAACATAAAAATGAAAGGTTATTTCAGATAGTTTTAATGAAAATGTTTTAATGCAAAGACTTAGATATAGATACGATAAAGATGAAGAACTGTACGGTGCCATCTTCATGGATGTTTGACTGTTCATATTAAATGGCTGAAAACATATCAGCAGGTTTTAAGAACAGAATTTTCAGCTACCTGCGAGGGATAAAGAAGAAATTAATTTATCTGACAAAGATAGACTGAGTACTTATTTACACAGAAGAAAAAAAAGGTTGGGGGAGGAGTATATACAGCCTATATTAACTGAGCGTAGAGGAGGCATTTATCCCTGAGTATGGATTGGACAATGAACGCCCATAAACAGTACATCTATATCAGATCTTTCAGATGGTAGCATTATTTTCAAAATATATGTTCAAGAATGACCCATTTAAGAATATTTTTATCAAACTGAAATTCAGTCTGCCTCCTCAAGAGCTTGTTGGATGGTCAGTCATGCATAATGTCTCACGTGGTACACAGTAACTTCAGTCTCCAAATTAAATGGAATATGTGCTAAAGGTTTCTAGAAGCAAAATACAACCCTGAATCATACAGGTGAGAAAACCAAAGCCAAGCATGAAGGCTTTGCATGCCTCAAATATCAGCATAGTCAATAAATGCACCACAAAACACAACCATCATCACCTTCCTACATTTGTCTCTGACCTAAAATTTCTTAAAAGACCTGGTCCCACAGTCCCTTCTCTAGTGTAGTGGGGAAAAAAGATGATCGTGCGCACAGTACTTTGAGGAGGTTCTTTACACATGACTGTGTAATGCAGAAATGCACTATCAGCTCTTTAACTGCAATTATTACGATTTATTAAAGCAGACGTTTTCAATTGAACATGAAGTACAGCTTGAAACTAATGTGTACTGACTGTTCTCCCAGATACCATATACCATAAACTTTTTCTCTTTCACAAACATACGCTGACATTTGTTACTTTGTAAATATATGATTACAAATGATTTTAAGCCTTCTTTTCATCACTTTGCTACACAATCACATAATGGACTCTTTTTACATCAAAGAGGGACAGACAGAGTTTAATCAGGAGAAAATAATGACTGACATGAAATTGCTGTTGTACTGAATATTTGTACTAAATGTGCTGGGGGAAATTCTTACAATACTACATGTAACATGTGTCATTAATATTGATCTAACTGCCATGCTTCAGAAACTCACTTGGGAACAAGTGAAATGTGGAGAATGAGGACAATTTTCTGTGGGTAGCATGCTGAGTTAAAATTGGAATGGATCAGTGAACAGAGTGAAAGACTCATTGCTTTTCAACACAGCTGAAAAAGTGATAATAGGTGGACCTATTTTTTCACATCAATGAAATTAAGGAAGAGCATAAAGCATCGGTCTCAGGGCCAGGGAAAGGATGTTGTTCGTTGTATGGCAGAAAGACATGCTGTCCTTTCAGCACCATTACAGGAGTGAGGCTGGCATCAGCACCTTGGACAGCAGCATTATTCTTCACCTGAGGACAGCTTACTGCAGCACAGGATCCTGTGGAGACTGCAGGGGTCACTTAAGTCAACCAGCATGGTACATCCACTTGTTAATTCAAAATCATAGGCAAACATCAACACAATTCACTTTTACTGTATGAGCAGAAGGTGATGACTGTGACACAAAATAGATTAAGACTGTATAGAAACAGTCACATTTAAGTCAGTTAAACCAAGTTTTAGGAAATATTGACTTTTTAACACTGAAGAGGCCTGACATCCTTTTTTAATGATGTTTTGATCCTGCACACAGTGTTAGTTATTTCTTGCCCCCTGGCACAACTGCCCTACTGATGTAATGATATACAGATGTCTCCATAAGATTTCTGCTCAAAAACAAAAATGAGACTGAAGTTAAAACACAACAAACTAATTTTTTAAAAAGATACCTTTGTCTGAATGGGGACCTGGAAAGAAAAAACTGAATGGAATAACTTATTGCAAATATTTAAAGTAATGAATAAAACTTAAAAAAAAATAATTAATTAAAACTAAAAATGAACAAAACTCTTATCTAGAAAATCTAACTATGATTACGGCGTTCCATGTCAGATGTCACAGAATTCAGGGGTAACCTTTAAGTTAAATACTTCATTCAAGGGGATATCAACAGTAAGCTATTATGTCTAGAATCTAGTCTCACAGGTGTCAAGTGAATAATCTGCTACCCTTGATACCAATGCAGAACTCTTTAGAGAGTTATTCTCATGATTGGTCAGGCTTGAGATCAGATTTATCCCAGGTTATAGGGGTAAGATGAAAATAGAAAAGAGAAAAAAATGATCATTAAGAATGTCTTACACTGTCCTAAAAATAATTAGAATTCTGTGCAGTGAGTATGTTGGATCTAAATTATTCTCATCTGATTACAGGTTCATATAGGTTCATTGTTTTACCCTCGTTGTCCTCTAAGAACTGAACATTCATCATGTTACAGTGGACATTAAAGCTCTAATCTGTAGTTCTAAGAAGTGTTATCATTCATAACACTTGACCTTGCTGCTTTGGACATGCAAATCAATCAGTCATTGCCTTAGCATGTATGCAGGGCATCTACCTGAACAGGAAATGGAAAAAAAAGCCCCCAAAAAAGTTGTAGGTCACATGGCTTTATCTGGCTTAGGTATCAGTCTCATGGTACATGCTTTTAACGTACAGTCTTAAATGCATTGATTATTATTGTATGGCCTTGTACACAAGTATCTCCTTCAGGTCTCACCATTCACATCCCAGTTTCTGCCATTAACCCACCTTTACATCTTAAATGCATATTGCCCCACCACACACACACACACACGCGCACGCACGCACGCACGCACACACACACACACACACACACACACACACACACACACACACACACACACACACACAAACACACACATTTCCAGTGATAAATGGTCTCTTTGTGTGATTGAAGGAGTATTCCTTGCAATCAGTAGTTGTGTTTGAACATTTTACACAGTCTTCTATACTTATATTCTTATCTGTGTGTTTCTTTGATGACACGCAGGTTTTCAATTATAAGGTAACAGCATACATCATCCCTCTGTTACTTCTTTATCTTATATTCATATCACATTTAGCCAATGCTCTTCTCCCTGGAATCAAAACCACAAACTTCCAGTTCTTCGTACACTTCTTTTAGCACTGCACCATTCAGTCTGAATAATGCTCTTCAGTCTGTCAGCCTAAATGGCTATGTCCAAAGTCTACCTAGCATTCATGCACCATACACATTATGATATATTGAGTTCATTTTGTACTGTGCAGTCTCTCTGGACAAACGCTATACTGATCTGGCTGTGCTATTCACCTTCAGTAGACAGAGGACAGAGATGCAATAGAGTACAACAGAGTATCAATCCATGCATAGTTTTGAGCTGAATACAGTTACATTTCTACATTCTGAATTTGCTGTTCTCTGTTCTCCAGTAAATATACAGAGGCTTTTATCCCCTACCCCAAGAAATGAAATGCATCTCCTGCTGACTAAAGTGAATAGTGTTCTTTTATAATGCTTTACCGTTGTAGTGCTGGCACAAACAGCTAATTTAAGACGGTAAATTGCTACTCAACTCTCACAGCAATGACTTCTTCCAGTAACCGATGGCCCTTCAAATGAATTAACCAGTGTATGTTATCTTAATGGATGGATGTGATCATTCTGGGTGAGTCAATGGGACATTATTCTATCATTGTATGAGCAACCTATAAATAAAGCCCATCAGTTTTGTTTTTAGAGTTTATCACTGCTGTTCAAATTTCTGTCATTTCATTACAATTTATTGTTCTGAAAATGCCTTTCCTACTTTAAATTGGAAGAGGATAATCAACTATGTCTCAGAACACAATGACATTTTGGATGAACAAAGGTGCAGCAACATTTGAGGCCAAAAGCTTGAGTGGCTACTGTCTTAACAGTGTAGCTTTGAGATTAGAGGTATTCGAGATGTCAAAACAGTAAGAAAGGTGAAAGACGATCAAATCCTTTCTGTTGTACAATCTTGAAGGCAATCTCGAAGTCCACCATTTTTCACATGCTCTAAAGGTGAAAAGAAGGTTAAAGAGCAAAACTGTGTGTAACAGTAATCTCCTCACCAGATTTGAAGAGATTATGAAGTAGTTTACCATTTAGGTCTCCTCTCTGCTGCAGTTATGGTTCCCACATTTTGAACTCTAAATGAATGCCTAATTTCAAGAGAAAGTCTAACGGAGTGCTACATCAAACTTGATAGTCATGTGATCTCAGATTTCTTCAGTTGCCTCCCCTCATATCTCCTAAAAGAAATTCTCGTTATCACTGTAACAATTACTTAAAACATCACAGTGTACCCCTATATTTCACAGAAGCATGACAAAATGATGAAATCATCAGAAAGAGATTATAAAATGTCAGATGATAGAAGCTGGTTGACGGCACCCCCCCCCCCCCCCCCCCCGAAAAAAAGTTCTTTTTTCATATATATATATATCCACAAAGCATTTTGCAATACACGACAGATTGCATATCTCCCTTTCCCCTCTCTCTAATTTCAGGCTGAAAGTATCACACCCATAGGTGCTCCCACTGTTAGCACGGCTGAGTTGGCACTCATGTCTGCCACACTCATGGCCACCTGACAGACTATTCATTAGCTCCCCTGCTAATCACCTGTTATCACTGCCCGGTCCTTGTACTTCATTTTATCTGTCTTCCCAGTGCTGCTGTTCTGTGGCCCCGGGCCAACAGAGTCTCACCATGCTCAGCACAGTGTGACGGACTGTCACAGCCAAGGCCACTGCTCAGGGACAGCCCAGCCTCCAAAACACATCAAAGAAACCTTAAACAGTTCACATATTCCTGCTGTTTCTCTCTGAAAGGGCCAAAAATGGGTTCGCACCAAACTCAAACAGTTTATTTGGAATGAACAATTCACTTTCAAAAGTGGGGCAAGAGATTCAGTAATTTGTGGTGCCTTTCAGACCATTCAGAAACATTGTTTTAAAACTGTAAAATATTTCACTGCATTACACGATTCAAAAAAAAGAGCAGAAGCCCTGGTTTTACATTTTATGAGGGACAGTCAGTGCATTGATGAAAGATGTATACACAACACATCGAATAACTGAGTTTGGGTTTTTAAAAAAAGAACCAGTTAAGAACCCAAAATGTACAAGAGGAGCCTTTTTTTGTGGCAGATTATTAGGCTCGCTGCAGACACAGTGAGGGAGTGCTGGTGCTGATTCTCTCAGGACCTGCTAAAGGAGGGAAGCAAGGCCTTCATCGCCCATCAGACTGTCTCTCTCTGCTGTGGAAACTATAACTCGCCCCTAGGGAGGGTGATAAATGGGCTCCATTTTGCAATGCAACACTCTCCACACTTCTATCTCTGGGGTCCTCCTCAAAAAGCTGAGCTACAGCTGCTCCAATGGGGTCACTGTTTTTGTGAAAATATCAATCTGTCACAAAGATCTCAACCTTTACCATTTTCCACCCACATAAATGTTCCCACAAGCTCAAATGTCTGTCAAGCTCAAATATGCTGTCAGAAAACCTGACCAGTCCGATTATCATCGGCTGCTGTGAAATTATCATAACTAGATCGTCATAACTCTTAAATCAGCTCACCTACAGCTAAATATTACATCACATAGCATAGTTGATTAAACGTTTAAGTTAAGATTATGACATTACTTCTATTAAGGTAAAAAAAAAAAGAAAAGAAAAGAAAAGAAAAGAAAAAGAAAGCAGGAACATAAGTGTGTTTAAGAGAAAATTTGAGTCTTCAAAGACAATACAAATTACAGTCATTTCCACTGGGCAGAAAAGTCATGTTTATGCTCAGGTCGTTAAGTATTCTAGAGAGGTGTTTGTGGCTGTCGCTCACAACAAATGGGATTTTTGTACGCTCGTCACTTCATTTTCACTTTGCAGAATCAGACTCTGTCCCTGACAGAATACATTATGCTTCTCATTTCCTGAGCAGATGCTCATATTCACAGCAATTTACATTGCTTACAGCTTTACTTTGCATGTTTGCTGGACAGCTGGACATTTATTGAAGCAATCAATATGAATTGCTTTTCTTCATCAGTTAAACCTACGGTGCTTTGCTTTTGGTCTTGAGACCTAAATCCTCCACATCAAGTACAGATGGTGTTCTCTATTAAATGTGTATGTGCAGAATTCAAGGTGCCTTAGTCTTTTCATTTTTAACAAGGAGCCATAAAAATGGTGAGAAAGAGGTTCAAAATTACCACACCATGGAAGAGAACATGAGGACTGTTATATATGACATGCGGACATTTTCAGAGAACACCACACAGTGTTCTGATATAGTGTGCAGTCCAGCAGGCTTTTAAAACGATGAGGCTGTATAGATTATCCTTCAGGTTCTCTTACGTGTGCCCCCTGCTGGCATCACTGGACGTATTGTTACAGAATAAATAAACAAATAACTCAGTAAATACATATAAAATAAATAAATAAAAATATGCTGTCACCACAAACCTTATTTGCTGCTATATGAAATAAAATTTCAGCCTAAATGATCAAATGATGACCAAGAATACTTTGAGAATTTTTGTGTGAACACCATGTAAAAAAAAAAATTAGATAACATTGTGTATAACATAACAGATTTCAACAACTGATCTTAGGGCAGTGGGAGACAATATGATATACTGGAGTGTAAATTCAGTGAGCAATTTACATATTCACACTAATTGACCTTTTTATGAGGTATCTCTCCCTGACCAGAACAAACACATTTATCCTGAGTTACATTGCAATGGGTTGCTATATAAAGCAGAAAAACAGACATTGGGGGAAGCAGTAATCTGAGACACTTGAGAGTGTAGTATGATAGAGACGCCTGTATGCCCGTATCTCAGAAGAGAGTCCAGGGTTTACCACAGCTAATGTAACAAACATTTAGCAAACAAAATTAAAAAAAAATATCAAGAAAGCAGAAGTACAGTGTATGAAAACAGTTTGTTGATAGGAGAGATGAAAGGAGACTGGCAGGAATTGTGCAAGCTACTCTCAGAATGCACAATGTGTCCCGGGTAGGCTAAAACAGCAAACAATTGTGCCAGGTTTGACTCTTGTCAGCTAAAAATAAGAAGATGCATCTGCAGTATGATCAGCAGCAGTGGACAGCTGTGGAGTAAGAAGCCATTGTCTGGCCCTGCTGCATCATGCTTATGGCAGAGTAAGTACTTGCTTTAAGCAGCTTCAGCCTTCGCATCCATCTCAGTGTCAGCGGCACATGCTGATGGTAGTGGTGCAGAGAATGGTTTCCTGGCACTAGGTCTCCTGATTACATCTGTCTGAATGTTACACCATATTTGAGCATTGTAGCTGATTAGGCATATCTTTCCATGGTTGCAGTTTACGCTCTATAACGTGAATACACACAGTAGGATAATGCACCTTGTCACAAAGCATGCATTGTCTCTGAATGGTTACAAGTAGAAAAAAGTGAATGAGAAAAAAAAACAAATGAGAAAATCCTAAGGTGTTTATGAACAAAACACCGTAACTATCTCCAAAGTTCATGTTTTACATGTGCGCTCTAGTTATCTGGAGCTGCTTGAATGGATTTGGCTTGAGGAAGCTGATTTAAATGTGAAATGTTAATGAGAGCACTGAACTCCTAATCTCTTTCCTAAACATGGACCAACATCACCATGGAATATTTCCAGCGCCTTGTAGATCAATAGCCTAAAAAATTCAGTCTGTCCTAGAGCTAAAGAAGGCTCACTGGCCTCTAAGTGTGCATTTCAGTCACCACATCACATTTGTATTATTGACCTTATGTTTATTTTCATATCAAAGCTTTACTCAAATAGTGCATTTAGTGATAGGTTAGCATCAGCAATGCCTTGCAGAGTCTCAGGATGACACAAGTATTCATGTCAGTGTTAAAGAGTTGTCGATTCTGGGCAACACTAATCACCAGAGCTGGATTTACCTGAAATGGAAAGTTACAGCAGAGGCTGCAGCACTTCATTCTAACATTAGATCAAACTGTGTTGCTAAATATAGGCAGGGTGTGTTTGCTTTTGACAAAGGGACAGCAGGTGGAGGAAAAATTTCACCCCGCCATCCCTGTCCTCCTATGAGATGATGGGGGATTCTGATCACCTTGTCATGTTCTCCGGGGAAATTGTGATAGCTCGGGACAACTGGTCGGTTTGACTCACTCACACTGGCATAATTGAATCCAGCCTCTCTAATTGGACAATGATTTAAGTTGTCAGCTTGACTGTGAAGGTCAAACTGCTTTGCATGAGATCTATCACCTTTCTACATACAAGCAAGGATCACAAAGTAACTCATTTGAAAATCAAATGGTTATTCTTGATAGATTCTCTCTCATTACCAGCACCAATAGACTGTGGGATGTTTTCAAATATCACTCACATGAATGGTCTGTTGTTGTGTTTTAATGACATTATTGTATGAAAAGGCTGCAACAATGGAAACAATGCGGCACATGATTTAAAGCAGTCACAAATGTCATGGTGAAATTTCAATAGTCCACCTCATTTTCTTATGTTAAGTTAACAGTCCATAGAATTCAGATAGGTAACCCCAGGTTTGTGCAGTTCTGTACTGGTAGGTGTTTTCTGGTAATGTTGGCTCCGCGACACACTTATGCTGTGGGCTGAGCATCCTCAATAAGAGCTCCCCTGGAGTTTCTCTAAGCTCTTTTCACTCGTGTCAGGGACGCAGCATAATGAGGAAATCTAATGATGCAGTTCTGCTCTGAACCAGTGCGGTTCATTGTCTGCATTCTTCATCCAAATAACTGATACAAATTACTTTGCAACAGGAGCACATTTTGCAAAAAGAACACTTCATAGGGTCCATTAACAAACAAAACAATGAATTAAATTAAATTAAATTAAATTAAATTAAATTAAATTAAATTAAATTAAATTAAATATTCAAATGTAGTTCAAGCAAATTCAGTTATTTTATTATCTTGATTTGATTTTTTATCATTATATCTCTGATACATGAGGGAGCACAAACAAAAGAATGAAACAGAAGTAGAAAAAAAGTAGAAAATTATCACCAAAAGTTCATGCTCTACATGTACACTTCAGTTATCTGGGGCTCCTTGAATAGATTTGGTCTGGGGAACCTTATTTAAGGCGGTGAAATGTTAATGAGAACAGTGAACTTCTAATCCTTTTCCCAGCTAAATCAGCAGGCCTGAGACCATAATACAACACAGGAGCACTCAGTGACTGTCCAGCACTTGCTCCCATGCTCACAGAGCAGGAATAAAGCACATTGTTTCTCCGGGGGAGTAGAACGTACAGTATCCTTCTCAGTAGCCAGCGAGGTTGGCACAGCTCAGAGGAAGCCCTGTGCCAGACTGGAAGGGGCACCACCAGGATTAGGGTGGTGGGCAGACAGTCTATGCCGGTGGTTTATGACTGGAACCCAGTGCTAGTAGCTCCCTGACTGACAGATGTTGCTCCAGAAGGCTACTAACAGGATGAAGATTGTCGACCACATGGGCTTTGAGGGATTAGGTGCGAACGGAGGTAAACTGATTAGTCTTTAAGGGGGAACCTGCATTTTTAACCTCATCACACTTGTCACACTGAGGAGCATCTTCTACACACAAATATACACACACGTACAAACAGTCACACACTCACACACATACACACATACACACCGTTCAAGTTACAGTCTCCGCCAGGACTCTGCAGATGACAACTGTCCTTGGGGATCAAACATCACCCGGGAACCTGGACCATCTGGTAGAAGCATAGACAGCCTCCTTCCTGAACCCCTACTGGGGATCTCCTAAAACCTTTTCAATGGCAGCCTGGACTAACAGTTACAGGAAATTTTGTTTTTCACCCATGGACAGAAGATAAATCATAGAAGAATTTCAACTTCCTTGTCTGCCCAAATGACCAATTTTGCATCCAAAAGGAAATAAACGACTGCACCATGCCATTGAAAACGGGACTATTTCTCATCCTCTTCTTGTTTACCCTCCAAGCTACCAAAATCAGAGGTAAGACAGCACTCAAAGGAGACTATAATTCTATTTGTGGCTTGCTCTTAGTATGTTTTAGTTCTACTCTGTCACTATCTTTTATTGGAACAAACATTCTGTCCTCTGTATATAAGTGAGGTATAGGGGCACATCAAAGCCATAATTCATACCTTAGATACAGAAACAGTGGCATACAAATAGGGCACGTTTACCCATGCACAAGTAATTCTATATTGATATCTTAGAGATGACATGATCACCTTCAAGCTTTTATTTATTTTATGTTTCTGGCTTCCTTGAACAGGAGCTGCATACAGCCAACTGTAATTCAAACTGAGGGATTGTGTAGAGTTGTTGTTTCAAAGTACTGCAATAAGCCTTAAATGTATTTTTAATGAATGAACAATTGTTTTCAGGATTTAAGCAAAAAAAAAAAAAATGAAGGACCAAACAAATGAAAATGCCTTTTTTTTACTGTCTGGTAAACATAATTGGAAAGAGAAAATTTATCAAGCATTACAAACAAAGTAGTTTTTGGAGATTTAAATTTTACCTCCAGGATTTAGGAGTAGTGTTTGTGTGATCCTTTCATTAGGGGAGGAAACAAAAGGCATTCTGTTTGGGGCCGCACTAGACACTAATCTTTTCTGGCTTGTAGCTCCGCTCTGAAGCCTTCATCATTTTCCTCAAAACAAGGCCCATTTAGCCTTGGCCTCTCATGCCAGAACAAGAACACAAACACATCACGGCACAGGAGAGATCGCAACCCAATTCCTTTTTTGGCATTTGTCGAATATACATTCTCCCTGGTTTGTGATGCATGGACACTTGCACCCTAGCTGTGTGAGGGAGAGATGAGAGATGAGCTCTCTAAACCAGATGATGGGAGACTTCATGAATGACCTCACTCATATTATGGTACACATCTGAGGACCTGGTCACATGGGCCAGCACTCTGAGTAGCCTCTGTCCCAGATCAAAACAAATGAGAGTTGAGATATGACTGCAAGGGTGAACTGAGGTGACAGCTCAAGAGTTTGATTCAGCTGCGTTCCCCACAAGTCATTACTCTTCGTTATTGACATAATCACATTTTGACTTGAGTCATCTCTTGTCAGCTTATAGTTACATGACAAGGGTTTCTCTATTTTATCAGTGGCATCATTCATCCAAAACAACCAGTCCTTCGTTCTTAGTTGTTTTTTCTTTTGTTGGTTGTTGGGGTTTTTTTTTGTTTGTTTGTTTGTCTTTCAAACATTCTATTCACAACATGCAAAACTGCCTATAAAACTACTCGCATGTGGTCTGTCCATTTGGTGGAGTTTCCTTAATGGAAATATGAAATGATAGGATAAACAAAGTTCTGCACTTGGCAACAATGCCTGTTTGTGTGAGGTAATACTTCTCTTTCAGAACCCAGACTTTAAGTACAGCAGCTACACACTAATATCCAATACATAACATTGTCTTTAGTCAGAACATATTGTTAAAGTCAGGGTATCTGATTTACACCTCTGTATTTGTAACTGACCTCCTATGGATTATCACACAACAGTAAACCAGTGAGGTCTGAGTGAGTGGCCCCACTGAGCAGGGCTTAGTGTCTTAAGAAAGCCTCTGAAGTTTGCCACCTGCTCACACAATGTACCATTTCAAAAAAAAAAAAAAATTGGGTTCAGCTGAATGGAAGGACTGTGCTCATTGGTTGACTTGCCTTGCATAACAGCATGGCACTGCCTTGCCGTGACATGAAAAAAACAAACAAAAAAAAAACAGAGGTAGTAGACAGCCAGGAACTGTTTTATTCATCTCACTAAAAATGGTGAGAGCCTCTGACCTCATTGGAGCCTAGAGTTTCTACAGTATTTATTTTGCTGAATAAAAATCTGCATCATTTCATTGGATTTAATTGTGAACAGCCATTCATATCATTGCACATAATATAAAACAGTCATTAGAACTTTATTTTAACTGTGTATGAACATACCTCAGCAAAATGTGATTAGATGAATCCAGAAGAAGATTTCAGTGTCATTCACATACTAGACATGAGTCTATTAATGGCTCCCAGTAAACTTCATTAAGACGTCACACATCAGGCAGGCAGGGATCACGGTACGCTACAAGCCCCGTCGAGTCAGCATTAGATAACCTCGTTGGCCGCTAAGTAATTTAGAATTTTAAGTGCTCTTTCGTTAAAGCTTCATTCAATGGAATAATAAAATGGGCTTAAACAACTCTTGTGGAAGGTCAGAAAAGTAGTGTAAATTTATAAGACTAGCTGTCCAAAAAGATGCATAGAAAGCAACTACTAATTCAAAGAATGTTTGACCACCGTACATGCTGTAGAGTGTATTAACTCGGGGAATTACGTGGGGTCAGACATTTAACCCTGATCAACTGCAGCACACAGACCTTTTGGACTCCTCCTCCCTGCTCAGTGCTCTTAACATCTGTCACAATGCCATTCTAACAATCTGTATGCTTAGAGAACTTGATCCCATTAGATTCTACATTAAACAAACCAAGCACAGATTTAAAAGGGTGTCTGACCCTGTCTTCAGTGTAATTACATGTTACTTATTCATAAAATAATCATTGACCAATTTATTACATACTATGATCATTATAATTGTACAAGGAAATTGATTATGCTAATAATTACAACTGCCTAATATAATTATGATAAGTGCATTTCAACTCTTCATGACAAAAGTGAAAAACTGACAGTTTTTTTAGTACTTGTTGTTGTTTGTTGGTTTATTTTATTTTAACAGAGAATGATGACAGATTTCCATGTGATTCCTATTGCAGATTTAAACAGTGAACACTTGTACCACATGAGAAATGTGAAATACAGACACTTCTTAGAGGCTGTGAAACCAGCCAAACAAACATCAGGAGCCAGACCCTCTGTGGATGTAAACAGCCACCGAACAAAGAGATCGACAGTATTTAGTACAGGGGTGAAAGTGTGTCCACACGAGAACATGGCAGAGGTCATAACCAGCCACAAAGCCTACTACAAACTCAGAGGTAAGTTACCCCCATGCCATGAGGGATGGAAGAATGAAGAAGAATGCCAAATTTGGCCGCAAAGTCTCAGCCACAGCAGCAACTCATGGATCATGATGCTATTTGACTCATCGGAGTTCCTCAGAGAAAATAGAGACTAGCAAATATCTCCACAACTGGCTGAGGGCCAAGGCTAGATAAAAGAACTTTATCAAAGAGAGGGTCTTTTTCTCTTTTTAGCATTTCAGTCAAATTTTGTCTCCTTTGATGGTTTTTCTTTTGGTTCAAAGTTAATGAGGACAAAAAAATAGTTGTAGAAACACAGAAAAATGTGATTTTCCCTCCCATTATTTTCTAATGTTGACCAAATATTTAAATGGTGACCGTGTAGGTTTTCTGAATGTAAATAGACTTAAATAAGCCAATTAAACTTCAAAGGTTCTGGGATATTCAGTTTTCAGAGGTTATCAGTCTATACAGAGCAAACGCACAAGAGTCTCACAACTTTCGATTTGCATTCTTTTTTACAAGATTCTTTGGCTTAGTGTGAAACTGAGATTTGATTAAAATTTGTTCTGACAGATTGTATTTGCAAATATTCTTTATATGTTAACCTTGTATCAACAGGCCTTATTACATATGAAATTTTCCACTTTGAGAATTTTCAAGTGTGTGCTTCAGCGTGGTTGTCAAAATCATATACCTGAATTTGTGCTCAGTTTGTCAGGAAGCTGTGTGGGAGGCATTCCAGATATTTCTAGACAGGGTTCCTGACACCATGGAGTATCAGCAGTGGGTGTATGCCTGTCAGAGGGACTCACTCTGTGCAGAAGATCTGGCTCAAAACTTCACTAGCACCCAGGAACACCTTGACATGGTGGCCAAGGTGAATGTTTTAAATAGAAATTTTTACATAATTTCAATGCGGTGCTCACCTTTACTCGTGTTACACAATACAAACTGTTTCTATGGAAACTATTTGAAAGCAGTTAGGCGTTTGATGTTCTAAAATAGATTTTTGTCTTCCACAGAGAGTAAATGCTCGAGATGGAACTGAAAGGTGAAGTCACATAGAAGTTCAGATGTACAACTACTTCTGTCCATAGACAGCTCTCTCCCTAAACGGCACATTTGTGGCCTTGAGTTGCAAGATCGCTACTCTCCTCTGTGTGGGCTACCAAATGTAAAAGCAAAGTCTATTCAAAAGTTAAATTGTCAACCCTGAATGCTGGGTCCTGATGACACACACTTAAATCAATCCAAGCCCAAACAGACAAGCACACAAAAATGCTTAGGAAAACAGCTTGAAGCCATTCTTACTGACTATTGTTTTTGCTATATTTTGGTTTTTTGCTTGTTTGCTTGTTTGTTGTTTGTTGTTTGTTTTTCATTTTTTTGAAGGATTAAATCTGTCCTAATATTTCTCTATCATTTTAGGGCTCTGCCAGAAACAACACCTGGAGAGAAGTGTAAGCCATACTAGATAAAAATCATTTTAAAAACACAATGTCTATCAACATATTTGTTAGTCATGATGTTTCAGAGTATTTTACTGCTCTCTGATCTTCACATTTTAAATGCATTGACCAATTAATGAGTGCTTTGACTCCAGGTTCAAAAACTCCCTCGGAATTGTTAATAATTGAAACAGAAAAGGTAAGAACAGGAACTTATCAACTTATTAATTTATTTGCTTCACAACAGTCATACTAAAAACGTATACTTCTATAAAATTTTCTTTTTACCTACAAGGCAAGTAAATGTACTGTGGCTGTTTTATTTCTAAGCAAACTGAAGTTGTCAGTGTTATGCCCGGAGACATGGTGGAGCACATAATTGAGTTCACTGTAACCATAGTGGACCCAGTTTACAGTGGTTTACTGAGTGACCCAAAAACACCTCAACACCAAGACTTCACACATAGACTTCAAGAACAAGTGAGTATTATGGAGCCTTTATTTTCATAATATGATTTGCCAATTAATTTTGTTGAATGGTGAGTCTTTTTATTGTATTACTGTGTTATGTGTTATATTGTAAGCTTTAGTCATCTCAGATGCTTTGTGAGGATCATAATCTTTTTGTGCCCTATTTAAAGACTTTTCAAGCCACATGTTCTTGGCAATGGATTTTTATGAATCAGGCTTGTATATCTAGAAAACTCTTCAGAGGCATAACAAACACTGGGTGTTTTATTAAACTAAATACTCTCACAGAGCATAAATAAATCTGAATAAGGGTGCCTTGTAAAGGAGCTTATGGTGAAGGGTAAAAATGGGAAAGCCAGCACAGTATTGAGCAACATTGAGCACTGGCATGGTATTTGAAAAAAGAGGACTGTTTCTCTTATGTATGATTCTAAGAGAAAGAGCACATTTAGTAGAAATATTCATTAATCAGGGATTATATACAGTGCAAAGTACACAATTTCATCACACAAGTTCAAATGCTACATTGCTATGCATGTTTGTATTTTGGTTCTGCTGTGCTGTTTAAGGTCTCCTGTGAGTTTTGTTTTCTCTTGCAGATGCTGCATGTATTTGACAAACTTCCAGGGTTTAAGGAGATTCGATTGCTAGGATTTCGGTGAGTTGCTATGGGAACTAAGGGACTCAACAAGATATTTCACTTCATTGAGCTTGAAAATTGTCTTCTTGGATGGATAGTTCCATTTTTTGAGGAACAAGTTTGGGTATAAGTGGTTTTGAGAACACAACAAATTGGAAGCCTGTGGTCTAAATGTATTTTCTTAAGAACAATTTTGCTCTATATGGCTAATAAATCCTTTTGTGGATCATTCATGAACGCAGCACATAATCACCAAATATTCATATTCATTCAGGACCATTATTTACTCAGGTATTATACAGTGATTTGAGTAGCCAGTGGCCTACATTTTGTATCTCAGAGCTGATGTACATAAACAGTTGATAAACGACTAATTAACATAAATGATACCCCTGTTTGTAATTTATCAAGAGACACGATTGACAACAACATAGCAAAGCCTCATTAAACTATAATTCATTGAAAAATTATAAAAACAGAAAGAGGTTGCCAAAAGATAAAGTTTTGAACAAATTTATTGCAAGACATATCAAGTAAGACATTTCCCACATGCCTGTCACTGTATTTAATCATCTCTGCACTGAATTAGAAGTTGCATATTATAGTGAATTAGAGTGTCAGCAGACCTGCACAGATGCGCATGTAGAACAAGCAGCCACTTGACATCTGATTTCAAATATGCATGCAATCGTATTGGTGGGAAGTACATTTTGTGTTCTTTTCAGCAGATCAACTGAAATCTACGCAAGACACTGAACAAAGACTACATTCTTACATTTACATTCAACACACACATGCTGGTTAGAAAGACTAGCAAAACTTGATCAAAACACCAAATTCAGTGTATCAACAAGAAAAGTAAGAGCTAACGCCTAATCTGACATCCCATCTCTCTCATCTTGGCAAAAGATCTGGGGGTGTTGTGGCCCATTATGCTGTGGTTTTTGAGACCAAAGCGCAAAGTGGGGCGGACACAATTGCAGATGAATCAGACACAGAAGCAAGCCTAAAAGATATGGTGGTCAAGGCCCTGAGTGAGGAGTCTTCCCTACCAATGGATATCCATTCACTCAGTTTTCAGTCAGGTAAACTAAACTTAAAGACCCCTTAAGCATCCAGGGGAAAGATCTTTGAAATAATAAACGTAATGTTTGAAAGAATAATATATCTGTTTTATACCTTTAGATAACACAGAGGATGCAATTTCACCTGGGAGAATCAGTACAGAAAAAACAAAATTCCCCCTTGAGACAAGTCCTGAAGTTACTGAGGCTGTTGTAACAGTGACTGAGGTACAAACTGGTTCTGACATGGCCCCAGTTGGGGAAACCACAGAGAATGTCTATCATCTTCCTGGAGAGATGGGGGAAGAGATTACAACATTAGTATCTATAATGGAGCAGTCTTCTACTGAGTTAGACGGAGGTCCACAGACAGAGGACAAGGATATGACTTCAGAGAAAGAAATTGTGATTACTGAAGCAACGGAAGGTAAAGTTTTCTTGACCTGTAGAACTATTGTAAACCCAGCAATGAATTCCAACTGTAGCACATAGCCAGTTAAAGATCATTATTTGGACATGATGCAGATATTAATCATAGTTTATGTGTGTCCCCAGGACACAAAATGTGTTTTTGAGCCTGAGAGAGCAGAGAGAATGGCACCTTCAGGTTTCTGTCAAAAGACATTTTATTTCATTTTCAAGCACCTGTCTCCTTTGTGCACTTGTTTTAAAGGCTTCCTAAGGACTACCACAGGGGCTTACTCATCAAAGACGTCAGAGGACCAGGAAAGTGAAGAA
Source organism: Chanos chanos (assembly GCF_902362185.1). Classification (NCBI taxonomy): domain Eukaryota; kingdom Metazoa; phylum Chordata; class Actinopteri; order Gonorynchiformes; family Chanidae; genus Chanos; species Chanos chanos. The sequence continues at coordinate 17,468,012 of NC_044504.1, forward strand.
AATGAAATTGTTGCCACAGCTGTGCCATTGGACTTGAAGCATCTTGAAGGAATTATAGCACAAACTCCTAGCCAGTCTTCTGTGGATGTCGTTGCAACATCAAAAACCTCCACAGCATCAACAATCCAAACTAATGTAGTAACAGTGGTCACTCAATCTACAATGTCCAGCGATGTACTCAAAGAGCCTCTCACTCCAAGAGACGGATCAACTGGATACAACCCACCAACTACGAGCCCTTCAGTATCCCCCACATTTGAACCTATCCAACCAATAGACATTCCTTTGTCACCTACAGTACCTACAGCAGCATCAGTAGAGTCCCTATCAGTCCCCAATAAGATTGAAACCATCCAAACAGTAGAACCCCCTACAATACCACTTCTACCTGAAACTATCCCTCCTGTAGAGATACCATTAGTACCAACTCCAACTACTAGCACAGCAACCCCCAGAACTCTGAATGTGGATGGGAGACTATTCCGGACAGCCCCGCCTCCTCAGCCAAATGATGTCCCCAATGATTATACAGACATGCAGGAAGATGTGGAACAGACAGAGGAGGATGTTGAACTACAGGGCTCAGGCAGTGGTCTACCGTCTGAGAATGCTGATGGCCCGTATGAGTCTGCAGCACCACCATCACTCAGACCTATGACACCCTTAATGTCAGCTGTAAATCAGGGCAAAGACTTAGTGGTGTTCTTTAGTTTGCGGGTGACTAACATGATGTTTTCCGAGGACCTTTTCAACAAGAGCTCTCCTGAGTACAAATCACTGGAGAATACATTTCTTGAGCTGGTAGGTAAACATGTGTTTGCTCTCGATGTTGTTTTGCTACAAGCCTTTTTATCATTCTTTTATCGTTAGCATTGGGCTTTTGTCACAGTGTGAAGATTTAAAGGTCAAGTTTGAGTTGAAGGGAATCTCCAAAGTCCTTTAAAAACTTGTGCATTCATATGTTTGTATCTCTATGGAGGGGCCACATGATGTGTGGATTTTGACATTTAGAGGGTATCTGTGAGTCATGTTAATTTAAGGCTTATAATAAGGAATAAACATGCTTACTTACTCAATGGCAAATAAGAAATTGTCCATTTTCAAAGCCTGGTTATACCTTGTTTTCAACTAGAGACAGTTCTCTGAGCCCAAAGACAGGCCACAACCAGGAGCGCCAAGTAAATATCAGACTGGGAGACAGAGGACTCTGGCCTCAATACCGGTATCTCCATTGTAGAACTTAACGTGAAAGCATGATTAATTTAAAATTTACTTCCTTAGCTAACATTTATACATTACTTTGTGTATTAACATTGACCTACACATGCCATATAAGTTCACTCAAAGAAAAATTAGTCATCTAATCAGCTATAATTAATGTCAGTTATGCTGATCATTACTCACAATAACATTGAATCATTAATCAGCTTACACCAGCACAACAACTAACCAGAGATTTTCAAATCTCTATTCCTTTCACTTTTTTGAGTCTTGTGTCTTCCTCACTTTTTTGTTTTTGCTGTTCTGTTTTGCATGTTGCCTTAATCTCCTGTGCTTTTTGCTGAAGTTTTGGTTGGGCAGTGAACGTTATGTGGCTTTAGGCTTGTTGTAAGATCTTGAAGGTTTTTTGGCATGTCAGACTGGTTGCTTGGGTGCATTCCTTGAATAATAAAATGTTTGTAATAGTTGCAGAGATGTTCGTGAATAAGATCACAACTACTTGACTCATTTATGTTGGATTGTCTTTGCCCATTTTAATGTTGATTGAGGGGTGTGATAACCAAAGGAGTAAGCCAAAAACTGCATACAGAATCATTCTCTCTTCCATTTTGTCAGTGTGTTATTGGCAGTTTGGTTGTTAGGAGTCAGGTTTTTCTCTTTTGAGGTACTGATTTGACAGAGGCAGGAGAGGGTTTCTTTTTTGTATGTATTGTACTGTGTTTAAAGGATACACTTTCTGTGTAATGTATGTGTCAATGTGTATATAATTTCCAAAGATGCACTTTTTTTTAAACAGAGTTCAATCAGCTTTGGAGTTCATGGTTACACTTGTCATTCCAAATAATAATAATAAAAAAAAACCTACTGAAAATAATGTGGCTTAATCTGAGGCTTGTGTGTAGCATGCGATGAGTGCTTCAGGGAACCACTTGTGGCACACCTCTTTGTTTGGTGGGTGATTGAATGGATGAGCTGCATCAGTGGCTTGATGGAGTACCTAAGAAGCTTATGCCTGATACTAGTCAACCAGGAAAGTCACAGTCTTTTGTGTGCTAAGGCATGGGAGCCTTCCTAAACTGCCTTGGTGTTTATTGGAACCATCTTAGCATGCTGTGCTCAGGGTGGTCTGGATCAGCTGACTGAACACTGCCAGGTCTGAAATATGCCCCAGCAGTGGGTGACTATCTAAGAGGCTTTGGGTAATACTGGTTTACACAAGAAGTTTGCATGTCATACATGAACACCTCAAGCAGTTTCAATCTGCTTAGTACTGCAGTTAATAGGAGTCTATGCATATTTGTTTATATTTTCTTTCAGGACAATTTATAGTTTTCTCTTTATTACCAAAAATATTGGACATATTGATGTGATGTAAAACACCATTACTGTCATCCATTACTCCTACAGTTGTTGACGATTAGGGATGGGTTTGAAATTCGGACCAAGTTTATGAGCCAGTATTCTGTGGAATTTTGTAATGATATAACCTTAACAGCATTAGATTATCTTTAATTACCATTGAATGAAAATTACACATTGGATTGTCACAACATGGGCCAGAGATGCATGGATGCACTTAAGCAGTACTCTATGCATTTCAGCTTTCTGAAGATCTGCTCCTAAAAAATGAATCCCAAATTAGACAACACTGGACAATTTTTTCTTTTTTTTTTATAAAGCATTCAGTTGGAACAAATAAGCAGGATGAAATTTTGTGTGAAAGACTAAACACCCCATTTCCAATTTGAACTGGTTGCCCAAACTAACTGCATTGTTGAGTATTGCTTAACATGACCCACAAAATCTGTCAGATGTTAATCTGCTCTGGTAAGTAAGTAATCTGAGTACTTGTTTAAGTAATTTGTAATCTATAAATGGGCTTATAATAAATGTCTGAATGCTTTGATACAAGAAAAACTTTCAAACTTTTGGCTCTTTGCATTTGCAGTTCTGACTGACCTGGACACAAACTCAAATGTCAGTAGTTTTAATACCAGTTTTAAACTGTTTTATTCTTTGGCCCATTTATATTTTAGTAATTCAGTAGATGTCTTAAAGCCCCACAGTAACTATATTTCTCTTGCAGTACTCATAGATAGCGTATTAAAAATAGACACGCTTTTATACTAGAGCCCGACCAATAAATCGGCGTGCCTATATTATCGGCCGATATGAGCTTATATAATATATGATATGATAAATGACAATTAAAAAGAGATGAAAGATGGATCCTTCAACCATGATATAACATTCATTTCAGCCATGCTTGGTTTTGCTGCAGTAACGTGAAAGCCGGTACAGTCAGGCAAACATCAAAATTATGTTTAACGTTACGGTAGCTGAGTGGTGTAGACTAAACTTGATTGTTGGTTTATTTATGACACAGCATGGCAGTTCTAGCGAGTAAACAAACAGCGGTCCTGTCATTTCTCCCTCATCACTTCTAAAAATTCTTTGGCAACATCACTTACAGCAGTTTATAACGCTGTCCATTACTAAATTAGGTTACCGACAAAGCTAGCTAATGCCATGTTTATCAGTGGAAGACCGCTAACATTAATGAGCGATGAAACTGTAGCATTTAACTTATTCTGCCTAAATGAAGCAATGGTAAATATATCTGTGACTTGCATGTCTGTAGTTACAGTCAGTGCATTGGAAATTATTAAGCCAGAATGAACAAAATAAATAAACGTGAGCTGAACAAGTATCTAACAGGGCTTGGTAGCCAAACAAAGTTATCTAGCTTCTCGTTCAAACGTGTAGTGTGCGATCCCAAAGTTGCAAGTCCTCGGTATGACATGACTACAGTCATGTAGTATTAGATGCATTCAACAGCAGCCTTTACCCTAGGTCACTGTATCAGTTTACTGCATTATATATACAACTTTACTATATTTTGTTGTACTTTTGTTCAAAGTGCTATTTATGACAATAAAACAAGTTTATTTTTAAACTACATTATGTCATGTTATCTTGGTGAGGAGTCTTAAATAACTTCACATAACAAATGTTAGGGAAAAACTTTGTTTATGTTATGTGTTTCTGACAAAAGAAAAAGAAGAGGAAGAAAAAGAATATTGGCAGATATATCATTATCAGATTTTTAAATCCTCAAATATCGAAATTGGTATCGGTCTGAAAAATCCTATATCGGTCGGGCTCTACTTTATACGAGTCTACCTAGACCACTAGGTCCCTCCTAATCTTTTCCTCCTCTTACTCCTGTCTCTACTGGTTTGTGTAAGCAACCACTGCAATTGGATATGGAGGTGACAAAGGTCTTCTGATTCTTATGCTGTGATTTATTCAAATCTCCAACATTCCAATGTTTTTGAAATTAATTAAGTGCGGGATCATTTTGCAAGGACATGTGAAGGTGAACCAGTAGATACATGTGTAACTTCAGGACCAGTAGCCTATGCCCAATGTGCTAGACTACAATTTTGTATACCATCACATGTATCGGTAAATGAACGGATGCATAACTCAAAATGTATTTTTAGCCATGGTGTGATATTGCAGTTATGCACTTACAAGTATCGTCTATATTTATTGTTGAAATCACAGAGGAGGTTCTCTCACAGTGTTGTATGGCTGATTCCATCGCTGACATGAACCCTCAATGTTTGTAAGTGCAATTACAGAAAGAATGTTTCTATACAACCAATTAGACCAGGCCCTTTGGTGTGGTGTTTTTGCTCGTAGCTGTAATGCAGCATGTGCCATGCGATGAACAGTTACACCTTCCCTATCATGGTACTCTGCCAAAAGGTGAGAGGTTGAGCCCCAGTGTCAAATCACTTAGCTCTCCTAATGCTGATTATCTCCTGTGGTAAAGACATGGACTAACCAAGACAAGATAATCCTCTCCTCTTCACTTGTAGTATATCAGCCACAAGCATGCTATATTTACATCATCTAGTGAATACAAATGGTTAATGGTTACAACGTGGTGACAACAGAAATTTTTTAGCTTAATGCAATGTGAAGTATGGAAATGTAATCAGTGAAAGTGAAAAAGAACTTATGAGGTTTTGCTGAATCCTTGGTTTTGGATAACATAATGAAACTGAGTGGAAAATTTGAATAGGTGGTTGGGTTGGCATTCTGTTTATTATTTTCTCTTTTGTTTCTCTTACATGTCATTCATACGTCCTATTACCATGTTCTTTTGTAATGCTGTAGTTACTAAACCAACACTGGACTAAATTTCCTCATTCAGCATTCTATGCTAATGCTATTTTCATATTAATAATCATTTTAATGTTTTGCTGATGAGAAGCTGTTTCAATCTTATTATTCAAATTAATGTCGATATTAATTGATTGCAGGAACACATTGTGGGCAACACATTGAACCCCAGAGGATTTACTGTTTTGTTGAGGAGAATTGGATTTATACATTGTTTAAGTTCCAGAGTTAGATTTCCCTTTAAATATGACATTTGTGGGAAACTTTCTCCTGGGGGAGATGCACCATACCAGATACAGATTCATCGAAATTCTCTCATATTTACTTAGGTTAGCTGTCATAATCACTTTCTTATCTCTTCTCTTTTACCTGTATTTTGAACCAAAGAAACATAAGTCTGACTTTAGAGACTCCCCTAAAGAGGCTGCTATTCTGCCTACTGTGTAATGAGTGGGAGCATTATAATACTCATCCTCATTTAACTAACCCCATCTGTGGCTAAACAAGTCACAGAAGATTGAACTACAGTTCATACATGTAGTAGAAATGTGCTCATCGTTTTCTTTTCTCCTCTTTTTTCAGATTCTTCCCTATCTACAGTCCAATTTGACAGGATTTAAGGAGTTACAGATCCTTAACTTCAGGAATGGCAGCGTGGTTGTGAATAGCAAAATGAAACTAGCCAAACCAGTGCCAGATAATGTAACTGAGGCTGTGCACTGTGTGTTGGAAGATTTCTGCAATGCTGCGTCCAAGAGATTGGACATTGAGATTGACAGCCGATCACTGGATGTAGAAGCTGGTAAGAGTACTGGAAATTTCTTGCAGTACAGAATAATGTTGAATTTTGTCGTTTCTGTCTCTTTAAGAATAGACACCTATTTACAGAGAATAAATAACTTTATACAGAAACATATAAAGAAAAGTTCACATCTGTTCTATGGAAGAGATATTTTTTCCATTTTGAATATAACTAAAAGTCTGAAGTTGAAGGTGTCAGTGTGGATCACAGGGCAGTAAGCATTAGTAATAACCCGCCTCATCCTTTCTCCTCAGCTGACTATGCAGATCCATGCAAGTTTATGGCCTGCAATGAGTTCTCTCGGTGTGTGGTGAATACCCTGACCTCAGAGGCTGAGTGTCTGTGTGACCCAGGCTATAACTCAGTGGATGGTCTACCCTGTCAGAGCATATGCAATCTCCAGCCTGATTATTGCCTCAACGGGGGTCTGTGTGAAATAATCCCAGGGCATGGAGCCACCTGCAGGTACTCTCAGTACACTTTTAGCCACTTCCAGGTCAGATTACATTCAACATTTCTAGAGTGTGGCTTCCTACTCCCCCTGGACTTGTATGGTTTTTAGTCATTTACAGTGAGAAGGCATACTTACTTGGTTGCGGTAATAGAAACAGTCACTGTTACAGCTTTTGGCACTGTTGTGTTATGAGAGCAATGTGTCATATCTATTTAACTTGTTCTCTCTCAACGGTTTTAGATGTCCTGTAGGCAAATTCTGGCACTATCATGGGGAGCGCTGCAATGAACTGGTTTCTCTCCCAGTTGATCCACTTCTTTTCGTAGCCTGCCTGGTGGGGAGTCTCACAGTGGTTTGTGCAGTTATAGGCCTCTTGATTTTTATAAACAAGAAATGCATACGGACCAGAAAGACAGTGACGCTAGTGTAAGCCACTTTTTAAAGGTTTTTCTTTCTGTTTGTTTAGTACATAGTAAATAGTACTATAAAGTAATGTAGCATTGGTTTATTGTTGTTCAGACCTCATTTCCTTTGTGTTGTAGGCACACACATTCTCCGTTCCCCTTTGAGAGTACTATGAGAGTAAACCCAGTTTTTGAGAATGATGATGGTATCTTGACCCATGTGTCTAGCATCCACTGTCCCTTGAGTTCTGAGTCTGGGTCTTCCCAACTTTCTGATCAAGGCACATTTGAATCAGTAGAAAATATACACCTCAGTATTGAGGTAAAGAACGCAGCTCAAATGTTATTCTCAACTAACCAGTGAAGACTAACCATCGACAATCACATGCTCTGCATTTACATCTGTATTAAGCCTTAATCACACATTTGAGATTTCTCATTTTTTTTTTTTCATTCAGGAGTAGTTGAGGATAATAACCGCAGTCAATTTAACATCACAGTGATTAACATCTAACAACACTAGTGGCACAATTCTCCTCACTTGTGACCTGAAATGTCATCTTTGTTGAATGACACTGGTTTTTCTAAAATAATCTTTTACAACTTTTTAGAACTATATAGGATTATCAGGTCTCCTGGAAGATTTTTTATGTGACATTTTTCTATAACTATTGGCAAGCCCTAAAAAGGATATGTATCATATTTTCATATATCTGATTTTAGGTTACACTGCTCATTTAACAAGATGATGAAAGTTCACATTTGTGCCACTAAAAAGAAAAGAGATATGTAAATCTAAATGTACATTGTCTCAATATTTATAGCAATCTGCATTGCTGTGTTCAAGTCAAATCATAGCAATGGATGTTTGATTTGTGCATTTGCAGGGGCACTGCCTAATTTCAGCACCTTCTTAACAGCGGATGATTCCCTTCCCTTAAGCAATTTTTCCTCGCTTTTACGTGTAGTGCCAAATGCTTACTCCCTTACCCCTCTGTTTTGACCTTTTGCAGTTGCAATTTCACCTTGCAAGTTTCTTGATTACTTCACGATTGGACCATTAATAACCTCTTTTTGATGCTTTTCACAGATCCCCAGACAACTCTACACCACAAGATCAGAAAAGTTAGTTTCAGAAATGGTAGATTTTCACCACTGTATACCACATAACGAGGTGAGGAGGGAATCACAGTTTTGCTGTTCGGTTATGAATATTGAAATGTTGCTTTGTAACCACCATCATCAACACACAGCAGTGTATTCCCCTCATTGTTTCTAATATGTGTAGCTAAACATTAAAATAAATAAATAAACGAATAAAAAGGCAGTAAAAACAAGCATAATCCAGCAGACTACAGGGAACTGAGAGAATCTAATCAATCCTGTATAAAGAAAATCAGCAGCCATAAAATATCCATTTTCTACTCACTCTCTTCACTCTAGGGTATTTGCAAACTTAATTCTCTAAGACTTGCAAAAAAGACACAGTACAAAGAATTTTGATAAATCATGTGCAGAACACTGGATTTGATCCAGACAAAACAAAATGTTTTTGACTCAGGAGAAATCTGTTTCTCATTCCACTTTTTTTCTCTGTCTTTGTTTACTTTTTATTTTTACCTTTTTCTTCTTTTGTTAGGCTGTCCTGTTCAGTTAGCTGGAAATCTGTCAAATGATTCATTGCAAAAATCTTTATTGCTGTGCATTTGTTGTTCAATTGGATGACACCACTTGCAATTGTTTACAATCATGCTGTGAATGTCACACCCTGACATATAACCTCACTCTGCTTTTAAACTGACATTCCTCATAGGTCTGAAGTATGGTAAAGGTAAGTTTCAAGCAGAACGTTCAGGCCTTTTTCTGATTAATAATGTGCAATCAGTTTTGAGAGTCACTAATAACAACATTAAAATTAAAAAAATATTTAACATCATGATCCCCAAAAATTAAAAGTAAAACTTTATTCTCAATCATTAGATGCACTAACTATGGAATGAAAAGTGGAGATGTAGCATTCTCTCCACCTCAGAGTGAGGTGAACCATTAACTCCACTCTTCAGTGGCTTATCATATAAAATGAACTTTGACGCTCGCACTAACGGACAAAGTTAAAACCGTTTGATTACAGCATGTCATTGGATAAAATGCATTACACTGAGTAACATTGTTTCAATTAAATATTCACTGTATCTCCAAGGGTATGTTTGATGTAGGAGATGGTAGGGGTAACATTTTTTGGAAAATGTTTACAGTACCATAATGCTAGCTGAAACTACAGCCTGTCAGCTGAATAGCTGTCAGCTGATTCAGTAAGATTTTTATTGTGCTGCCGATGTTGTATAAGTGTATAAGACAATGTCGCAGTTGTTTGTAGTCATACTAGGCATGTTGCACTGCAGTGTGTAACTTTACTGTGCTGTAAAACATGAGATGAATTATCAATATCAATCTAAGTAAGTAAATTAACAAAAATCACTACAGTACTGAGGGACTCAAACCCTTCTGCTCAAGGAAAATCCTGAATTCATTTACGGCCATTTTCTTGCTTAAGCTGCATTTTCTTACATAATGCCATGCTTGTGGTTAAGTGGATGTTAAATACCTCACAGTTACATAATATATGTGTGTGTTTTAAGTCTAAATCATGTTGTGTACAATAATGCAATTTCAGCCCTTATGTAATCTACATATGTGTTCCCATGTCCTTTGACATGTGGATAATGTATGTGCTTTGAATTTAACGATGCATGAGTCGGCTCCTCTGTTCACTGCATTGGATTTTTCTCATCCCATATGTAGACATGGAGGCGACCTGGTGACTACAGGGCTTCCTGTTACCTTCTGAGAAGACCTGACAGTGAAGGCTTTGAAGTAACTGTTTTATGATGGCAGAACACTGACCAGTCCCAGTGTCTATGCTCAACACAGCACCAAAGCTCTTTGGTGTTCCTAAACTGAACTTTGCTTGAATCAGCTGGACATTTCTGGACGAGGACCAGCTGTTGGTGACTGGAGGTTCAGCCCAGAAAGTGAAAAGTCTTTATAAAAACCTCTATCCATAATTTATGCCAGTCCTTGAATTTTGTTTAAGTGTACATGCAGAAGTATTGGTGGAGACTAGGAATGCTATGGTTTTTTCTGTGTCCTTGTCAAAGGTTATTTTTCTTCCTCACAATGAGGTATTTATTTACAAATGGATACACTTGGTAGCATCAAGTGTACAAAATAGATTATATGGCTTAAACTATATTCTAACCTCTCTTCAGTATTCCAAAAAAAAAAAGAAACTGAATGTAAAGTGTTTGTTTTTATCAAGGTTATTTAAAATGATATCCCTATCCCTTTGTAAAGAGATAGCGTATTGATGGATATGTTTTGATTAGAATAACTAATCCTTTTTAAAAGAAAAAAAAAAAACTTTCACGGGAGCATTGCTTATCAATCACTAGTGTTTTGAGTCTCAGACCAAAATACACAACTGGTTGAGATGATTTTTTATTCTTTTACATTTAACAGTGAAAAAAATAAATATCTTTTGTAACAATAACTTGCTTCTGTTTATTTTTTGAGCAACACATTTCCATGCAGTTTTGGAAATATTCTTTTGTGTTAATTTGCAAACCTGTTTCTCTTTACTGTGTCTTATTTCATAAGTATATATTCAACCTGTTTATAATCACAAATGCTCACCTCCAAGGCCTTGTATAATAGATGAAGACATACGGGCAATTAAAGCCTATTTTGCAGAGGAAGAATCTACGATAATCAGGGGAACACATGGTGCTCTGTTATCTTCTCTGGGGATACTCAAAAAGTTAAACAAGAAAAAAAAGTTTGTTTTATGGTATGCATTTATTTTCTGCATTGCAATACAATACATCAGCATAAACCAAAAATCTCAGTAGAATTCTTGGAATGTTCAAAACATGAGAAGCCACAACAATATTCTTTTCCTTGACACAAGACATTCTTTTACACAGTCTGGAGAGACATCCGAAAGGAAAAATCATTTTCAGCACGTTCATACATGAACGTGCTGGAACTGCTATCAAACCAAAGCAAGTCTGGCCCAATAGACTAAACCCACTTAAACCAAGACTGTAAGCACACCCAGATGACGTCTGAGTAAGTTTGCCATGAATCAAATATAATCTTCTCAACATACCAGTCCTGTTTTTCAAATGGACGCATTTGTCTTAATTGATTTATGATAGACCAAATTAAGAATTAAAAAGTGATCTGAAGTCTAACACAGCACTGATTACACAGCAAATCCTCTACTTAGAGACCACTTTATCCTGTCCTACACTGGATAAGAACGTCTGTTCCAGTGCACCACAATATTCTTAGCAAAATATAAAAACTGTCAGAGAAAAACTGTGATAGGAATAATTATTCAAATAACTGGAATGTATTTAAGCACGTTCAGAAATTACAAGTGTATAAAATGATCAAATAAGATATTTCCAACTGGAGAAGCTACTCTATGCATCAAATGTCCTGCATGACATATACTGTAGTCATCATAAGTGTGTACAGTAAAAACAAACACTACATTTACAAAACTTTAGACACCACAACTATCTCTGCTGAGAGCAGGAGTATGCATACATTCTCAAATCAATTTTAATTATGATGACAGTTCCAGCATGGTCTTTTACACTTTTATACTAAGAGTACCATTTCAAATTGCAGCTTTTTGAAACAACCAAAATTCTTGTGTCATAAGTACTCAGAGCCAAGGTAAGACGGGGCTGGAATAAATCAAAACTGATACACACTTTGGATTAAAAGAACAGGTTTTAAGAATTTCCACAATCAACTCTAAAAATAGCCTGGAAAGTCATAAGGCCTCAGTAACCTGTAGCTGAATGTAAATTGGTCTCAACAGTAGCATATCATTAACCACGGCAAAAAAGAAAGATACACAAATAGACAGACAAACAAACAAATCGATAGAAATAGTTTCTTAAAAATCAAGTACAACAGAAAGTGAGATGCTCTCAGAGAGGCCTTAACATGTTCCAAATGTCGACTCTGAGATAGAGAGTTTACGCTTCCCTTTAATCTGGTGACGGGGTGGAGAAGAGTGGACGGGAAGGGGAAATGATTCACTTCAGAAGGTTCTGGAGCATGGCCGTGGCATAGGTGGGTCGGGCCTGCTTACTCTCAATGGCATTCTTCAGATACTGAATACCACCGCAGCGCTCCCAGATCTCCTCAAACTGCCTCGGCAAGATCTCCGCCCCCCGTTTCCGGGTCAAGCCTGTTTCCTCCAGACTCAGCTCACACATTTCCATGTCATCCTTACCTGAGACACAACGCACACAAACACATGTTCAAGAAGACACACACACACATACGCATACACAACTCTGTGTAATCTTTTTTGTAGTGATTTTTTTTGTATCAGCTAAAGCATGTTCCACTGCAGTGAATTACCACAGATCTTATGACATTGATGAAAGGCAGAGCCTACTAGGAGCACTAGAGGCGCTCCATACCTGCAACCAGTAAGACAGGCTGTTTGTCAGGGTGCAGCTCCAGCTGTCGGGCAATCCATGGTCCATCAAAATGGGCATACCACCAACCCTTCTTCTTGTTCTGAGGGTCTTTGTACTGGTCCGCAGGTCTGATGAAGGGGATGCGGAAATAACGCTGCTGTCGGTTCATGGTGATCTCATGTTGCCGGGCAGGAACGGGCGGGGCGGGGTTTTGTTGTGCTGCACAAATCAGGCGAGCAATCAGCTTTAAATAAAACTGTTAACTAATATGATAACATTACCATTTACTAATGATGATACTTAGTTTCAAGTATTCAAATGGTAGCCGCTAATAGTTTCTTGTACAAGTCTCTTCATAACACTACGGATCCATTTAGTACAGACGTGTTCGAGACTAAGGGAAAAGGCAAGAAGCAATAAGAAAGGCTCGGGAAGCATTCAAAATGCAGTTTGTGTGGAGACATCAGTGAAGAGATGTTCACAAGACTCTCAGGATTAAAAAAAAAAAACAAGTTGATTTGAGTAGCAAATCAGACTGCAGAAACTTCACATACTCTTTGTGAGGTAAACAAATCTGTATGTGATGCAGAGAGAAATGCGGCCAGAGTTCAGAGAAATACGTTATCCGGCGAATACTAATAAAGAGACGAAACTGATAAAGCTCTAGTTCGTCTTCGTATCTGAAATCATGAGAGGGAAATGTTTTCAAGCAAACAAAGAGGACAGCACACCTTTCAAGTTGGGAAATAACAGTGCAACTCTATTCCCCTGATGCAGCAGTCTGCAGTGTAGTTTGGAATAAATTAAGCCTCATGAGAAGAGTATAAGGTTGTCTGCATATTCTATCAGTAAAGGAGGAGCTCTTCAAGTACTTAGACAGCTCCATGAAGGATGTGGTAGTCCCACTTACAGCCAAGTGCACTGTAGCGCAATGTACAAAACTAGAGCTGCAAGCAGCACTGAAGGGGTCCAAGCATTAACTGAAACTATGGGAAGCCCTACAGTAGCAAATTTGTCCATAAGTGGCACTTGCTGTTACTCATCTGCTGAGTGTTTTTGAGAGCTGTAGGTCAATCAGACACTGACGTTTTGAAAGCTGTGCAAGTTGCTCCATGGGTGGTTGTAAAGTGGGAAAGGCTTTCTGCATGGTCAGCAAACTCTCCAGTTGAAATAGCGCCTAAAAACCACTGCATACATTTCAGCTTCGGTTCCCCGTGATCCTATGTACTTCATTCTTGATGATATAAGACGTTGTTTCACTGAGGTGTACTCATCTCTTAGATGTTCTTCAAATTTCAGACTGTATTCACTGAGAAGCTTTAAAATATTGCATCTTACTGTCAAAGGTAGGTTCTCGTCACCCCATATAGCGAAAGCTAGAGATCTAAAAAAAACCAAAAACAAACAGCTAAATGCATTACTGCAGGATAGCTAACATGCGACTGTAGTTAGCCTTAATATAAACACATAACAGCCATGTCTTGACATCAAATTAACAGCAGAGGTTCACAAGAGACTAAACTCACAAAGAACAACAGCAAGCAAAAGCAACACATACCAACCTATGCTGACCACAGGCTTAGAGGTACCGATATCAAGTATGGTAGTATGAATAACAAAGCAGCAGTGTTCTAGCTGGAATGTAGGGCTCGACAGGTAACTATTACAATACACACAATGCAGATAAACTCTTTGCCAGAAACAACAACAGCAGAAGAGAGGCCAAACCGTCAGCTTTACATGTAGAATTCATGCACACACTCAGAGAGTACGGAATAAATACAAAGTTCAAAAATGATGTGTGCTGAAACCAGAGACAGAGGAGGAACTAAGTGAAGTGGGGTGGAAAGAGCAGTAATACTGTCCTGACTACTGTTACCCTAGCATTCAAGGATCCAGAGGTCACACAGATTGACAGCGACACCTGTCCAATAGTCACTAGAGGGGCGGGAATGAATCGGCCAGAGCTCCCGGAAAATGTACAGTGTCAAAGTGAGAAGCTTGTTAAGACTTTTACCTGTAAGGTAAATTGAAAACTGGAGAGGTGAAGCTAAACTCTCAAAATCCTAAGGTAAATATGATGAGCGAAGGGTTACACAATGTGCAAAAGGAAAAGCCAAGGAAAACGCACAGATTCTCAAGGCAGCGGCACAAAGTCAGCGCTTTCAGTACATTAGAGATAAGACACACCATACAGCAAAACAATAGAGCAGTCCCAGGGGGTGCATATATTAATCATACATTTTCCATACCCTCAGCATAACTGAAATGCACTACATATATGAATCAGGGAACACAATAAAGAGAGAGAGAGAGAGAGAACTAGGTACATGTGAGGGTGGGGTGGTTGTGTGTGTGTGTGTGTGTGTGTGTATGTGCGTGTGTATGTGCGTGTGTGTGTGTGTGTGTGTGTGTGTGTGTGTGCCTGTCTGCATGTGTGTTATTGGGTGTAAGGTGTTCCTAAAGTAGATACGGATTGTCTGTATGAGATACAAAATGATAAAATATGGACGAAAATACCAAGTCGGACAAACCATAAGTAATCGTAGAAGAACAAGGTAATCAAAACCTCAGAAAGATTCTGCTATTTTAATGCAGTCAACTGGTGCCTTCACTTTGTCACATTAAAACACCGTTCTGGCAAAAACATCAAATACTTGCTCTGGTGGTTATAGACCTACATGACATATTACAAAAGAACCCAAACACAGTGCTACATTATTATTATTATTATTATTATTATTATTATTATTATCATTATTATTATTATTATTATTATTATTATTATTATTGCTGTTGTTGTTTACTGTAAGAACCTTTCGAGCAGTTCATGTTTGTGAAGGAGACTTACCATAATCAGTGACAGACTTGGGAGCTCTCTGCTCTGTGTCTGTGTTACGCTTCTTGTTCTTTGACTTCCAAGCATGGTAGACTTTCAGACGGCGGTGAAACTCCTCCCTGCATGCTGCCAACAGCTCAATATCTAAAGAAACATCACCAAGGGTCTTAAAGACACTTACTGAAAAAGCCAAAACCGTTTTAAAACACGTCGATCAATATCATTGACTCATTGAACAAAAAAAATTGTAATATACTTGACAGATACTTCCCAGTTTGGGATGGTGAATACTGAAAACTTGAGGACCTACTCGAGTGCTTGGTGAGTAGCAGCTCTATATGAGTGGAGGTGTAATTTCATGGTCTCATGGTGGAAATATCATTCAGCTTTCACACATGGTCAGGTTCTCTTTCATTTTGCAACTACCAGAAAGTTTAACACAAGTATTGATTTAATTTCTGTAGAACTTTAAGGCCAGGATTATAGACCAGAAAACTGCATTAGTTCTTTGCAACTAAATATATGTACATAAATGTGGCTCCTGTGGTTTATATATACTGTATATACATAATGTATATTTGTGAAGCACAAATCCAGTGCTGGTATCACTACAAAAGAGCCCATGTTCCCCTTATAACTGGCACTTTAGAATAAAGTGTGTGTGTGTGTGTGTGTTGAGTACATAAGCACTGGTAAGCACTTAGTGGAGCAGTGTCATTTGTTGGTTTTTGAAAAAGAGGGAGGTGGGGGGGTACTCTTTTATAAGGGACAATGCTGATTTTGAGTGGATAAACAGAACCATCAGAATTCTAATCCGAATGCCCCAGTTCTTACCACAGGACGTGTTGATTGCGTCCCGTAACTCAGCATACTTCCACTTGCTCAGGTCATACTTCTTCACGCCGGCAGCAGCTTTACTCGCCTGAACCTGTGGACCTCTGACATAGCACAGGAAAGGACACAGGAGTCAAATCCAGTTTACAGAGCAAAACAGACCTAATGCTGCTTCAAAATGGGAACCTTGAGCTCTCTCTCTCTCTCTCTCTCTCTCTTTCTCCCTCACTCTTTCTCTCTCGCTCTCTATCTCTTTTCTTTATACACTGATGTCAGCAGTCAGCGAGATGACGCTAAACTACACATTTGTATTGTTGGGATCACTGCAGGGACAGAGTCAGCAGATTAAGGGGCTACACTAAGCTTATGTTCAATTCTGTCAAACAAAGCTGAGGAGACTCGGACAGACTTCACATCAGGCTTAAGGAACTCCATGAGGAGACTGACACAACCAGTGAGATTCTGGTATGGATTCCTGAGCTGCTCATGTCCAATGAGAGACCAACTGGGAATGAACTGGACGAAAGGGAAGGGTGGGCTCATGGCACCGCATGTGAGCGGCCGTTGTTGTCACCCCTGGTGATTGTCACGGCCCGGAGACCACGTCAGCACTGTCCTCCCACTACACTGAAAGCTCTAAGTCTATCAAGGCAGGGATTTGTTCCTCTTTATGGAGAGACACACCAGATCTGAGCAGAGTCTGCAGCTGAGGGCCGGACACTGGGCTTCCCGGTATAGTCTCCTTAGAATGCCTGCTGTAATCCAATAGACTAACTAAACCAAGCCCTCATAATGCCCTCTGAGCATCTCACTGTAAATTAGCCTGTGGACATGGATCACAGGAATGACTTCTGACATTTGAGAAGAAAGTTGAAAAAGCAAAGGCCAAAGGTGAAATGCAGATGAAGGACTGATGAGTGTGTGAAGCATTGTTTTCATGGCCCGGCTCTGACGTGCTACATGCAAACGGTGTAGAGAATCATTCTCACTCTGAGTGTACTAACTGTCCAAATGATTTATCAGATGTCCTCAGATTCAAGTGAAGGAAAGGCTTATTTTATCAAACACACGAAAGAGAAAACATTCATTGACTTCAATATGGCAATATTGTAGATGCCAATCAAAAGAAGACATTTAGTAAGAGAGCTCTGGGGAAAAAAAAAAAAAAAAACATACACACAGACACACACAAAAAGAAACTACGACTATGATCAAAACATTGATAATCAAAAATGAAAAATTCCTTAAAATCAACATGTCGAGGATTTGGAAGAGATTCTTTTGATTTTTCCACCACGTACGATTCAGCAGAACGGTGCTCCACTTAAAAGACGTGACTCAACACCCACCTAGAATAGTTATCAAAATCCTCGTCCATCAAATCCCTATGGAGACAATAATTCCAGTATATCACAATAAGTAAAGAGGTCAAACGTGGTGTGCTAACTGACTGAACAACAGGCAAATCTACTCTCTGCTATGCAAACATTAGTCTATAACAAAGACTGTAACAGGTTGACCATGGCAAAGTCCCAATGTATGACAAGAGGAAGTGTATGTGGATGAGTGTAACAGCAGTGACTCTTGTGTGACACATTTCCAACACTGACAGCTGTGAAAGGGGAAGCTGCTTAACCGTGTCCCCACTCGACGAGTCACTAAAGCTGTTGATTAACCCACTCGGACAGGCGTCAGAGCCCTGTCCTCCACCACCGGGCTTGATGAGATGGCAGCATATTGCACGGATGAGATTTCATGATGGGGCAAATTTGGGTAATCATCCAGGCAGCTGGGATTCAAAAAGTTACCTGTTATTCAACTGGGAAGCATTGTTGTACACCAGTTACTGTCATACATTTTGGAGAAACACAAGACAGCTTTGTGCAGTTAAATTTCTATCTATCACTGAACTCTAGATCATTGTGAAAATACTTCAACCCTTAAACTAAATCTGAGTTAATGTTAAAAGGGCTAACTAATGAGTTAGTTAAAAATGTGTGAGTTTTAGCAGATTAGTCCATTTCACATAGACGTCTTGTGTTCCAGCATCAGCTTTTCTTTGAGGTACCCACAAGGTTATCATTCTTCAATGTGCCATTTCTTTCTGTAAGTCACTTCATCTGCCTATACATACATCTGAATAAAATGCACTTTTATGACCTATGTTTTACTTAAAAAAAATGTAAAAACATTTTACTGTAAACACAAATTACAGTGACATTAGGCTTTTGGCATTCTGTCTGTAAAGACCAAATAGGGGGTGTGGTAAGCAAATCCAAACAAGGATAAATGAAAGCTAAATGACAGTCTTAAAGTGGTTCAGTTTGAATGATTCCTACTCGATTTGCCTGGCAGTCCTCTGTGATTAAACAATCTCTAAACACAACTATCTCGCGGGTCTCTTGATCCAAGCTTGTATACCAAGAACACAATGAAGGATTGATTCATTACTAAATCAAGTATTTAGGCTACTTTGGAATGAAAGAATAAGGTTATTGTTAATAGTGGCACTGCATTAGCAGTGAAATCCTCTGTCTGGGTTGGTGAAAGATTGGGTGCCCTGATTAAGGTGGGGGATGGGGGCATGACGGCTGGGATAAAGTGAGTGAGGTTGGGCTAAAGATGAAAGGCACTCATGTACGTCTTACTTCTCTCCCTCTACAGCTGATTCACCACCTGGGAAATCATCACTGAAAAATGGAAGGATCCAGTGAAAAGTTTCACAATAACAGAAAAGAACTCATTCTTGCATTCTTCTGACACTGATGCATAAATGTAAAAATGCATAAATATAACAGCATATGCGTTTGGGCTGTAGGATTACTGTGCACTTGTGTTCTTAAGGTATTCATGCTAAATATGTCATGCTTTTCTCCAGACCTCAGAGTCAGTGTTGGAGCAGCACGATGAACACGCATTCTGTCCTGGACCTTATCGTCCATGCAGGCCGAGCCGTGTTTTATCTCTGCTGGTGAACAAACGGCAGGTCTGTTTGACCGCCCACTCAGACTGCTCTGGCCTGGGAAAAATGCCTGCATGAGCTACATATGCATTCTTGTACCTCCCAGCCTGCAAAGCTGGAGCTTGGCAGTGATGGGCTATCTAGTCACTTGCAATGAATGGACAAGACCTTTGAAATGCAAATGTCCTTCCAAAGGTAAACATGATGAATTATCCTCTGCTGAAAGGTACCTGTACACTCTGGCATCAGTTAAGCTTTTTGTCTGGCAGTAGCGCCTGGAGCTGTAGGTGTGCGTGTCTGTGTGCGCGCGCGCGCGTGTGTGTGTGTGTGTGTGAGTGTGTGTGGTGTTACCTGCGCAGACTTGGGTCCAGCTGGGCTTCGTCCTGAATGAGCTCAGCCTCGCTCTGAGCGATGCGCATGGCGAGCTCTCTGTCTCTCCTCTCCTGCTCCATCATGGCCTGCCGCTGGACCTCCTCCTCTCGCTCCAACGCCAGCTGGATCTCCAATTCTGCCTGCGAATCCATACACACGCAGTTACACACACACACACACTCTCTCTCTCTGTCTCTCCCTCTCTTACACTAAAATAAACACACTATGCCCTTACACAACAGAGGATACCTGCCCATAGCAAGGATAGAGTTGGCCATCTTATTAATACAAACATAGATAGAGCTCATATAAACTGCTCCTGCACATTGAGATCTGATTTGAGTGGGAAAACGATCTACTACTGAGAGGAAAATGAATGCTTTCTCTGAATTTCCCCCTGTGCATAATGCTGCTTCAAGCGTCTGAAGGGACAGAAAGAAACAAAGAAAGAGATTAGGGATGTCCATTCCATATCCTCTGTGCACTGTTTGTAGCAGGCACCAGCGCCTAGTGGGAAGCAGGGCTGTCGGTTCCATAGCCACAACCATAAGCCATTCCACCCCTGCTATGCAGCACAGCCTGATTAAACATGTTATCTGGGTTATGGCACCACTAATATGCCCGGTCTGATGATTCCATGTCTAGACTAAGTCACAGAAAAATAACAACAACAAAAAAAGACAGTCTCAAGGGTACCAAAGATCTGTATACGTATACTGGAATCAGGAAGAAAACAGCACCTGGATTAAGTAAAGGGTATGACATTATAAAGGGAAACTAGAAGGAGTAAGGAGCAGAAAATTTCAGCATATCTGCGGAGAAATCAAAACAGACCTAAAAGTTTTTTTTGTGGGGTTTTTTTTTTTTTTTTTGATCTGCGATGGAATAGTGAAGCTGTAGTCAAACAACAGTGAAGCCTCTATGAATAATAATTCATGTCCGTGACAGTTTTGAGTTGGTAAGTTTGACTGCAAGAGGACCGTCTGAATTTGCAGAACAGAGAGAGAATTGAGGAGGAACGGCCCGAGTCACAAACCCACAGTCTATCCTGATAATACACCATGCCATCGACAAGCTTTATATAGTAGCATGACCTCAGGGCAAGTGTGAAGAGTTTTAAAAGTCACAAAAGCACTTGAATATTTCATAGTAGAATTGATTTCATAAGTGAGAGCCTCCTCAGCACTGCAGATGTAAAGCAGCCACTCGACAGAAACACTCTGGCATTCTACATTCAACGTTTCGATTAAAAACAAGCCTGTTTCCAAATTTAGCGTATAGACACAGTATATCATGTATGTTGCCATCAGTGTCTACCGTACAACTGATGATAATTTCAGTAGAAAGTAAATGTTCGCACAGCCATAAATGGCCTTCATGTTTAATCAAGTTTAATAATTCATCACGAGAGCTTCACTGAGAGCTTTGTGACAGGTTTGTTTTAACCGTGAGTGGTATAGGCAGCGTGGGTGGGGGGAGCTAATCCGTAGAGAAGAAGGACAACAAGCAAGTGGAGAGATAGAAAGAAGAGGGAGGATGGAGAAAGCACAAAACAGCTGGGAACAAGAAAGAGCGACCGCTTTTAGGCGAGTTAGCACAGAGAAGCGCGGCAGAGGCAATCCATCAAGAGCGAAGCTCACCGGGACACCTGACCGCTGCATGACTACAGCGCTGCCACGGGAGACCAAGGAGAGAATGACTTTCACTCAGCGGGAAAACTGTAATTCAGCCTGGGAGGAGGCTGGGGAGCGATAAATAAGCAAGCAGACCAGCGGTCGCAGTTCAATAGCACATGTGATTATTATGGCACTCCAACAAACTGCAGAGAGATGTCCCCGCGTACACAGAGCACACAGAGAGAAAGAGAGAGAGAGAGAGAGAGAGGGCCATGTGCAGGCAGTGGGCTCTGTAGATAGGAGAAATCAATACTCTATGAGGACCGCACGCACCCACACACACACACACACACACACACACACATGCACACACCTGTAGTAGTCGCTCTTCCTCTTCTCTCTTCTTCCTCTCCTCTTCCTCCTGCCTCCTCTTATGCTCCATCTCAGCTTTCCTGTCGAGAACCAGGGGCCAGAGAAAGGAGCTTAATGATTTCAGTAACATGAAATGCATCTGCAAAGAAATTACTCCTCCATGATCAATAACCTCAACTGTAGACATCAAATAATAAAAAAAAATGAAACTTCACAGAGTCCGATTGGAAGCTGCCACAGAAACAAAGGCTGATGGGGAATCCCATTAAGAGGCTATTTAATTCCGATCAGACCTCTCAGGAATAGAGGTATCACTCATCTCTTTGTTGCTCCTTTGGGCCATTACAAAACCAATTCCAATCTGATTACATCAACATGGCTGGAGCTCACATCAAAGTTGATGTTGCAATTGGAGCATTTTAGGTTGTGAGTTTATCCACAGATTTAAAAAAAAAAAAAAAGGAATTTATCTGATTTGACAAAAAGTCAAGAGATAGCCAGATTTGGAGAGCTTTATTAGTGGGAAAGATGTACTTCACCAGTGGCAAATTGGATTTGAGAAGATAGGCCGTCCAATAAACCCTATCAGTAAAATGCTGACATATGAGTGAAATGGACATTTCTGGCTTAAACTCCAACTATCTGTAATTAAAGTTATGAAAAATCCTGGAAAAAAAAACCCTCGCAGTAACATCCTCCCGCCTTTTCAAAACAGTCGACAGATCCTCTTCATCCTACCCAGTTTATCTTGAAAACACCATAGAATGACTTACATGCGCCTGTCTTCTTCCTCCTGCTTACGAAGTTGCTCCTCTTCCTCACGCCTCTTCCTCTCTCTCTCCATTTCTTCCTGGATGCGCTTCAGTCTCTCCATCTCTTCCTCCTCCTGTTTCTTCTTCTGCATGGAGGAGAGAAGTTGCTCGGAGCGTTTAAGTAGACCCTCATACTCCTTGTCGATCTGCTTACGGCTCATCACTGTGGTCTGAGACAGACAGAGTGAGAGACAGAGAGAGACCGAGAGAGAAGGAGAAACAGAGTTTTTCCTAAAGTGTTAAGGAGCAAAGACCAACGCAAGATATGGGAGTTGAATATTAATGAGGGAGCTAAGCTCTATTTTACAATCAACCTTTAAAATCACACAACTTTTCAAACAGCAGCATCTGGGTCCCACTAGACAAGAGTTTGGATGTCTCTCAGCAGTTAGTCTGTAACCGTTAACAAGTTTGTCACAGCAGTCATGCTGGGGCAGACACCCCCATACAGTGATAAAATCCTTAACGTATGTATTATGCTGGAACATCATCTCAGTGCCATCTGGAGGAGTGTAAGTGGTGTGTACAGACAGTACCTGTGTAGACAAATTTTTATAATCCAGATGGAGAAAACCATAGGGGTGTGAAATGTCAAGCTCATTCCAGCCCCCCTAATGCTGACAGACTACGTGAGTGACAGCCAGTGACACATCAGGTGAGTTAGCCAAGTGAGACACATTCTGCTCCAGAGTGCATTAACTGTCTGCAAGCTCCAGACATTACTAATCAAAAAAACAGATGCTAATCAAAGCAGCTATGCTAATCATGTGCAACAGACAAACACTGGAGCGGTGAGGCGGATGGGATGATGATGATGCTATGCAGAGTTAAACAGCATAGCTCATTTAGCAAGTGTTCGAATTCTCTCTCTCTCTCTGTCTCTGTCTCTGAAGTCGAATTGTTTTTGCTCCAGTGCCAGTCAATCAAAAAGGCTCAGAGAGCCTCACAGGGCTCCCAAGATGATCACTGTCAATAATACACACAGCTGGCAAATAAGGCTTGTCTCCCAGTGGAGTGAAATGAACTACAATCTTAAAAAAAAAAAAATAAATAAAATAAAAAGAAAAACAACCAAGTAACTAACTAAATTAAAATATTTAAAGACCTTTGGGAAGGTTCAAGCTTCATGAAGCATCGTATGAAACAGAGTGTTTTAAGAATCGTATTTATGATATACTGTGAGCTATTCAATCTCGTGTTGTTGTTTTTTAAGTCCCTTTATTCCCACAAAGAGACAAAGGCTAGTTTGCATAATACATGGGAAGCTGATACTTAAAAGGAGTCTCAGACACAAAGCTGTGTGCCAGAGCCTGTGAATGGAATGGCTTTGTATGGGTGAGAGAACAGAAGGAACGGTTTCAGATTTACTCAAGTTTGTTTGTTTGCTGTTTTAATTTGTCAGCGGCTAAATTTAGGACAATAAGTGCTTTGAGGCGAGGGTCAGACCTTGATCTTAGCCATGAGGGCGTCGATGGAGGCGGCCAGCTCCTGGATCTGCTTGCTCATTTCCTGTTTGCCCTCCTTAAGTCCGCCGACAGCCTTATTAAACTTCTCCATCCTCTTCTTCAAGTTCTTCACCTTCACAAGACCGTCGATGCTGCACACAGACAGATATGACAGATATGCAAACAGATACACGGGTCACTGAACACACCAACAAACAGCAAAATACACCACAGACATCACTATCTGGATCAAGAGTATTGCAATTCTAGCTAATGGTTTTTGCCCTTAGCTTCAACCTGTTTCAATGTTAAAGGGGATCATGCTTATTCTTCAACTAAACATTTACATGGAGCGGCTGATAAAAAGATAAAATGGTGAGATTTCTAAATGAGATGATCTTAAAGCCAAAACTGCTGATGTAGCCTACTTATCGGATAGAAACCAACTACACAATGAAGCCAGCCTAATGACTGATTTTCTAGTATCCCGAGTAACCAGAGTGGAAAGAAAATGTCCTGTAGCTACTGTCTGAGAAGGAGAGGGGTGGTAACCAACCGTGGCTTGTGTCTTCTCTTGCACAGCCACATGCGAACCGTCTTCTGAATCTTAATGCAGGCGCTAGCCCTGTATTTCATTTTATTCTTCACTGTGTCAGACAAAGGGAAATAAAGAGTAGTTAAATAAAATGAGGGGCAGAGGCAGCCATCTCTGATTTATATATATATAGTCATGGAAATGCAGAGGCTTGTGATGGATACACAATAAGGAAAAAATGACCAACAATGGGCTCTGTCACAATGGACTGAGCTTGAATTAAATAATCCAACCAATCAACAGTTGGTAAGGTTTTTCACTTGTTTTTGCTGGCTTGGCAGTATTTACAGAATGGGAGGTAGGAGGTGAGTGGCCAAGAGCGTATGACTCAGCATTACAGAGTGAGTTATAAAGCTGTGTCTGCTTTATTAAGACAAAAAAGAAACCTAATTACTGATGGATTTATCAAGGTTTTTGGTGTGTCATTCTATTCCTTGGTTTGAGTTTAACTTTAGAGATTTTTAAAAGCAATTTTTGTATGGATTTTACATTGAATTTCACAAACTTTGACAAAACAAAACAAAACAAAAAGTTCAAAGAAAATAAAGTTTGATTTGTGGAGACTAATATGTTCAGTGAAAGAACATGGCTCCTTAAGGGAGGGGTTTTTTTTATGCTCAGCATTTTGAAGAGAGAGTGTGAGGGAGGCCAAGGTTAAGGCTGGTTTACTCCATCATTCTTCAGAGCAGTGTGCAGAAAGGCTATGAGATCACTTACGCTTGATAACAGACAGCGCACACCACTGCACCTTCTTCCAGCGACTGCACACCAACCACTTGTTGACCCGTTTGACCAGCTCTGCTAGGTGCTCTGGGTCGGATCTCATAATCTGGTCGAACTCTGCAAACTGAAACAGACATATATATACACCGTCAATCCCCAGAAAACTTGAAGACAGGCTATGCTGGCCTGAAACAGTAGTTTAAGACCTGTTTGAAAGATTATGTTTCCCACTGAGGTCTGAGAGATTTATGTTTTACTGTACATTGCTAATACTGTAATCACATGTATCAGATATATTAAAACATGAACACATTTCACATATGTGTATAATTAGTATATGAAACATGTATATCAAATGCAGGGGAGTGATGGTTTTGTACCAAAACCAAGACCTGTAGACCTGTAGCCCTCGGTTTAGTTTGCAGTATGTGTGGAGTGAACTGCAGATTTTTTTTCACCTCAGCTCTCAGAAGTGAAATTTTCCTCTGAACGAAATGTCATGCCAACATATACTAGGATAGAGGAACTTTCCTCATTGTTTGTATTTTTGATCATTAAGTATAACATTAATCATGATTTGGAGCTAGTACAGCATTTCTTTTTTGTTTCATTTGTCACCAGAGAACATATATAACTACGCTTATAATCCAACCTGCATGTGCTTTGATCATGCAGAGGATTATAACATCTTTAATGACAATGTTTATGAAAAAAATAATTTCAAATGACGACAAAACAAATAGTATGATTACTCAGAGCATGAATAATACAAGTTATCTTGAAAATATGAATCCACATAAACAAATAAAGTAGATCTAATCACTAGGCTTCTCGAAGCAGCAATTTATATTTCTTATATAGCAGTAGCTGAGCATTGATCTGTAAAAGGTCAAAGCAGTCGGTCATCATTTTGGAGCAGTCATGTAGTGCCTTGTCTGTTGAAATGGCATAATCAAGCAATCGTCCCGAAACTGAGGACTCTCCTGCCTCAATCAAATGGCAGATGTGGCAGTTCTTTGATTCTGGTGTCATTAAGGACAACAGAAATTTTGTAGTCATTTTCTCAATGAAGAACCTTAAAAGATGCTGATGTTTAAATTTCTTCTAATCATTGTCATGGAGAAGAGCCTTAAAATCACTGTTGCCCGAGTTTAGTTTTCTTACTCTCACTTTCTAAACAAAGAATCTTAAAATAAAAGGTACTGAGGATTAGTTTTTTTTTGAAGAGCTTTGTTGCTGTTTGTGTTAAATTTGTCCTTTTGTGTTAAACTTCTATAAATGTAGAAAGAAAAACTTCAGTTCTGAGTTGGTTCAATTTTCTCTCAACCTAAATCGTGATACAGATCATACCGTGGCCCAAAAACCAAGGAACAAACAGAACTGTGAACAGGGCGAATAAGGTTCCACCTCTAATGAAATGTATTAAAAATGACAGCTACAGATGTCATGTTCCAAATAATAACATCGTTAGAGGCAATTTCACACTATCTCAGTATAGTGATGTCACAGTTAGACAAATTCATCATTTGTTAAAAAGCTGTCTCTCTGAGTTAAGGGCCAGAAAAACTTCCCACCTTTCCTGGACGGAAGAAAACCCTGGTCAGCCCAAACTTGTAGTCATTTTCATTCAGTCCCAGGGCTTTAAACAAAGCCTAGAGAAAGAACAAGAGAACAAACGTCAAACACCGAGACAATCAGACGGTGAAGACGGCCCAAGGGTAAGAGGCCACTGCCAGCCTCGTCATTAGCGTCACCTTGCAGAAGAGTCTGGGATCCAGGCGCGTCAGTTTGTCAGGCATGAACTTCTTGTACATGTTGTAAAGCTCGTGGAAGGGGGCTCGGGATGGGAAACCCCCCTGCATCAAGTCCAGCACAGACACCATCCCTGATGGGAAAAGAGAGCAGCGACGCTGAGCTTACACACAAGAGCAAAACTTCTAATATGCACACAGAGTCAGAGCTGAGTACAGATGCCCAGAGGCTTGAAGCAGCAAATTAGGCCTTTAAAATTCATAAGCAACGTGCTTTTGCTAACAGAAGATTGGCAGCAGAGTTTGAAATGCAAAGAAAATATTGCACTAGATATATAAATAAAGATTTTCGAGAGAAAATCTGTAAATGAATTTCAGAATGCTTTATCTTGCATACCTGAACACTGTAGCTGAGATAAAATCTGAGCCCCTTCAAACTGGTGGCTCACCATCTTCAGATTGGGTTTTACGCAGCGAATGAAACTTGAGCCCTTTACAAGGACACAAAATGTCAACTCCAATGTAAGCATGCTTTTTTTCTGGCTGTGAATCAATGTAATATCAGTATTTATAACAACACGATGTAACTCACGGTGCTGCGAAGCTTTTCCAGTAGAAGGTTCAACTGAGTCTGTAAGAGTTGACAAAGGAGTGTAAGGTTTTCTGGATCACAAAAAAAAGGCATTTTGCAGAAGGACAAAATTCTCGAACCAAATAAAAACAGCATGCAGTCTTATCAAACAGAGGACCGGGAGTACAACACACTCAAAGAGAGTGATGCAGGGTGATGCACAGGAGTCGTGTACGTGGACTGCCACTGAGAAAACAGTTTCATGTTCAGCTAATTACTGATTCCTAAGGACTTCGAGGATATTTTAGCATTACTCTTTAGATCACATTTTTCACGCAGGTAGCCTGAGGATAACAATATTCACGCAAGGCTTTTAGCACTCACTAACTAGCCAAAAGTAGAGGTTGCCGACACTTGATGCTCACTGATCACAGTGAATCTAATTTAGAAATAATATAAATTTGATAGCCCTTTAGGCACTCGCATATTACAATTCTGTTTGCGGTTACACTGAATATCTTTAACGAGGATATTCAGATGACTCCTGTGATTAAAAAACAAAAGGTGTGTTAAATGTTTAAAAATGTTTGGAACAGATGATCTGTTTTAAGTGCTGCAAAATGGATCATAAAATAGGCTATGAATGCATGATTGCATAAAACAAAACTAATGCATAAACCTTTAACATGCACCACATCAAAACTTTTGGAATTCTAGTAAGTGAAGGAGAGCTGATGCTGAAAGATGTCAATATCACAGCACAGCCATATATAGACACAAACACACACACACACACACACAGACACACACACACAGAGGACTGGTGAGAGCTTGAGTTGGATGAAGTGGTCTATACGTGAAGGAGGGAAAAGGAGGAAAGGGAAGCTTGGTGGAGTTCTGCTGATGCAGTGGTAGCGGTGGACCGAGACATGGCAGATTACCTTCTGCCCCCGGCTGTCAATCTTCCAGACCACGTCTACCCTTCAAAAGCTTTTTCTCTTTTCTCTCCCTCTCTCTTTCTGTTATTCTCTCACTTTTTCACTGGCTACAGATAGTTCAGGCTGACTTAGCATTTCTCAGGGAAAGTGTCAGGAAACAGGAGGAAGTCTAAAAGAGGAGGAGGGCCAGAGAGAAAAGGAAAGAGTCGAAGGGAAAGATATTAAAGCACCAAGTTATAGGAAACAAAGTCAATCTATAAATCAATCTGTGAACCAAGAAAAATACAATGTCAGTATTTTCGGAGAAATCAAATCAATGACACCGTACATTTGTCTTTAAAATAAAAGACAGTAAAACCTACTCTAAATTCTATAACATCCTAAGGAGCAGACCCTGGAGAAATGAACTACCTACAAGTATTAAAAGCTTAGAAGTTTGCATTTTGGATACAACTCCTTTGACTTCCGCAACTTTGACAGCTTGACATGCAGAGACCCAGGGGCTCAAGTGGTTTACCTTGAATTTGTTTCCCACACTGATGAAGCTGAGCTTGCCAGCCTTCTGCTTGGTGTCCTTGGAGTTGGAGAAGTTCTCAAAGAGATCTCGGACAAACTTGTCCTTGGACTCACATACCAGACTCTCC
The DNA here is from genome assembly GCF_902362185.1 of Chanos chanos. NCBI lineage: Eukaryota > Metazoa > Chordata > Actinopteri > Gonorynchiformes > Chanidae > Chanos > Chanos chanos. Next base: position 17,497,068 of record NC_044504.1, read on the forward strand.
AAGGACATGTGGAGGGCATCATTATTCTTCTCCACAAACTGGGTCTGCTCATGCATCACGGGGCACATAGAAAACACAGTATAATCACACACACGCCTGCGAGCGCTCACACAAACGCACACTAACAAAACACATAACTTTATCACTAGGGGGAGGAACTTGACTTCATTACTGAAAAAAAATACTGACTTAAGTCAAAGGAAAACATAATTACAGAGAGAACCAATAGAAATTGCAGTGAAGAAGATCCCACCAGACAACAGCAGCGATGCTTACAGTCTCATAGCACACAGCTCCGGCAAAATGTCGAATAATGAAGCCCTCATCATCTCTGAGGTTCCTGTGCACTGCCAACTTGGACTTCCTGGGAACCTGATGGGCATTTAAACTTAGAGATCAGGTGTTTGAAGAAGGAGGAGCGTTTGCGAAAAGTATGGATTTGGGGGGGGTAAGATTTTTTGAGTTGTAGGCCAGAGAGCGGAACTTCAGGCGCTTGCTCACCGTCAGACGGAAATGATTCTTGTGCTTGCTGTGGACGGCCTCTGCAAAATGCTGATCGCTGGGCTGAGGGAGGCGGTTCTCTTCGTCAAGAATGTCAAGGATGCCCACAAGTTTGGCTTCAATCAGATCTACACTCACATAAAAACAAAAAAAACAAAACAACCATCAGACATTCAAACCAGAATCTTAATCTGCATAACCTGACTTTGAATTGAACAACAGGCATAAAATTACAATGACCAAAGTTTAAGACATGTACTAGAACGCGACACACAATGAATCGGCATCCGAGCTCAGGGAAACTGCACGAGGGCACGGAGAGCGTGAATTATTCATAAGCGATGTGTGCAGGTGACAAGAGATCAGACTGAGACACGTTCATGTATTTGCATGAGCAGACACCTGTGCATAAATCAGTGAAGATAGATGAGAGGGTTAATGGAGGAGAAGCTCTGTCCATTTACAAGCGGTGAGGAAAAAAAAAAAAAAAAAAAAGCCTGTTACAATATTAATGCGACCATTACACAAGCGGAAGCCACGGAGATGGAAAGGCAAAGTTTCTATCTTCTTTCCCTGCTGCTCAATCTGATTAGATGAGGGAATGATTGGCCAGACACAGGTGTGTGGCCTTGTTTACGGCTCTGCGGAGAACGTTAACAAAGAAGCCGAACGAACAGACAGTGAGAAGGGCTTGTCTCTTCTCCACAACATGTCAAGCCAATTGTATATTGATGATATTGTGACTGGTATCTCTGCATTCAAATCTAGAGTTTGGAGTTCACGATTCCAAACAAAAGCTGTCATAAGCTCAGTGTGATGACACAGTCCGATAAATTAAATATGACTAATAAACAAACAAATATCAGTAGACTGCAAGCATTAGCACATTGTCAGTGTCGGCTGGTTACATATTGAAGGTAGTGCTTTTCGGTTTCAGAAAGCCAGTGTGATACTCAGCTCCAGTCTCTTTAATGCAAGGTGTTGAATGCGTGTCTTGGGAGTCATTAAACAGTGTATGTAAACAAGACGACAAGTGTACTGTAGCAAGGGTGGTTTCTCTCGTCTGCATGTGGAGCAAACATAGTAATAGTACTAGTGTAAACGCGTCTCTCAACAACCCTTCTGAGGGTTCAAGTGGAAGACGATTGTTTTTTTCTTCCTCCAATATCTATTCTTCTGTTGACTCAGAGCATACAAGAGGGCATTTGCTAGCATGTGACATATTGTATCCCCTCCAACTCATCCATTGTAGGTTGCCCCTTTGAGAAAAGCCATCATTAAAACAGCGCTCCATTTTAGTTTTGTGGAGGTGTGTGAGTGTTTGCGTTTCAACCTTGCACCCTGTGTGTTGCCAGGAGACTTCATAATATGTCAGGGTCCATTCCAGTGGCCAGTCTCCCAGGAGTGCAACACTTCCAGAGATGAGAAACGGACCCGGCACTCAGCTCAGAGAAATGGAACGTGTAATTGGAATCCTTTGTGGGAGTACATTTGTGGACTTTGCAGACGACTTTAGGCTGACCTTGTGTGAGATATGGTCTGTTTGTATGTGGTACATTGGCTATTTGAAAATTTGGAGCATGACTGTGGACTGTATGAGAGGTTTGGAGCAGTATTGTGGCCTGTATGTGAGGTTTGGAGCAGTATTGTGGACTGTATGTGAGGGAGGTTTGGGGCAGTATTGTGGACTGTATGTGAGGGAGGTTTGGAGCAGTATTGTGGACTGTATGTGAGGTTTGGAGCAGTATTGTGGACTGTATGTGAGGGAGGTTTGGAGCAGTATTGTGGACTGTATGTGAGGGAGGTTTAGGGCAGTTTTGTGGACCATATGTGATGGAGGTTTGGGGCAGTTTTGTGGACTGTATGTGAGGGAGGTTTGGGGCAGTATTGTGGACTGTATGTGAGGGAGGTTTGGGGCAGTATTGTGGACTGTATGTGAGGGAGGTTTGGGGCAGTATTGTGGACTGTATGTGAGGGAGGTTTGAGGCAGTATTGTGGACTGTATGTGAGGAGGTTTGGGGCAGTATTGTGGACTGTATGTGAGGGAGGTTTGGGGCAGTATTGTGGACTGTATGTGAGGAGGTTTGGGGCAGTATTGTGGACTGTATGTGAGGTTTGGGGCAGTATTGTGGACTGTATGTGAGGTTTGGGGCAGTATTGTGGACTGTATGTGAGGGAGGTTTGGGGCAGTATTGTGGACTGTATGTGGGGGAGGTTTGGGGCAGTATTGTGGACTGTATGTGAGGGAGGTTTGAGGCAGTTTTGTGGACTGTATGTGAAGGAGGTTTGGAGCCAGCAGGACACTGACCTATACAGTCCTGATTATCCACATAATGAACCTCATTCACTCCCAAACCCTCCTTCTGGTAAAGCTCTTGCTCCTGCAGAAAGGCACAGAGAAAGAGAGAGAGAGAGAGAGAGAGAGAGAGAGAGAGAGAGAGTTATTAATAATACCTAATAGTAGATGATGCATTGTTTGTTATTCAACTGCATGATTTTAATGCAAATATATAGATCTAACAAGGTCTCACATCAAAGCATTGTAAAACAAACTTTGTTGTCAAATGTGAAACGAGGGAAAATAATTACATAAGCACTATCCTGATATGACAGTAGTGACCCACCTCTTTCAGTATACGCTCGTTGAAAAACTGCTGTAGTTTTTCATTACAATAGTTGATGCAGAATTGCTCAAAGCTGTTATGCTCAAAATACTCTGAAGGACACAAAAAAATAAAACATTAAATAACTCAAATGCAGAAGTTATTTCGTGGGTGGCACATTAAACTTTCCTGCTGGCTCTTGTCTTCAGTTAGATCTGCCAAAGTTGACAGCGCCACATCACTAAAGTGTTTCATCAAACTGTCATACCGGCGGAAATTTTCCATGTGTGTGCTTTTTTAAATAAAAGAAATAAAAATATTGTGGGAGGTACAAAAGAACAACTGTTTATAATTCTCATGATTATTTATGATTATGTTTTCTTGTCACTTCCAACTTTTCTTTTCCTCTTTTTTCCCCACCCTTAAAATTCAGAAGATACTCCCAAAACAAATTCAGACACAAAGACACAATTTCAGACAGAGGCTGAAAGTCTGACAAACCTGTTTCCACAGTTCTGAGTCACATCTTAACACATATTTGACAAAGATATGAAGACACTACAGAAACAAAGGTGAGCATTCACCGAAACCGGCGATGTCCAGGACACCGATGAAGTTGGTCGAAGTCTTGAAGGGGAAACACTGGTTTACCCTTTTGACCACATGGTCAAAGAGACGACTGTATACGGCCTTTGCCAAAGCATCCCGGGCGTTATTCGCCTGTTCCACCTTCAGCGGCACTCTACAGGAAAACAGGGACACAAAGTGTACCAAATGAAATGAAATATCAGAACCTAAGAGAGAACAAAATATGCATAAAATTTAAGCTGCACTTAGTCTTATAACTTGTAACTATGCTCGCAGTGCCATTTTGTCATTCCAGAGGTTTGAAACAATCCTTTGAAACTTGACATTTTTCTTGTGTCTCCTACTTCCTTCCCTTATGCTGTTTTGATTGAATTATTCAAAGAGCTGAGGACTAAGCGTATAATAGGGGTCCCAGGTGACCTAGATTTCAATGTTAGCCTTAAGTCTTTATAAGTGTTCTTTCCATACTTATTCCTAATCTCCATCTGAGAGACAGAGGAAAGGTCTATAAATGCCTGCTCACACTTTTTATATTCTGCTGGCTTCCGCAACACTGTCCTTGGGAGCCTCTCTCCGCTAAAAATACATCAAAACATTCAGTTTCCTTCGAACAAATGCCCAAAGTTCTTCTGAGTTCATTACAGGACCAAAGACGTAAGGTCACGCACCACAAATTGACCCCTCTGCTTAATAAACTGCTTTAAATTCAAGAGTTCTAAAACTCTTTCTTAATCTTTGGGTGGCTTTTTCTTCTCACTGAGGGAGACTGTGGTATCCTTTCCCCCAGGCAAACATTGCAGGTGTTGGCCACAGAGCTAGCTATTGTCTCCCCTCCACCCCCATATTCCACACTCTGCAGGGAGTTGTGGATGATTAGGGTCTCTTGGCTGCTCTGAGGTAACCCGCTGTGCCTGACTCCCATTATTCTGGCTCAGGTAATCAAAGCTGGACAGGGCTAGTTAATCAACAGTGATCCTATCAGATGCAAGAAAGCAGAGATCGGTCCTCAGCTCGATCCGTTCCGAATGTTTTCCCTGTGCGACGTGGAGCTCGCTTGATACGCCTCCCACTCTGTTTCAATTTGTCACGTCGGATTTGTTCCATCGCCCGCAACACCGCATGAAGTAATACTGTGCTTTTCTCTGAATCTGTAGAAAACAGTCTCTTTCCGAGAGGCTTTGACATTTCGATTATTAGTCTTTTGCAAAAAACATGAGAAAGTGAAACGTTCTTACAGTATTTATATGGAAATGTGAACAAGTGGTCGCTTCAGAGACGCTTGAGAATCACTGGCTATTATTTCCGTTATGTTATGGTGGAAAACTTGTTATGCTGCTCCAGTCTTTATAAAAAAAGAGACACAAGTATGGTCTCCTATGGCTTTTGGTGTGACACAGCCCTTCTCACTCTGTCTTCAAGACCCTTGGCCATTCCCTAAAGACCGCCATGCATTATTCATAAGGCGAAAAGACTCCCTGACCAGCATCTGTGCCTGGTTAAATATTTATCTGTCCAGCGTTGCCCCATCATCGAGAAACCACTAAACCTAAAATCCATCCACAGAACACAAAATAGACCTTCCTTCTCCTAAAGCAACCGCATTTTTCAATTCTTTTCTAATCTTTTTGACTTTGGCACAATAATGACTGTGCCCAGACTGACAGGGAATATCTACTATGTTTTAGGATGCTGAAAGAAGATAACCTGTCTATCGTTTCTGTTAGAGGGAGAAAAAAAACCCCAAGGTCTTATCTCTAGACACAGAGCCTTTAAAAAGAGATAGCTGACCAATGTAAAAGTAAGCCCTGTATCACATATCTACTAGTAAGGCCGTTAAGGGACAGATGTAGGTCCTCCTTGCCTTTCTCTCTTATGCAATCAATAAAAATACACCTGCTTAAATGTAAGAGAGGGTTTTCTCTAGCAAGTAGGCTATTACTGTGTCAGAGCCAATTTAGGCCTTGCCAGCTTTGATTAAACTGACCATATCTCTACTGCTCGAGGCTCTGGTTAGCCATTGTCAGTCCCTAACTGGCTGTTAGTGGAAATGTGAGATGTTCTAAAAGAAAACAGAATGAGCAAAAAAAAGTCAGTGGATTAATTTCAGCGGAAGGAGATAAAAAACTACTGAACAGCAGCCATTGGCTGTATCAAAGACTTGCATTTAGCACTCAACTAACTCAGTTACATATGCCGTCATATCTCAAATTTTTAAGAGAAAAACTGATGATTTAGGACCAGTTTTTGCCTCTTGTTAATCCAATAAATATATTAATATGGAATGAGAGGGGGCTGTTCCTAAATCAGCACCCTTACTCTGAGATGCTTGAAATTTGTGAGCACAGGACACACAATAGGCTACTTTCAGCTGCGCTTCAACAAGACCAGACTTGACACGAGCTGACATGAACTCAAACGAGTGCTTCGGTTGTGCCTAAAGCAGACGACATTATACCAGAGATTAAAGGAACTCTGCAAGTAAGTGGCCGTGTCTTCACGTCTTACTTGATAACTGTGCCTTTGGCGCCCCCTGCTGTGGTGAGCATTACCCTGGTGGTCAGGCTAACTCTTAGGTCATCTTGATCCAGCCCCAAAAGGTCAGCACAGCACTGAAGAGTCTGACTGGAGTGGTTCTGTAAAATACAGCCACCTGCCACCAAACAAACACAAATCACACATTAGCACATTCTTGTCTGCACAACTAGACACAATTGCCAGATAAGCTATAGACTAACAAAAATGACTCTCCATCAAATATCCAACACCTTACTGTCATTCCTATTAAAACTTTAAAAAGAACCTCCCTTAGATAGATAAAATGTTCTGAATTCGGTGAGAAATTCTAAGGAGAGACATATGAGACATAAATGAGTAGCTTTGCGGTAAGGGATAGACATTAAATGGATGGAACAGTGGATGGAATAGTTAGATTACATGAGCATAACCTGAAAGCAAAAGATACTTGAACAGGTCTGATGGGAAGCCAAGCATTTTCTCAGATAATGTTGTTCTTGAAGAGTTTCAAGCCATAACATTTTAAAATCCTTAGAACAGGCCTATTTTTGGTTACATAAGATACACATGCCCTCTCCAGGGGAGAGGAGGCTTTTGATAGCAGCTCAAAGGTAAGAGAGTAAATGGGGCAGGTGTTTGAGGTAAGAGGTTCTGTATCTCCTCCAAAGCACAAACCCTGAGCTGGATTCAGAGTTGGCATCACTACAGAAGAACCCATGTTCTCCTTATAATTAGCACTATAGAAAAATGTGTGTGTGTGTGTGTGTGTGTGTGTGTGTGTGTGTGTGTGTGTGTGTGCGCGTGCGCGTGTGGGCATGTGAGAGAGACAGAGAGAGAGAGGAAGAAAGAAAGAAAGAAAGAAAGAAAGAAACAAACAAACAAACAAAGCATTGCAAAGACCAAACACTGTGCATCAAACAGTGTTCAAGGCTTAAAGGGCCATTAACTTATATTAAAAACATGAGTGGGACTCAAAAACAGGTTGAAAAAAGGGGAAGATTAAATACCAGAGCTACTTCCACCCTCCTCAAAGTCAATGTTGCCCAAGTGCAGAACTCCTGCCACCACTCTGAACATGTTGAGCTTCTCCATTTCATCTAGTCCAATCTTCTTCATGGCAACACACATCCTGTTAAAGTCTCCAAGATCATCCAACAGGGGGTCTTTCAGTGCCCCAATCTTCCCATGCTATGGCAACGGACAAGAACAACACAGTCAGCACACTACACACCAGTAAAGTGTCAACTATAAATCTTAACACACACACACACACACACACACACACACACACACACACACACAGTGTTCACAGAAATGCAGAGGGCTGTGCTACATGTACTTCCATTGAATTTGTACACAGATTAACCTGCATTAAGAAATGAAAGGCAAGAAATGAATGTCTTTCAACCCACTTAGCCGTTGATGTCTAGTCTCTGAGAAGACAGTGGCGTAGATATCAAAAGCAAAAGCAGAACCATACAAGAATGTTCTGGTGTACCACTTCATATGAGGTTATGGGACATTTATCAAAAAGTGCTTGGGGGATATGACATTTTATTATATGAGGTACCTGTCACCTCACTTATTATAAAAATGATTGATTGACTAACTATATGTCTAATACCTGATGAAGCAGTACACACATTTTGAGAGGTCCAGGCAAACTCTTAAGAAGGATGAAAAGCCCTTTTATGAAAGCTCGACTTGTAGACATCCCATGAATAGAGAACAGAATAACCAAAGAAGGCATGCTCAAGTCCTATTAATGGACATACTAGGAAAGATGCAGTCGAGTAATTTACAATGACAGTAGAGAAAAGAATGAAACCTGACTGGGGAAAAGCTTGTCACCTTATTGTCCTGTGTTTCAGAGAGACCAGAGAAGACGCAGAGACACAACATTTCATTTAATGACACTTAAGTGAATGCTCTAATCTAATAAAGACATCCACCATCATATTGATCTGTTCAATTAAAACACCATTCCAAATATAAAAATCTTTTCACAAACATGATGAGAGGTCAGATTTTATGATATACAATAAATAGAACACATGAAAAAATGTGGAATATATACAAGGACATTTGCCTTATAGAAAGTTCAAATCTAGAAGTGCGGAGATGGAGAGACTTCAGGAATGGGTCCCGAGGGGACTGAGTTTAATCAGTCTCTGATAAGCCGCAGAGAAGGAAATAGGAGCATGATTCAGAATAATGACTCCTGATAACAATAACATCAATTGCATGGCTAACCCTTGGGAAGAATACGCATGGCTGAGAGACAATGCTTGGATTTATTAGATCTTACATAATTCACCAAAGACCTCATTTTCTCGGCATAAATAATTCTGTCTGAAGTAAAATTGGGACTATCTGGATAATTCTGTATCTTAGAGCCTCTAGCTCCTGAAAAGACTAAGTTTTAAGGGTTTTTTTTGGTTTTTTTTGCAAAAGTTGCTCTTTTACATGTAACTCATATGATAAAGAGACAGTCAAATAGATCCACTGACAGATAGATCATTAGACAGATAGACAGATAGATAGATAGACAGACAGACAGACAGACAGACAGACAGACAGACAGACAGATAGATAGATAGATAGATAGATAGATAGATAGATAGATAGATAGATAGATAGATAGATAGATAGATAGATAGATAGATAGATAGATAGATTCCAAGAGACCACTGTTGACAACTCAATCTATTGGTTTCCAGAAATAGATTTCCTGTTCTAACTGTGCTAAAAACTGATTTCCTGGTGCCTGCCAGAAAAAGACAGGCTGTTCTGTCTGAGTCTGAGTTCCTCCCAAATTTTCTTTATTTAAAGCACATCACTGTCACCTCAGGCTTGCTTACTGGAGAGCCTAAGGCCCAGGAATTTTTTTAGCCTGATTCTAAAAGATGTATTTCCTCAGGACACTAAAAATGAACAGAGTTAGGCTTATCAACCTTCGCAAGTCTTCAGTCATCATGTAGGGTTGCAGATATATAGTTTGATTGATTAATCAGCCTACATTAATCTAGGAATAATGAGAGGACAGAGTTCAACTGAACAAAGGACTCAATTCACTTTGGTTCTGGGCAGTACACGGAGAAGCTGAAAAGTGCTGTACCTCATGACTTTTCCGGTTCTGCATGATCTGTTTATCTGTGTCCTTGCTTGCAAAGTAGCGGGTGCAGCCTCCGTTCAAATACTGTTAAAGAAGAATAGATGCATACACACACGTGCACGCACACACACACACACACACACACACACACACACACACACACACCAATAAATTATTTACTGTGTCTTGCCTCCATCAATGGACCTAACGCTACCCGATTCAGAGAAACAAATTAACAAGGTTCTGGAAAGTTCAGAATGTGACAGAAATCTCTATGGCCATACAGCACATATGCCATCTAGTGGTGAATTTTTGCCATCATACTGCATTAAAATTATACAGACACAGTATATGTAAAACAGCTTAATTATGGATACAAAACACTTAACAAAGCAAGACAAGTACATATTTCATATTTCACCTCATTTCAGGTTCTACACTTCTCAGATATCTTCTAATGGGTCAGCTGTCACAGCGTTACCTAAGGTTGCTAAGGATTCTAATAAAACACTATACAAAACATAAACATCAGTGCCAAGTGAGGAGCCTGGCTTTGGATATCTCATCTTTATTACTGCACAGAAGGACAAGTAACACGTCTCCACTAGAGAATGTAATTATGTGTGCTGTATCCATCAAATCATTTAGTCTCAGTCAACATCTGTGCTTTGTTAATCTTGGCATATAAGTCTAACAAATTCAGAGACTGTGCATAACTGCTCCTATATCCACTGCCCTCTACGCTGTCTTTCCCTCACTTCCTCTCCTCGTGACAGGGAAACTTAACCTAGATTAAGAGTCAAGTCTTAATGACAATACACCCACTTGTCTAGTCAAAGAAATTCAAATGTCTTATCAAGACAGAAAGGAGGGCAGAACACCATGCAGATATATTCAGTCCTGTCTTAGTCATTCAAAGCCTTCAATTATGTCTTTCACAGAGTTCAGTAAAATCTATTCAAGGCTTTAGCTGGTTGTCATCTGTGATAAGACTCTGTAAGGGAGTAAAGGTAGATCTGCAGGCCTGACACAGATTATGCAACGTGTCAGAGGGGATAGCGTGGCTCACTGACCCGAAAGCTATCTGGGGAGTTCAGATGTAACTTCTTCCTGATGTCTTCAGAGGCGCCCGCACATAGCCGGTAAAAGATGTGGTAGTTTCTCTCCTCTTTGCTCTGCATGCAGATTCTGGACTTTTCCAGCAAGTAGTGGGAGACGAAGCCACCGACCACTGCATTCTGCAGATAGGTATGACGATAACACACCGAGAAAAAGACTTATGAGGAACACAAAGCCAAAATGTAAGGTCTAAACATTATATATAATATATAGCTATGTGTGCATGTACCTTTCTGACTACAAGGAAAGGGGTAAGAGACAGAGAGAGCATATGCATAGTAATGGTCAAGAGGCAAAGACACACTATCCTGTTGAAAACCTAAATAGGCTTATATGTAGAAAGCAGAGTATTACCTTTTCATTAAAATGGATTTCTACAAATTTCCCAAAACGGCTACTGTTGTTGTTCCGGACTGTCTTTGCATTTCCAAATGCCTCAAGCAGAGGGTTGGCTGCAATACAAGAGGAACAAAAACTATTTGCAGTTTGTGTGTGCTCTGTGCTTAATCGAAGAGTAAACATGATGACTGCAATAAAAAAAAAAATACAACACAAACCAACTTAACGTACCCTCCACAATTCTTTCGTCAATATCTTGACCCGTTCCATAGGATGTTGTCAAATACCTAGAAGTCAGAGATTTACTGCTGTTCACTATTTTGTGACGTATAATATATTTAAGTGACAGTGGCGTATAATTAAATCCCTCTCTAATAGAAACATAGAGACAATATTGAGATGTACATCTGCCCAGCGGTTTGGTGGGAAAGTATGGACAATATTGCGTCTATATGTTCTATTGAGTCTAACTTGTCTCTGGAAAGATGGTCCACAGTGTTTGTGTTTTCAAATCTAAACTGAGTTTCTCATATTTTCTATCATACCTGAGAACAAACTTGGTGTTCTCTGTCTTCCCTGCTCCAGATTCTCCAGACACAATGATAGATTGACTCATCTTCAGCACTTTCATATCCCGATAAGCCTTATCAGCTGAAAAGAAGGGACAGAAAAGATAGAGGTGAGAGAGAAAGGAGGAGGAGAATAGAAAGTGGTGAGAGAGAAAAGAGAGAGAGAAAAGAAAGAGATGAGAGAGAGAGGAAGGAAAGAGTGAATGAGAAACAGTCGTCACTTACAAGTCTGAAATTACGTCCCAGTCGCTGCACTCACCGATAGCGTATACGTGGGGTGGTAGGGTTCCCAGGGAGCGGCCCTGGTAGTTCTTTATTGTCTCTGGTGCATACAGTTTGGGGATGTCAGAATATGGATTCACAGCAATCAGGATGTTAGCCACAAATGTCTGAAAGACAAAAAAAAAAAAAACGCAAAGAGAATTAAAATCAACTTTTGACAGGAAAACAACGCTATTCTAGTGAAGAGTACATTACGGAAAAGCATATTAAAAAATACTGAATTCTTTACTGAATACTGAATTCAGTCTGAGTTCACGTATGGGTTTACACATGCCTACAAATTATGAAAACAAAAAGTGCTCTGTTTGTATAAACTGCCTTCAGCATTGCTGTTTTGGTTCTCAACGGGTGACTTTAACAGGCCATGGGCATCACGCGCTAGCAGGAGCACAAAGTCACACACTCCTTTCCTTGTCCACCTGCTGCTGTTCCACCCGTCAGGCTGCGGGAACAGCCTCGCCACGCTACCTCAGAGGACCTAATTAAGTTCACTGGGTAACCCGATAGCACGGCGGCAGGATTAGAGAGGTCACCTGAGACAGGCAGTCAGAACAGAGCAGGGCCTGAGAGCTCCTGAGACACGCCGATGACAAGTGTGGTCGCTGGGCCGATGACTGCACACACTGACAGCAGGAGCTGCTGATGCTCTGACGGGGGGACACTTAATAAAAAGCCTTGTTCTGTTGGCCTTCACGCCCCGTAATCAACCTGTGTAACGCTAGGACACGGTCTGTTCAAAGGCTGCGTTTATATTAAAGCGATCCTGAAACGCTGAGGGTGTGTCACTCGAGGCACGGTGATTGTGATGTTCACAAATTAATACTAAAAATGTGTATTCATATTACAAAAACGTGACACACTGACTTTGTCTCAATCAAACCCAAATATCAGTCTTCATTCAGTTAACCGGCAATGGCCACAGACAGTATTTTTTTGCAAAACTGCTAGGATTAATTAGATGTTATTGATGTGGTATATGGAAATTAAAATCAAGTCAAAATTGCAGTGTTTTCTCACGATAATTCAAACAGTCCAGCACAAGAATGCATCTCACTCACATAAATCTTGTCTTTGCTGTAACGGACACGGATGTTGTTCAGAAGGGTGGCTTCATTCAAGTACATAAGGGAGCCTGAGAGAAAGGGAAAAGATCAAATCTGTGTTAACCTCATTAGCACAAAAATAAATCCCAAGCGACCTGAATAATAAGTGACTTAAAGGTTACAATTTCAAATTACAGTTCACTAAGCAGATGTTCTCTTCCAGAGTGATGTACAAGAGGGGCATTCAAGAAAACAACTATCATCTATTATACGCCAACAACATAGAACAGAATATGTTGCACATGTGAGTGTGTGTGTGTGTGTATGTATATATAAATGGGGGTCACTGAGTGGCAAAAACAGAGTGACAAACTTACAGTTGTCTTCAACATGTTTGTTTACATCATCCTCAGCAGGAAAGACTTGGCTCATGGGAGCCAAAAAGGTCTAAAAAAAAAAAGAAAAAGAAAAAATATTTTAAAAAAAAAGAAAGAAAGAAAGAAACACCATGAGTCAGTGACTTCTGGTGTGCATTTGCTTTGATTGTGTAAACATTCTCATGAGAAAACTGGTAACACATGATTCATCTAAAAGTGATCTTTTCTCAAGAGAACTGAACACAGAAAGGAGATACTTGATCAACACATACAAGAGCATGTAAAACTGCTGATGAAATATGACGGAAAAGCTTATGGGTGTGAAATATTCGCAAGTGGGCCAGGTCTCCCAGGTCTGTTCCCTAATGCAAAGCGTTGCCTTTGAGACCTTTAGCAAAGTAATTAATCCCAAGACCTCTTAAGTGTATCCCTTACACTAAAGAGAAATCGATTTAAGTGAACTGCAAGAAAAGGTTAAGGGAAATACATATTTATGAGTAATGCTCATTTATAACACACAGATTTGCATATCCCACCTATAGCTGAAAACATGAGGCCTTATGGCCCTTAATACATGGTAGGAATACTGATATTCTCAGTTTTGCTGATAGGGAAGGTGTTTTACATGATGATGTAAGTGAGATAATGTTTCTAATTAACTGCATAGCTTGTCACTTGCAATAGCAGCCTTCTGTTTGTGTCACATGTTCACTGTCATTTCTAATGGATTTAATTAAAATGTAGAAGACTGACAGGTCTTTTGAGAAGTGAAATATTCCACTGACACATAAGAAGTAACAAGTTATTATATGTTGCTATTCACTCATTTCTTTATGAATAATATAATAACCTATTCATTCCCATCTCTCTCTCTCTCTCTCTCTCTCTCTCTCTCTCTGACCTAGTGATGCATGAAACAGACAATCACAAACAAAAAGTACTGTGTATTTCCATTCTAGCTAATGAGTTGTATGCATTCAAATGGACTCATGTCTAAATGAGGGAGTACATAGAGATAAACTTCAGAGGGGGTGTCATGTAGCAGTTGCTTTGCATGTCTGGAGAGGTGAAAAAGGAGGTCTATGTGAATGCAGTAAACAGGTGAGACTGCATGATGTGCTGTAGAAAATTCCCAAAGAAATCAAAGATGGTGGAAATAAAATGAGGTCTGGGACCGACAGAGAGCAGAGTCAATGTGACGTGGGCACACACTATCTCACACCACACACACACACACACACACACTGTCTCTGTCTGAGAGAATGTGTTTAGCACTGCTGTCACAGGTGGCTTTTTTCTCTAATGAGCCTAGCCTGCATGTAACACGATCGGCACACCTGCAACAGGTAGAAATCGTTATTTATTCATTGCCCAGGCCACAGACAGCCTGAAACAGCATAGACCTGTTTTACATACACTTGTTCTCACATTTGACTTATTATTCATTTAGATAATGCCATGCCACCTTAAGCAGCATATGTGACTGGGCAAATATTACACAAAACTATCACAAATGATCACAAATCTGCCTATTACTGACAACGTTCCACATGGCCTGGTACAGACGACAAGAGGTTTAGAATGACTGAGTGGGTGTTTTGCCGACAAGCTGCAGATTCCCTCCCACTCTATGAAACTAAGGTTTTCCCATATGGCACCCATGGGCATGAAAACCCGTATGGAGATAGTCAGAGTGTCGTGGTAGAATTATCACATACTTATTAAATGCCAGAATGGATGACATGTTTTGTAAGTATCTCTTACAACTGAATGCATGTAAATGAACTAAACGTGATTTTTAAAACACATCAAATGTATTAATTTGTTTTGTTCCGCATGTTTATGTTTATGCTATGCTTGGACTGCGCTTGTTTACCTTTCCCTTCTGATTGAGAGGTTCGATGGTGAGTGTGTCAGCGCCAATGTCCACGATGGTGCCCAGCTGGAACCCATCTGTTGGGTGGGGTGCCCACACTGGCTTCCCATCCTCCATTGTGCTCCACAGCTACACAGCAGCTCTTCAGCATACATAAAGAACAGTGACAGACAATCAAATGAGAATGCAAGTCATGTACATTGGACAAAACAAAAGAGAAAGAAATCTCTATGAAGGAACAACTTGTTACCCCAGTAAACCTTTGTCATACTGGTTGTAAAGCTGGTTCCTGATCAACAGTTTTCCCTGTAGCAGACTGTAACCAGGTCAATAAAGATAACAGCTCGCACCACCAAACAAAAGAGAAAAAAAAAAAATCTTATCTCTCACAAGAGACAATCAACGTATCTTCAATCCGTGTGTTTCTCATTAACTAGGGATAGGTCAGTCTACATACAAACCAGTAATCATATACATTTTAGTCCTTTTTACTGTAGTCTTTTATCTGGTGAGTGATGCCATGATGCTGACTGAACCTGGGATGGCAGAAGTACTGATCTCAGGGAAACTGCTAACACTGCTAACTGCCACTACACAGGACAGATGACTGGTCTCTAACTGATAACACACATACTCATTTTAAACTCATAAGAGAGTAGATCTCAGTAAAATGATGATAACACAAAAGATTAATGAAAACAGTGTAACTAGGAGAGCTCTAACATGCTTTGCCACCGATGTATAAAACACAATTGGTGAATCACTATACATCACAGACCATAACAGACCATAACCTTTTTAGTCATGTTAATGGCTATTTCTCTTATTGAATGAAACATTCTATTCTGAGTCTCTCTCTTTCTCTCTCTCTCTTTCTCTAAGCCCATTGTCCAGTGAGTTAAGTTTTGCCACACGCTTTAGCCACATTGTGACCACATCACCACACACAGTAGTCATATTGTGACTACATCATCACACACTGTAGTCATATTGTGACTACATCATCACACACTGTAGTCATATTGTGACCACATCACCACACACAGTAGTCATATTGTGACCACATCATCACACACTGTAGTCATATTGTGACTACATCATCACACACTGTAGTCATATTGTGACTACATCACCACACACTGTAGTCATATTGTGACTACATCACCACACACTGTAGTCATATTGTGACTACATCATCACACACTGTAGTCATATTGTGACTACATCACCACACACCGTAGTCATATTGTGACTACATCATCACACACCGTAGTCATATTGTGACTACATCATCACACACCGTAGTCATATTGTGACTACATCACCACACACTGTACTCATATTGTGACTACATCACCACACACTGTACTCATATTGTGACTACATCACCACACACTGTAGTCATATTGTGACTACATCATCACACACTGTAGTCATATTGTGACTACATCATCACACACTGTAGTCATATTGTGACTACATCACCACACACTGTAGTCATATTGTGACTACATCATCACACACCGTAGTCATATTGTGACTACATCATCACACACTGTAGTCATATTGTGACTACATCACCACACACTGTAGTCATATTGTGACTACATCATCACACACTGTAGTCATATTGTGACTACATCATCACACACTGTAGTCATATTGTGACTACATCACCACACACTGTAGTCATATTGTGACTACATCACCACACACTGTAGTCATATTGTGACTACATCACCACACACTGTAGTCACATTGTGACTACATCACCACACACTGTAGTCACATTGTGACTATATCATCACACACCGTAGTCATATTGTGACTACATCATCACACACCGTAGTCATATTGTGACTACATCATCACACACCGTAGTCATATTGTGACTACATCATCACACACTGTAGTCATATTGTGACTACATCACCACACACTGTAGTCATATTGTGACTACATCACCACACACTGTAGTCACATTGTGACTATATCATCACACACCATAGTCATATTGTGATTATATCATCACACACTGTAGCCATATTGCACCAGCTGCTAACTGAGAGAAGCACAGTGGCAACTGCCAGCAATCATCTGAACTCTAAACCAATCACTGGACACTTGAGCGTGAACTGCTCCAGGGTAAAAGAGTTCAATGATTCACCAACGATTCAGAACCCTCTGCCTTGCCCTGGGCGGCTGTTCCCATGATCCACAGTAAAGACCAAAAAGATCTTCAGCCAAGGGCACAGGGCCAATTGCTTTGGCCAAAGCCCACATTAGGGAGGGAGTCCTGTGAGATTCCCATGGTACAATTATCAAGTTTTTTTTCAAGCCATGCTTCACCTAACATGATCAACAAGCCCATTGTCCACTCAGCATGTTTTCATCATCAGACATGCTTTCATAGACAACAAGTAACAAAAGCCTTTAAACAGACAGTCAGAATGGGAGATTCTGTTACCTCACCAAACATAATTTGACACATTATATCTGGTTGAGTGCACTGTCCTGCATTTGATCACTCTAAATAAAAACTGATTATGGTCTTTAAGTCTGAAGCTACACTGACTGATCCAAGCAAACAGAAACAACTATAAAGATAATACAAATGAGGTTAAGACTACATGTTAAAATGATATTCCACCAAAAATGAAGCTGAAATCATTTTTACCTACCTAAATGTCCTTTAAACCTTGCAAAAAAAAAAAAAAAAAAACCTTGCTGCATAATTACTGTAGAGCTGTTTTTTCACATCTTTTTGAACTCTGTTGTTTTCTGTCACTCAGTAGAGACTTTCAGAAGCTGCTCACTTTTTCCAGAGGACATGGGCGTGAAAACCAAAATTAGCTTTTTTACAGACATGGGCGTGAGTGAAAAAAATAGCTTCACCTTTGGTGAAGTACACTGTCAAACTAAATGTCCTTTGGACTCTGATAACTTTCAGAGCAGAAGTATCTTTTTCAAGGATGATTATGTAATGTAGACCAATTATAAGTCAATGTGCTTATTTTTACAGTAAACAGTTCCCTTTTTTTATCTCTTCTTTTCCTGTGTATATGAATACAAATAGTCAGCAGTAGTGTTGTGCCAGTTTTAAAGTAAAACTAGTTGTATGTCAAATCAGTAGTGGATAAAGATTCAACCATCCATGACATCAGTCACTCTTTCCTTGATGCTACTTACTCAGTCTGAAACTATAGAAATGTCTTTGGAGCCACTGGGCCCAGAGAGTGTGCAGCCAAGACAATACATGGCCTGGCATCAAATAACAAGTGACACAGCACTTCTTCAGCTGGGATAAGCAGGAGGCAGAGTCATTTAACTCGTAATCCTATGGTGTTCATAATCCAATGGCATTATTAGCGTGTTGCATGGTTAAGCTCCAAATCAGTGATCTCATTTACATGAGCGATTAGGGTCAAAAGTTAGAGGCAAGGATTTGAAACTCTTCTTAGACAAAACAAGGTTAAAATGACTCTTTCAACAACTTCACATTTTTACATTCAGGGCCGCACAGAAGGACCTTAAACACGATTACAATGCAACCAACAGCTATATCTAGCGTCACAGTGCCCATGGTTAGTCATTTCAATGAGATTACTGTACATTGCTGTACTGGTCCTGGAAAAGGATGGGCATCTATTGCATCACCTCCACGTGGAAGACCAACCAGAATGGCCTCCCACAGACATAATCAAAAGTTAACAGCATCGAGGTTATGATTTATCTCTGTATATTATCGCTTAATTATTCCCAGCAGGAATATCATGTCATGATTTACTACAACTCGTAATTACACGCAATGCATCGTAAGTAAAAAGGGATCAAGATGGCAGACTCCCTGTTGCACAATAAAACTTCAAACAAAAATTATTCACCATAGGATCTGCTGATTCTCTTTACAGAACCAATACTGACACCACTAACACTGTTATTTCGAGTATACTTTCTATTTAAAAAATAGCAATCAAATGAGGAAAAAACTGTACTTTATAGAAATTCAAGATAATGAGAAATGTAAATTAGATTGGCCATAGCTAAACTCTCATAGTGAGACCATGGTTGAGGTGTGTTTTGAGAGCAGTGGCAGACAGTGAAGACTGTAGACATTATGTAGCATGAGAAAAGTTCAGCACGTCCTCAGTTTATGGTTATATTGCTCTGGTACATTGCATGTAATGATCAGAGATACACAAAAGAGAGCTCTGTTGAAACATTTAGATAACAAATACGAAAGACAACATTTACCTTAAATATCAAGGTAAAAACAAAACAGCCAGAGACTTAATATTTTTAACTATGTCAAATTTGAAAGGATCAACTTGCCAAAAGAGGAGACCTAAGATGTTGGGTAAGACAGAGTGACAACTGTCATAATTCCTATTCTTTAGGCTTTTTAAAAGCTGTCAGAAGAAAAAAGAATTGTTTTGTTGCAGAAGCACAACATAACACAAATGTATCCAGTGAATGCAGACTCTTTGGCATACTGTTCTACACTGAACCTGAAGTATTGTCTCATATGAAGAAGGACTGATGTGAAAGGAGTAAATCGCAGCACTGACAGTTACATACTTTACTGACTAGGTTAACAAGTCATACTCATTACCTATGAATTTTCTTAAAATATTTCACATGGATGGCAACAGTCAAGTCTGTGGTATCAACTACTAACCAAACCAACCAGGCCCACTAAAATCCAACAACAGCCTGAACATATTACAGGGTCAGAACAATACTGGCTCAGCTGTATCTTGGACATATATTCATCATGCCAACAGCATCACCACCTCTTCATTGTTATGGTGCTTTCAGAATGAGGTTCTGACTTTGTAAAGATATGAGAGCTTGGCTTTCATTTAGTCTACAAGTATTATCAATGTTGGTCATATCTCTGGTTCAAGGTGGAACATTGAAGAACTGAATGTAAGGAATTTCTAGTGTTTCTGTATGAAGTCCAGATATTGCATTTTTGATTATAATATCACCTATGTCACATACAGCACATGGTACAAAAAACATGTGTTTCCATGACCACAAATCAACCTCAGGAAACAAGCTAAACAGTAAGACAACATACTTTCAAACAGAGTAAAACTCAGACTCACCATACAAGAGAAACAAACACTGATTCTGTCTGTAGAAACTGAAGGCATTCCATGAAGAGAATATGACAATGTCAGTGCATGCATGCTCAGTCACACTTGATGACAATCAATAATAAAAAGATAGAACCTAGTTTTCCATGTCTCTATACCGTCATTAACTCTGTATTGCCTAATGTTGTTTGACGTTAGACAACAACAGGATAAGACTACATGCATCACCACAGTACTAAATGTCACAGTAAGTAAGGGATCTAGTATCTTAGACTATCATGCAGATAGCCACAAACAAGTTGATTCTTTCACACAATAAATCCTCTCTGCATGCTCTTCTAATCCTGAGTAGAGGTGAGATATCTGTCAGGGTTTAAGTGAGCTTTAATGAGAAGGAAGATTCCTGAAAGCTTTGGGAATAGGAAAACAGCCTGAATAAGCAGCGGTTGCAGCTGTGTAGTGGTTGCCTATAGCAATGGCTTGGGGTGAAAGGGCAAGAAGGAGTTTCCTGTGGCACATAAAATGCATCCTCAATATCCCCACACCACTCCCATCACCCCACCACCCCACCAACACACACACACACATACACACACACACTCCTCCACCTTCCTGCTTTCTACGTGGCACAAGGATATGGAAAATGCATTGTGATATCTGTGACAACCTAACAGGATGCAGTGAAGTAAGCCACACTCAGAACTATTCAGTCTACCAATGGCCTGTACTTTTTCTTTTATAAGAATGGGGATGCAAGGGTGAATAAATACAGGGCAGACAAAAGGGCTTTTTTTTGCCTTTTTCTAAAACAAAAAAAATGATTGGATAAGATTTCAGATAGGCAGGCACTGTCACTTTTAAACGATTTAGTCTATTTTTAGTATGCCTTTCACATCATGTATCAAACTCTGGTCTGCTCTAACAGACACACAACAAAGTGTAAACAAGTCTTCAGGCATCAAAATGCACACTTATACTAGGCTACCCATGCAGTGTAAATTAAATGCACTTTAAGATCGAGTCCTGATTTGAAAACCTTTTCAGCAGACGTAATATTTTTGATATTTTCTAGACTGAAGCTAACAATCTGTACATATATTTAACCACTGTAAAACATTAGGCCAATGAGACGGTCTTTGATGATGCCGTCTCAGTTGATAGGATGCATGCTTTTACAATAGGCTGTAACAGATTGTTCCGGCAGGTCGCATAAAGCTACGAACTCAAAGCCGAAATATATAGAACCCATATATCTATGTACTAGAAACCCTCATACGATAGATAAGCAGAGTTACATGCTCGCATGTCGCGGTATTGGTCAGCGGTCTCAAAACTCACTGGAACTGGAAATACGGTATCCAGTGCTAATGTAATGTAACAGTAACACAACGTCAGGGGACACTAAGAATGATCAGGTAACTGTGTCCCCGTTAGCATTACAGCTAAGCGTTTTATTTCCGTCCTATATTTCATCAAGCAATTTCAACTGTCTAGTTTCAGTGATCCTGTGTAAAAAGCCGGGTGATAAAACTATCGGGTTGTTCGACTAACGTGACATAAAACTAGATTTCCTAATGTTCATGTTCTGTAAGTATATTAAATAGCTCCCTAGCTAGCGATACTCTTGAGGTATATTCCACAGAGCCGCAAAACTAAAGATACAAATGAAGTCTTTGACAAATAGATGGTAAATACATAAAATAAAAACACTTACACCTGGGTCCTTTAAACGCTTTAGTCAGTATTTAGACGGGTGCTACAGAAAGCCAGTTGTAGTTCCCGCTGACAGATTCCTTGTTATTAGTCCCTTCCTGAACCTTTCTGCTTGGTACTGTACTGCGCCGGCTTTGGATTGCAGTCCGGCGAAGTACTGGTGACGTCAAGGACAAGAGAGTCGTTCGAGCAGCTGTCGGCCGACTGAGTGTTTACAGTTACAGGAAATAAATA
Source organism: Chanos chanos (assembly GCF_902362185.1). NCBI lineage: Eukaryota > Metazoa > Chordata > Actinopteri > Gonorynchiformes > Chanidae > Chanos > Chanos chanos. Next base: position 17,519,043 of record NC_044504.1, read on the forward strand.
ACGTTCTGATGGAGAAAAAAGATTCCTTAAATATATTTAACGCAAGACTTAAGTCTTAACAACCAATCACTGTTATGTATTCGTCTGTTAAGCACGTATCTTATATTAAACAATGAAATAAGAGCTTCCTCTTGTATCCACTAATGACTATTGAGTGCAACTTCACAGGCGTGGATGACAAGCCTACACAATAACTCTAAATGGCTAATCATGAATGACACTGAAAAAATCTGCTTCTGAGGATAAAGAGAGGGTGAGTAAGCTGGTTTAGAAATCACCATGGTTTCCAGAAAGGTGTGCAACAATGCATTCATTAATTTTTAAGCAGTTGGTAATTTAAACCTTTTTAAAGCATTTCTGAAGTAGATATCCTATCCCTCACTGAAAGCCAACACTGTGTTTGTAAATCTAATTAGGACATCTGATATGCAGGTACCTGGTGGATCACGTTTTTTGCAAAGGAGGAATGACTGCTAACATGCGAATTTGAATGTTTACACTTTATTTAATTCAGTCACAGACAAAAACCAATTTACATCCCACTTCTGCCAGATTAACAACTCAATCAGCTACAAATTGAAGGCAGGTTAATTTCCAGTCTGTGCTGGCTCTTATCTCAGATTCAAAAAATGTCAGAAGTAACAGTTAATCCAAGATTGTTCTCCTCTTTGCTCTGTCTAAACTAGTTTCAAATGATAAGTCAGAGATCAGGTGGCATCGAGGCAAAATGATATAGAAAGCAATGTAGAGAACAAAATGAAAAAATACTTAACACTGTGGCTGTTGTCAAATTGTCATTGCTTTCATTTGTTAGCTTCAGTTAGGTATATTCTCCATAGTCCACTTAAGTCAATATTAGTAGGGTAATTCATATTTAAAAAAAAAAAACAAAAAACAATTTTCTGAGCAATGTGTAATGCTATTGCTAAAGATCAAGATGTGCCACAAGAAAACTGTATGAAATCAGTAAACTGCAGAAAATTAGGTAGGATAATAGGTTTTATTATATGTGATTTCACTGTATTCACATGAACATTTATAACAAGAGCAAGCTTCTGGAACATTTAACTAGGAAAGGAACAAATCCATTAGTGAGCATTAATGGTCCAGCCATTTATAATTGATTACCTAACACCAGATGTCCAGCACAGTGGCTGAGAGTGCACAATTCAGTCAATGCCCACAATGGTAAAAAATTTTCTAAAGGTTAAGAAATTAACAGTTTACTAATCTTGGTCCTTTTTACTGTCTCAAATAAACCTTTCAGTCTGAAGCTGATTAAGCATAGATTGGATTTGACAAAAACAAGAACTGAGGCAAATTAAGGCAAGCAAGGATGAATTACTCTATGGTTAGTGTCAACACATTCACCTATAAGGGTTGTGTAAGAGAAAATACAATAGCCCTGCTCAGGAACATTCAGTTTTACTCTCTAAAATATCTGCCGTGACATGCAAATCTGCCAGTTTACTTATGACTGCAGAGTTTATTCAAGTGATGAGCAAAAATCAACTGTAAGCCTTCATAATTCTTCTCTCTCCTTGCTCGAAATGGATTGTCATATAGCAAGATCACTAATAAGTTGTTCTGGTTTACTTCAGACATTCAAGCTTAGCTCACTACACATTCCATATGCTGGTCTACTTACTGAGCAGATGGGTAATACTATCGGGCCTCTTACTGATCGAAGAATTACTACAATGAACTAAATCTGTAGGTCTTAAGCCTTAGATAACATGCTTACACGACTAGTTATACTATTTAGCCTTATTGTGGCATGCAACTGGATCACATGTAGTCTGATTACTTACAATAACAATAAGATATTGGCTAACTGAAAATTATGCATTGCCTACCAAACCTACATTTGTCCGTTTCCTGTCTTAAACACATATACATTTTAAGTTTACATTTGCCATCGGTGCTATAAAGCATGTTTTCACACATTTCTATTGTGTCATTCTGCTCTGCAACACGCCCCAACTCAATAGGAGCAGAAATTCATTTCAAGCAAATAAACAAATAGACAAAAACAAAAAGTTAAAGACAAAAAAGTCCCTAAATTATGAAATTAAATGGAACATGAATACAAGACATGAGTACATTTAATATTTTTCATCTAATATCATTTCTTCAAATACAAAGACAAAATACAAGACATTTCTTCAAAATACAAACAGACACACACACATCTCAATGAACAAATCAGACACCTTTTCACAGTAACTCAGAGTAACCACTAGGAGGCAGTCAGCCCCTTGACTCACTTTGTTGCTGTTTATGGAGTCCGAGAATAAGTTCCTTGATCTCCTCTCTTTTTTTCTTTACTGTTCTCTTTGGAAACCAGTTGCTTAGATCCATCTTAGAATGAAATTTATGTGGCGGTTTCTAGAAATGACAGCGAATGAATTAGCTGTCAACCCAATGCCAGTGATACAGACAGCTAGGTGATGATGTTGATTCTGACCTTGAGGAAACTCTCCACGTACTGCAAGAGATAAATGCCACAGTCGCTGAAATTGTCCTGCTGGGGCACCAGGGGAGTCCAGCCCTCCATCACACCTTTCCCAAAGTTCTGCCATGTCCCCATTTTGACCCTCCATTCCACTTCTAAATATCTTTACATTATCCAACAAATCACAAGAGAGAAGAGAGGTCAGACCGCATGTAGCCAAATGTAATCAATAAAGATGCTGCAGAGAGTCTTACTCTTGGAGTGTCCTCACTACTGATGGCTTGGCATGGCAATTCAGGGAGTCCATGATTAGGATACATGGCCTTCAAACAGCAAGGGGAAAGACTCTGGGAAATTACTGTTCTCACTTAACTCACTTATGTCTAGACATAATTGAAAATGAGACCCATAACGTGATTAAACTGTACATAAAGCTAGAGTGACAAACAGGGGTCAGAGAAAACTTTAGAGAGATGGACTTTCAATCAAATGCTCATAGAAAGTGAAGACGCACATTACCGTGTTACGCACCTCTTATGTGTCACAGGTTTGCAAACTTTGCTCTCACAATCCATCATCTCTTCAAATCGCTCCTTTAGAGAGAAATAAATTTCCATTATGCTCATTTAATGACTGAAGAAAGAATGTGGGGGGAAACTAAGTTACCTGATTTGTATCCTCCTCGCTCTCTGATAAGCAATATACACCCTTTTCCAAATCACCTATTATAAATTTTAAAAACAAAGAGTCAATTTAGATAGTTTGGTAGTCTTTCTTTTAGTAGAAGATTATGCAAGAGATTGGCCCATGTCCCATATTTGAAAACTGTACATAAAACACATTATGCCAAACCTGTTTTTTTCCCTTAACCTAAAGTCTAAAGTATGAAGATATGTAAACGGACATTTTCTCATGGCTAGGGCCCCCATTACTGTTATAACAACCCCCCCCACCCCCACTTATATGAGAGTGCTGCCACCCTCATGTAGCTTTTGGCTTGGTCTGTGGCCTTGTCTACACGCATCTGGATATTTTCAAAAACTCAGTTTTTCTATCAGCTTTGAAAAGGATCATGTCCACAAAATGCTAAATACATGTGTTTTTCTTTTTTTTTTTTTAAATCTCTCCACATGAGAATGAGAAAATGATCCTAAAAATGCCCAGACCTCTGCACTGAGCATACACATAACATTTAGCAATCGCATCATGGCGTTGTAGCCTTCCAGTCGACTGACCAATCAAACTGATCAAGAAGACAGACACTGAGGAAATAGGCCTACAGTTTGCGGGCCTGGTGTTGAAAACTAGTGAGTATCTGTAACTGTCAACAAATAATATTATGGATGTATGATAACCCCTGTCTATACCCATGTTTATTAATTATTATGCATAACAAAACTAATGTAAAATGCTTTTAAATGTGTGTACTATTTTTTTTACTTTTAAGTTAATCAACCAAATATTTAGAATTTTATATGGGTGTCTGAGATGCATGCCAAGAATAAACTAGTACGATAAAGCTAGGCGAACGCCTACAACTCAATCGATGGATTTTTGTCTTTTCAAAGTGGTAAAACAGCAGAAACGATGTCTGCACACCAAATGATTGTATGACTGTTTAGGTTAGGCGTATTTGTTGTTTAACACACATATTTTCTGCTTTCATGTCATGTAGAAATAGTCTTTTTAATTATGTTTATTTTACAGATGTCAAAGTTAACACATTAATAACGTGTTTACACATTTTTTTAATGCCATTAACGCAAATCCTAATACGACCTAATATGACCCCTTGAATCACCTGTAGTTCAAAGAAATCTAGCTTTGCTGGCTAGCCGAGAAGGGCCTATCTGCAGTCTCTCAGACTACACCACATGCCCACTTTACTACACGACACATTCCCTGAGGATGTCGCATGTTATGCGTAACCCTAATCATAAGCCCTAACCATAACCATAGTGGGCATGTCATGGAGTAGGCGTGTCGTTACTGCGGGTCTGCAGTTAGACCTACTTGAGAGGGCTAGCTGACTAAGTCACCTGCCACAGCAGTACCTTGTGAGAGGTTGTTTTCCATCTCTGGGCATATTGTACACTATGTGAGCTGCCTTATCATCTGAAAATGTAACCAGACTTGTGTGTCTAAGCAACTGGCTCAGTGCAAAGGAATAGGAAAAGTGTATCTGCAATATCTAAGAGTAGTATTTAAAATTTAGGTATCAGTCAAAACGCAAAAAATCCAAAATGGCCAACCTGCTGTTGGGTGGAGTTAATGAATGTGATTGGTAAAGTTGTTCGTATTGAGTAGACTAATAATGTTGGCTGCTTGACTTTTAATTGTCTTATGTTAAGCTGCTGTTGTAAACTCCTGTTGGTGGGGTAGGTTTTCTGTGAATTGCTGGAAAATAATAAATACATTTGGATGAAACATATTTTGTCCACTCATGTTTATAGACATACTGTACTTGAATAATCTCTCTTTAGGGTCAAATTTACACAGATAAAAAAAAAAGGTGCGATTAATCGTGATTAACTACACAAATTCATGCAACTAATCGCGATTAATTATTTTAATCATTTGACAGCTCTAGTTTATTTTTAACTCCTTAAACTTTTCAGCTCAACAATTTCAACATATTAAGGAACAAGTAACATCAAATGAATGAATAATTAAACACAGGGGGAGTTTGTTGCGCTATTACCACAAACTGCCAGGTGGCATTCTTCGAATTACGCAGTAAGGAAATATCTACACCACTGCAGCCCTGCTCACTACTGTATTCTCAGACCTGCTTTTACTCCACTTCTATCACCAAATTATCACTGGGTTTCTAAAATTTAGTTTCCATTCATCAATCAGTATCTACCCAACCAATTCAAAGCTAGACACATACAATCCACATAAACACATAAAACCCAAAGGCTTTTTAGAAGGGCAGCAAACTGAGAACAGATCATCAAGAAAAAGAACTATTTTGATTTGATATCACCTCTGTAGAGGAGCACAGAGGAGTTTGGATGAGTGGTTCTTCCGTCAAATGTGACTAGCAGCTTATATCCACGAGATTCAGATTCATTACCGTTGTCAGTAGACTCTTTCCAGCTTGAGAGAGGATCATCTTGTGTGCAGTTGTAGAAAAGTGACATAGGGTTGGGTGGAGAAAGGCTGGGTTGGGGCTCAGTGGAGCCACTATGTATTGTGGATGTGTGACCCTCTGTGACTGGACCTCTATGAGCTGATGGGGCAGCTTGGTGCCCAAGGTGTGGTTCAGAGTAGTGGACCACCAGTCCTGGGAAACAGATGACTGCCAGGTACCAGTGTGCACTGTAAAAACAGGATGATGTAAATAAGACATATGCAGGGGGAGTACACTGCCAGAAGGGCAAAACAGAACAGTAGAGGATACAGCAAAATAAAGCATTTGGACAGAAACTTGGGATCTGAAGCTTTGATCATGAAAATCCTTATATAAAATGTACTGACTGAGGTCTCTAATCAGCTGTGCTTTACATGTGTTTTGCCACAGAAGTACATTTTATAATATCAAAATGAAGAGAATAAGCAATGGGAAAGGGATACAAAACGAAGAGAGGAGAAACTCACCACTGATTTATAGGAATGAAAATGAAGTCTTTCTGAAAAAGGTTCACATGCCTAGTCCAAGTTTTTACCCGGGTATGCCTTCTCTCCTCAAGTCTGCAAAGTTATATTAAACGTCAAAAGTGTGAGTACAAGCAAGGGGTTGTCATTTGCCATCACATGCAAATTTCCATATTCTTCTATACACAGTGCACATCTGAAACTATAACACAGAGCAGACCAGTTTTCTTTCAGTTTAAATCAAAAGGTTACTCAAAATGGATTGTGTTTTGTAACAGTTTGAAATAGTACTGAGAGTTTCTTTTAAATGAAGCAAATAATCCTTACGATAAATCAGCAACACCGTTGTCCTTTCTGACTGTCTGGGAAAGGTGTCTGAAAAAGAAGGAGCTAAACAAGTGACACCTGCCAGCCTCTTCTTTCTGTAGCTTCTCACAAAGCAGGAACCTGAGAAACCAAAAGAAGGCAGACAAGAGGATGGTTCAGCCTAAAATAGAACAGAAAAGTGGGTTTAACCACCCTCTGTTGGAAATAAAGACATAAAATAATCCTTATTGTAACAATCTTTGGCAATCAATAAATAAATAAATAAATAAGTTATTTTATTTGTGAAAGAACACAACGCAAATTACGTGCAAGTGGGAAGGTTAAGACAAACTGGAAGATGAGATGTAGTTCTATTGACTCTTCAGTGGTTCCTACATAAACAAACGCCACATTCTTGTTGCAGTCAGCTTCATTTTTAACATATCAAATTATATTTTTACAAAACAGTATTATAAGAATAATCAACCTATATAGCTAACTGTACAAATTACTTGGGAACCATGTGATCTGATGTGATTTGATGTGATGCTCCATATCACTTATGAAAGAATTCCATCAGTAACTGTAAAATAATATGGTCAAATGGGATTTGAAAAGCTTCAAGAGCATTTTATTCACCTCAGGTAGAAGTCTATGATCACATCGTTTAAGAATTCGCCCTTGTTTAGGCAGCTCAAGTCCTCAGCTGTGACGGTTATGCCGCCTCTGGCTGGACTTGGTGGGTACACCAGTAATCTAGAAACGTCCATACACAACACATAGAAAAGCTATCAGCAGCAGAATCAAAAGCTCAGCTCAGGAGAATCAAAGTCCCTACTCACTTTCTGTCGGGTTCATTAATGGACGTCTGGAGATCTATCAACACATCTTCACCACTGTCTGAGACGTTGACAATTGAGTTGTGACATTGAGGAACGCTGGAAAAGCTTTTGACAGTCCCTGGTGTCTGCTACAAGGAAAAATGGCACAATAGGCCAAACTGGTTTGGCAGGGGGCTAATTTAAGAAAGTATCTTTTAAAATCTGTAACAGTCCTAACTAAAGAAACTGAATACTTCAAAGTAGGCAAACAAATCCGTTTATTAAAATCTACTCAAACTGTAGATTTAGTGCAGCACAGTTTTGACAAAGCACAGTCAATCACAACTCACCTCTTGGTGTAGTACATCATTGGCTGACATTAGCCTACGTCTGGCTTCTTCATAAGACAGCCTGGCAGGGAAGTTGTTTAAACTGTTCAACCTACAAATCTTTGAAAAAATCTCCTGAAGCGCCATCTCCTCGGTCGCTGTTGGTGCCTTCTCAAAGATAAGGACAAAGTATTGCTCACTGAGATCTGTAAAAGAGGCACGAAACAGAAACATTCAAAGCTGAGGCCAGAACTTCCACATCGCTAAAGTACAGACCCTCTAAAATCAGATGAAATCTAAAAATAAATCCACTACTTACTATTCTTCTTCCCATAGTGGGCACTGTATGATCCACATTTTCACTTTAAGATAAAAATACTGCACTGGAGACAATAATAGTGCACTTTTCTTCATATGTCCAGAGGAATAGCATGTAGGCATCTAAAGATGCACTGCTCTGTAGTGTACTCACTCTTACTCTGGCAGTCATACCAGTGACCTCTATGAACTTTGGACATGCCGAGCTCAAGTCTGAGGCGAAGGCATTCAGCAGGAGTCGTCTGACAAAAAACAGTGGGCAGCTTCTGGACAGTGCACCATTCGCAGGACGTCAGCTCTGCCGCCTGAACACGCACTTTCACCAAAGGGGAACAAAGAAGGCAGAGAGAATTCATATCCCTGATACAGAAGCAACACCCACACCCCAGGACAACATACAGAAACAACACCCACACCCAAGGACAACATACAGAAGCAACACCCACACCCCAGGACAATATACAGAAGCAACACCCACACCCAAGGACAACACACAGAAGCAACACCCACACCCCAGGACAACATACAGAAACAACACCCACACCCCAGGACAACATACAGAAACAACACCTACACCCCAGGACAACATACAGAAGCAACACCCACACCCCAGGACAACATACAGAAGCAACACCCACACCCCAGGACAACATAGTGCAGCAGCTGAGTTCAAGAACCAGACACTAAATGGTACGGGGATTTGTGCTGACTTATTTACATGAAACAGGTGATTACTTTCAAAACGCTGCCCCCTGAAAGAGGAAACGTGTAAAATGCCGCTGACACCAATTTCAGATGAATAGATAAATGCCTAAGACTGGCAGATGCAGAGACGAGCCCACGATTAACTGGTGCAATCAAAAAGCAGCGGTCCTTCAGTGTTTCAAATGAATGATTAATCAGCAAGGTTGAGTCGACCAAATACACTGCACATAAGGCTTCTTACCTTCATTTTCAATTTCAATATATTCTGCAGAAATCTGAAGGGAAAAAAAAACACTTTGGTTATTTTCCCTCATAAACAATCACTCGTATACGTTTTGCCTGTTAAAACAAGCCCTAAAGTTGTGTTAACTTTTTAGAGAAAATCCATGAGAAGCTTACAACGGTAGGTCGTATGATCATCCTGTGCAGTGTCCCAAGTCTGAAACATCTGATGCTTAGGGTTACTCTGCTATACCAGTCAACAGTCTCCAAACTGGACGGAACAGAGTGGACTGACTCGATCTTTCGTTTCGCTGATACAATCTCACCTGACTGTCAGGCAAAATATAAATAAGGTACAGATCACAATTATGATTAATACTGACAATTATGATTAATACTGACAGTATGTTTTAACCAGCGCAACAAGTTTGCCGGCCAATAGAAGTTAAGACTAAGAGATCCTCTAACTGAAACCTATGGACAATCAGAGTTGATGAAAATATTTCCAGAAGTAACTGGAGCTCTAAAAAGCACTTTACTGCCATTATAAGAAAATTAAATACTGACCATTTACAGTTGATACAATGTAATCAAGTCCTTTGGAGGAAGAATGCTAATATGGCAACAGAACAGATAACCACAATGTTTTTTGACTAAAATTTTAACTGCTTCACAGAGGACAACAATCTCTGCAAAGAGTCATACACATTACTTGTACCTGGTCTCTCATACGCAACTTTCTGGGGAGTTTGGCTTTGGACTGAAGGTTGGGGGAGTGACAGCCGCTCATCCTTAAGTGATTATTTTCCTCCATCTTCACAACAGAGCCAGCTGGATCTGTACACAATACATGAATAATGTCACCCATCCATTACTCATATTCATGTAAACCTGCAGACAATTAAAATTTTACATGTTTCAAGAAATGACATCAGCTTCTTGTATCTGCATAGTCTAACAACCTAATCAAGGATGAATTTAACAGACTGCACTAATCTAGGGATAATCTGCATTTTTAATGAGTGAGATGGAACTCATAGTGTCAAGCTGTCAACCAGAGTTTGTGTAATGGTACTGGCACATTAACGTTCAAACATCATCGTTTATTGCCTTTATATCTTTCCAAATGTGTAGTTAAACCAAGTTTGCAACTTCTGGGCATCTGTGCAATGCGAGTTGTGCCATCAGAAGATGCGGAAACACCATGATTCTCAGAAAAGGATTCAGTGCCAATATTCTGTGTCGCAACCAGACAGCATTTCCAGGAGACAACAAAGCTACTGTTACAAGTTATTTAATTCTTTAATTAACATTTAACTTGATAATTACTGATAGCACTCACCTGTCACCCCAGACTTTGACCAATGAGCTCCTGAGAAGTCATCTCTGACGAAAAAATCAGTTTGGTTTTACTTATAAAGTGCTATTTTTCACTCCATGAGATTTTTACTTAGCAGAGACAAAGGAAACTAAATCTCATGTTCTTGGACAATTGAAGCAACCACATGATTAAAGTGTCGACTTTGCAGAACAACTCCTTGCGACTTTCTGTGACACTGTTAGACTGTCATGTTTGTCGAAGATCGGAGGCATTGACTGGTACATACGATTAAACAGCGGAACTAATCCACAGATTCTCTACACGATAACCGAAGATATTTCTTCAAACAAGTTACTGTAAAATCCCTTGTACTTAGCCTTCCTGAACAGCCCAACCATGTGGAGTCCAGTGGCATTCCCTCGCAAAGGTTTTGGGGAGCACTTCAGTGTTGTTTTCTTCAGACGTCGCTTTGGACAGAGGTTTCTCAGTGGTTCGGGCTAACGGAAATGTAAGACATTACTTTGTTTAGCAAAATCACAAGGTTTACGTTGCCCAGAGTGATTCTCATCACATCTGACTATTTCTGCTAGCTGGTGAGTGTACCACCCAAGGACCTTAGCGTCAGCTAAAACACCAAGCCTCATAGGTTAACTTATTAGATTACCATTAAGGTTGAATTCGTTTAGCAATTCGCTTAATTCCTAACCACTCTACATGAAACATACTCACCATTTATAATAGTTCTGAAGTCAGTTGTACATATCTTAAGTATCTGAGGTGAATATATGCAGTACTACTGGGGCATTCGTCCCTACTAAACACGCTCCCTGTCGGGTCGTCTCTGTATGTCTTCCCAATGGCTAAATTTTCGATCCTGTCACTTCATTTGTGTTTCTCCGGAGCGTCTCTTTAATTAACCAATCCCACGCTTCGACCAGACGTTAAACTTTACATCACGATCCGGCCCGGGAAAATGACGCGCCTGACAATTAAAGGTTTACATCAAAGCCATCAGGACTTAAAGCTTAGTGAAATGCGTAACTGTTTCCAATTTGTCTCGATATGATCGATATGTCTATAAACTGCACGGAATCAACAATTATCAACACTGTTTCATGAAATCTTAAGTAGTAGATCTAGCTTTACAGGTCTTTGAATATCTTGTCTGTTGGCTTAAAATCGCATTCAAAATAATCACTATATTGTATATTAATGAGTAAGACCGAATTGCTACTTCTCATTTCCTTGCAGTTGTGGGATGCCCTTGTTTCACCCCAACAGTCCGATTCTGATGAACGTTATTGTAGCGACATCTTGTGGTTATTTGAAAAGCAACTTCCAACGGGCATGTCAGATTTTCCCGTCAAACATATTGCAGGACCCCAAGCATATTTTACTGTACTTTAACTGCAATAATGTGTGGAGGTATGGAGTCATAACGACCATAAAGAATGCCTTGTGGCAGCCCTGCAAAGATTTTTTTTTCACCCATTGCCTTAGGGATTTGTCCATGTCAGCTGATGATTGGTGCCCGTCTGATGGTGGTGAATTAGAGAAAATCAGGCTAAATTCAACACTTGGTCTACACACTGTACAGTAGACTATTCAGTGCGAACTACACAAGATAATCCAAATGACGATTAATCCCTACTGCCGTATAATAACCCTCAATGACACACAATTTATGCCATGTTTTCACATCAATTTATTTACTCAATAAAACTCAAAACAAATGCAAAGTTATGCAAACACTGACTTGGCCCTATTTGCTCAAACTGAGACAACACAAGAGTGAAGGTGAGCTTGCGTCTTAATGCAGGTGGGTGGATATATGTGGTCATGGCAGCATGATCCTGTTGATTTGTACTGACAACCAGCATCACTTTCTACCTACTCAGAGCCTTTTTAAAAACCTCCTATCACTAAAAAAAATTTAACCCGCCCCCCAAAACAGTTTGTGCAGCTGTCACAAGCTGTGTGACATAATAAATATCAAAACAAAATAAATTAACACAGCAAAAATTAGCAGCAAAACTGAATGTCATCAAATATGATATGATTAAAACAGTACTGTTCTAAGCCTGATTGCCAGGTAAATAAATTATTTTTTTCACAGTTACAATGAAAACTTTTGTTCTAACATGCTCAGTATTCAGTCGGCTAGCAATGTCAGGTATTAATATAAAACACAGCCCCCCCCCCCTTCGCCGAACCCCCACTTTATGATCAACACCCAATGGGCCTCTGATAACAAAACCATAAAAATTAGTTTACAAATATATCAGTCATTCACTGTTAATGCCTAACATTCACATGCTCACAGTAAATATGCAATTGAAATTAGATGGCAAAATTAATTTTATGCTCTTCATAAGCATTGTATTTGATGTATCTTTTAGATTCTTTTTTAACACACATTTTCACTCAGATCCCTTTTTTTTCTTCAATGTTGAACTGCATCAATAGTTTCCTGTAGCAGGTTCATCTTCCCCTCAAATGCAGTAACAATTCTCAGTTGTGTACCTTCACATAAAATAATTCATTCTCCAATTTCCATTGAAATAACCAGAAATTGGGTGGTTACATTTAGCAAAATTAAAAAGGCTACAGAACTGCAAAAAAACATGTTTCAAAGGAAATGCCGTCATAGGATGAAACACAGGCAGGGAGAGCTGTTATTCATTGGAAATGGAGTCAAGAACAAGGTAAAAAAAATGCCAAAAAAAAGAAAAATCTAAGGCAAATAACAGCACTCTTTCTTCCTCCTCATTTTGCCCCCCTCCCCCTCCCCCCCCCCCAACGCTTCTTTGTCATCATATTTACAGCTTTAGTCCATTGTGCTACCCCCATCTACATTTCTTTTGTTTTCTTCATTCTCTGTCATTGTGTGAAAACATGCTGAGACAACTATGTCATGTTATTGTTGTTGCTACGGTGTCAGTGAGAGAGGGATGAGAGAGCCTTTTGATATTTAGATGTAGTGCATGAGCTGTAGTTGGAAGAGACAAACATATATACAGTACATGAGGGACGCCCATAGATACAAAGGGAAACGAGGAGTTATTAACAGCGTGCAGTTGGGAGAGTATTTCAAAGGGGGATGAAGGACAGGAAGTGAGGGAGAGTGGGAAAAGAGGGAATGGCAGCATGGGAAAAGATTTCAGTATTCATCCTGGTCCAAGTGAGCCTGCTCCTCAATGTCATCATCCTCAGGTGGTGCAAAGCCATCCTAAAATCACAGTGACAACCAAACGTAAGGTTAAGGCCCTGATATGTTAGAAGTGTACTGAGCACTCCAGTGATAACATTTCTCTGAACCACTAGATTTTACAATTAAATAAACACATAAAAACAAAAACATAAAGGAGATTTCAAAGACTATTTCAGCTGCTAGCTTTGTACTACAATTCACTTAAGTCAAATACTTTGAGAGAAATTATTTTAAGGATCTGAAATTTCAATATCCACATTTGAAATTCTGTTGTGAGGCAACCTATTTAAGGCAAATTAGTACAATGTAGGTTAAGATGTGAAATGCCGTACCTCTGTAGCATAGAGTATGTCAACTATCCTGGTGATGATGGGGTTGTTCTCGCTCTCGTGTTCTTGGCAAATTAGTTCGATGTCTCGTAGTTTGCTGAAATAGAAATCTCTCTCCTTCTCCAGCCCATCCACAGTCAGTTTTAGCTCCATTAACTAAACACAGGAGGCAAGGAAGACAAGAATGGTATTTGATAGTGCATTTAAAATACATGATATTATCACCAAACAATGTATTTAACCAATCAAAACATGCATCTAGACTGTCATATGAATACAAAATATGGTTGGGCAAAATTCTGCCTTTGAAAAATGAAAAGCTGTTCGAAAGATCACTTCATCGAGATATCTATAATAGGACACAAAAGACTAAACACAGATTTGAAATCAACAAGAACAATTAAATAAGGTGTAAAAATACAGAAAATTTGATGCTACAAAAAACAAACCAAATTTGTCTATAACTGATAACATGGCAGCATAGTTTGTATAGAAACAGCAAATTTATACCACTCCACTGAGCAGTCAAAGGAAGAGTAAGGCCTTCTTACCCTCCCTAGAACTCTACCTGCTGATTAAGCTCCATGATCTCCGCATCACTGCCCCCATTCCGTGCCAGGGCGGGGTTCTTCCTTATAGTGGTGGTCGTCACCCTCTGTGGCGTGGGCATATTTTTGGGCACTGTTGGAGATGTTCTCTGTGGTCCTGAAATTGCCACAGTTTCAGAAGTTTAGCCAAGCCCATGGTTCTGTCAGTGTTATTCAGAACAAAGGAACAGACAATTCATACCATGCATTTTAAGCATAGTACTTTAACTGATACTCAACATAATTTGAACTGAAAGAATAATGTGATATTGTGATAGTCCCATATTTGTCATTTTTTATGAATATTTAAATATATTTAGGCAATGTTAACAATGGTATGAGTGTAGTGTCATACATCTATTTGTGTCACTTTCTGCTCATGAAGAGTTTTATGAAATTGTATTATCAAATGATTAGGTTATATTCGTCAGACACAAAGTATGTGATCAGAATGTGGAATTTTGCTTTGGTCTGTTTATGACCTCAAACTCTCAAAAGACTTCTTCAAATTCTGTTTTTTATGATAAAGGTATGCCAAACTAATATCAGTTTATTCTTCAGATGAAATGGGAGTTGTATTGGCAGAAAATCCAGATCAATTCCCATTAACATCACAAAGTAATTATCCTGTAATTATCCTCAAATTCAATTGTCTTCCAGCTCCAAGATTACTGAATATGTAAGAGGATGTCCTATGGTTTGTCATAAATAATAGAGATATAAGGTTGGTTGAACTGTACTTTGAAATGTAGGATTTACTATGGGTGATGTACTGCATGATTAATATAAAGAAAGCACACACACACACACACACAGACACACTCAGAAAATTTTAGACCACACACTCTTTTATGTCAAGCCATGATGCATTAAAGCATTTAAAGATCGTTTCTATTGAAATCAGGGGTTATTTGACCTACTCAGATGGCACTCGGCAGGCAATGACCTTCACAGGTTAGCTCATGGAGAAAAAAATCATATGGTGACAATGCACTAAATCCTCACACCAGAGGAAAGCACACAGAAAGAGACTTTTTTTTTCTGTTTATCTTGCAAGCTATCACTATCACCACTTGATCCACAGCAAGTCAGCATTAGTATGGGCAAACAGTTTTTAGAAGCAATATGGATCATTTACTTCTATAACAATGTAATTCAAATATGGATATCAAGATCTTGGGATGTTTTGACAAAATGTTTTGTTTGCTCATAAATGCAAGGTTTATAGTAAAGCAATCATTCTGAAGACCGTGCAAGAACTAGCTGCTTGCAGAGCACGCTTTCAAACAATCAGAGAAGCTCAGCAGTCAATGCAGCAAATATAGAACCTTTGGGTTACCTGAGGGGCCACAAGTTCTCTTGGGTTTGTGGGAAATATGTTCACCTGGATTGGGGGGAGGAGCCACATCCTGGCCCTGTCTGGCTTGCACAGGGTCGTATTCCTTTCCATCGTAGTTGGCATCAAAGAATTTCTTAAACCACTGGACAAATTCAAAGTTGTCCTGGAACTTTCCTTTGACAAGTTTCTCCACAGGGATTATCTGAAGAAGTCAGGCAAAGGCAGAACAGAGAAGAACAGAAACATTGAAGGATCCTGTGATTAAAGGATTTGATGACGTCAAGTTTATTGCCATGTGTATCGTATCCAGATGATTAGAATTCATATACTGCATGAAACTATAATAGGCTAGTCCTAAATTACATAATGTCACAGCATTGGCTTCCTCCTTTTAAGCTCTTGAGTTAAACTTGAATTTAAAATCAAGAGACGGATTCCATAACACACACATTCGAAGATAATGACCTATGATGGGATTTGTAAAACAGCTCAGGGGCTACTGAGATAAACAGAGAGCATGGAGTGCCTATATTCTAAAAAAGCTCTCTGGGATACAGTACAAAAACACAAAGCGTGATGCAAAAAAAAAAAAGAAAACAAATCACTGACTTTGTCAACACTCATCCTTTTGAAAGCTGCCTGGAGGACTTTGAAGTTATGTATATACTCGTGCTCCAGTTTTGCTTGGAATTTAACCTTCTTCAACAGGATACAGCCCGGAAACAACATGTCCATAAACTGACAATATGCTGCCCCTGTAGACAAAGGGAAAAAATCCACAGCGGTCATGCTTTCTGTCGAATACAAAGAGAAAGCTTGTGTTTTCTTACAACTGTCTCAGCCTCTGTGCTGGTTTTCTCAGTCTCTGTGTTGGTTTGTTTGCAAGCAAAAACTTCTTAAAGACTCTAATCCAAACAACAATTCGATTTTCGATCTTCCAAAAGGGGAAGAAGGCAAGTCATTGATTTGCATTTCAGATATTGCTGTATGAACATGTACACCATCTATTCAGTATGAACATATGTACAGATCATGCTAAAGGTACTTCATTAAAATGTGGGTGTGGTCTATGGATTTTTTGGACTAGCCCAAAGCCTCACCTGAACACAGCTGTTCTATTTTAGTGTAGGTGAGTTGTAGGGAGTCGTTAACCCATGCCAGCATGTCATGTCGGCTTAGGTTTTCAATAGTAACAGACGTGGAGTACACATTCACTGCCATCTCCTGTAAATATAAATATGAACATGTTTTCACACCTGGCCACTACATATACACAATGATATTTTTTAAGCATTATCACTTTCTTAACAGGTTACATGGACCATTGCAGACAGAAATATATTAACATTAACATGAGACACAAAAAACCTTAAGATAAATATTAAACATAAACAGTAAGAAAGTAACAATATGCTCAGCAAACAGAAAGCTTACTGTACAAACAATACGGATTAATCAAATCTAACAGAGTATTTCAGAAGACCTTGTGTTCAACTAGTAGTTAAACAGAATCACTTAGACCTACACCTAATCCTTCTAGATTAAGTAGAGTGTATTTCGTGTCACAGAGATGTTAGCATCAGACACATCTGGCCATCTTATCAGCAGCAGAATGCCATGACAAGACAGAACAACAGAATCATAGCTAAACTAGTCCTAAAATATAAAATCAGCCCTTCTCACAATAAACTATCCCTTCTCACTAATTTCTGCAAATGTAGAAGGCATTCTGAAAACTAATTCTGAGGCCACCAAGTGTATAATTTAGCTTTGGATTTGGAAAAAAAATACTCTTGTAGTTCAGAAGTTCCTTCAAGTCTCTCTCCGTTATCCGTCATATCGTTAACTTCTGCCTTGTCATCAGGAAACAATGCAATCTCACCCGAATATGAATAGGCATTCTTCAGGTAAAATCAAGAAAGAATAAAAAAGATCCGGCCCCCCAGAGCACATACTTACAGATTTACATATTTAATAAAACGCCTCAGTTAGAGTATGGAATTGAATACCCGTCTTCTATCACAGACAGGGGCATCCACAATGCTCAGTATTCACCGTGTGCGCACACGCACTATCCAGGGATAGTATCACCGGACAGCGTTAAGACTAATGATGAATTAGGTGAAAATTACGGACATAACCAAATTCAGCAGTTGACTAGCCATGCGTTCAAAAAGGACATAAAAGGTTACGTTGTGTTTTTATAATTTACATATGAACGCAGTGACTGAGGGATAAGGCAGAATCGCATGCGATGGGAGCGCATTCTTGAGAAGCTGCGAGGTTGTGGGTCTGCTTCTAGGCCACGGATGTGGGAACATTGCATCGCTTGCAATTTGTCTAGTTGTCTCTGTTTACTCCTTTAGATGGGCGGCGGGTAGTTGTTTTGTTAAAGAAAAATACTGAATGTATAGTTGTATATACTGTATGTGGCGAATATTACAAATTCCCACCCGTTGATAAATGAAATGTTATTCGGACAGCCTATTCGGCCCCCTCTGCAGGCCTTGTCGAATATCTCCCGCACAACATTGTCATTGTAGGCGAATTCTTCCATTGAACGGACAGGATATGTCGCCGCTACATAACACCCAACAAAAGCAAAAAGTCCGAACTCCCCATCTCTAACATCAGACAATAACTCGGGGAAATTTAAAATGAAGACACATTTCTCTTTACTCACTGTGTTGAAGAAGCCTGTGTGATATCACGCTGGCAGTAAGCTATTTCTTCTGTCAAATCTGACGGCCGCCACCGTTGGTTGCCAGATTCAGCTCGGTGCAGTAACGGGCCGCCCCCACCACTACCACGCTTGCCTGCAACAAACTGGCACCTCGTGCGCTTGCGCTCCACTCGCAACGAGAGGGGGGCATTACCAACGCTGTGACACAGCACGGATGGATCATTCTAGGCTCTTTAGATCAGTAGGCTATTCATGCGTAGAATGGCATGAGATTGGTCTCATTAGCAAAATATTTTTAAAACAATAGGAATTATGAAAACGCCTGCTACAGCATTTTTTTTTACTTATTGTAACTTAATTTTATGCGATACCGTTCTTGTAGTCGTAGCTCACCTGTGTTCACTGTTGTGAATGTTTGTTTAGAGCTTTAATATTATTTCATTTTGTAAAAACTCGGGCGTGAGGATTGGAGAGCTTTTATTTTTTACGTATTTATGACATAAACATAATTTATACAGTGAAAACAAAATTAAAAAAATTAAAAAAAAAAAAAACCTTAAACAGACATCAAAAGTTTTCAGCACCAGTAGAAATCCTTGCAATGTTGTTGTCTAACAACTTATTTAAGTGTGACACTGTGTTAAGCTATTAAACTGCACATAAATTCTAAGTGATGAGCTTTCAGTGTGAATGGTTTCATATTATACAGGCCTTCATAAGCAGGGATGGGCACACAGACACTGGTGGTTAATTCCAGCACACCTGAATATACAAAATCTTTTTTATATTTGGCCATCCACAGTGGTTGTAGTTAATTATATAGAATTCAGACCTCAGACCAGTGTAGAAACTGTTTTGTTATGGCAAAAGACAAACTAGTGTAATACGTGAATAGGTTGTTGTTATTGAAGAAGCTAAACTGATGTTGTTTAACGCATTACCATCACTTTACATTTTGACCACACTCCTCCCATGTAACAACATGGTGTTACATTGGGCCTAATGCAACTGATGGAGAGAGAGTTTTTGGAATGCAAAGTTAATGTCAAGAGAAATGTGTTTGGTTTTTTTTCTATAGGGAATTCTGATGAGATGTTGTGGAAACTGTTTGTTAAAAATGTTTCAGAATATTAGTCCAGAGCTACACCAAAGCACACATAAGTTTCACGTGACACTCTGTGTGAGACATTCACTACCATCATTCACATTAATGGGAGGAGCACAAACATGTGCTAAAAACAGTAATGTAAACAATTTTGCCAATAGGCCCTTTAACAATGAGAAACACAAAGTCTAGACAACCCCTAAAAATGGCCAAAATACACTTTTTCATCACATGAGCAAAACAGTGTCATATCAAAGAAGAAAATGGCATCCGTTATCTTGGTGTTCAGTGATATGTTTTAAGACAATAAAACAAAAATATACACATACACGTACAGTCTGGCATATTTTGTTGTAGTGGCATGAATTTGATCTCAAAAGTGTAATATTGCAGATGATCATTTTTACATACTGAGCCAGTGGATTATGAATACCCCAAACATTTACACATAACATAAAACTGAAAAAGGAATATTCATGCTAGTACATAGAGTATGATCCATGAACAGATGCTGCTAATGTGTCTTTCCCTGTGTTTCTCATCCCAGTTGATGTGGACAGACAGGAGTGTAGTACATAAGTGCAATTCCAGAGGTGAAATACTGAGGTAAATGCATAACCATGTGCTCACACAGTAAAAAATTAATCAGAAAAGTCAAATGTGTTGTTTTATGTATATTAAAGCACTGATTAACATGTGGCTGGAAAAACAAAAAAAGAAAACTGAGCTAAATCTACCAATTGCAATTTCACCAAATTTACCAATTACTCTTTTTAAGTCTGCTAACTGCCACAGATCACAGTACATCGTTGGGAGTGATTTGACAGAAGGATTGCAATCAGGTAAACAGAACAGTAACACCACAAATGCTTTTAAAACAATAAATTGATCACAAACTGAGCCCACACATTCTACACTATACACTCAGTTCATTGTTCAATATATCAAGCACAATGTTTACCCTTTCTTCAGTTGACTGACATTTAGGTTTTCTGTGTAATACTAAGATGATTAAATCAAACACTAAAAAAACATTGTTCTCATTGATCCCAAACATATATCAATAATGATAATGTTCAATTCAGAATTTAGAAAGTGCTTTTTTTTACTGGAAAGTGGCAACTGATTAAGAACAAGGATGTTTTGGTCAGATATGAATTTGCTTTGCTATTTCTATTTTAGATTCATAGTTATCGCCAACTGGTTCCAATTTAGCGGCTCCTGTAGTTACCAGATACCACTAGATCTACCACCAGGGGGAGCCAGAATCCTTGCTGAAGATCTCTTTGGAACATTATCATCGATTTGGGCACCTGTCAAAACATAATAATAATAAAAAAAAAAACCCTCTGTCAGCTCTGCAAGGTGATAATTAATTTAACATTAACAGTGATTATATGATAGAAAAGGACTAGCAAGTTAAATGACTCTGTTGACACCTAAGTATAGATCTTCATGTTGCATTCCAGCAATGTGATGTAGTATTTCAGTTATGTGTTTAATGTTAATTTCATCACAGGATAAACTGAATACAAATCAATGACTTGGGTAATGAAGCTATGCATATTGTAGTGCTATAAGCCAAGTCATAAAATCAGTGTGGTGTTATGTTACCAGACAGGCTGAAGCTGGACTCATGGAGGTCTCTCATCCCACCGTGGCGGGTGCACGGCCGGGTGGGGGTGAGTCCATCCGTAGGGCCCGAGTCCTTCTTTCCAGAGTTGTGCACGGCAGCGACGTCACCAGTGTAAGGGCTACGCTCCACCCCCTTAACAGCCTGACACTGTGAGGAGAAGCACGACACAACACATTCACCAGGGATTTGTATCATCTTCAACCGAGTCAGTTCAGGGAACAAACAGAAGTTCAGTTCAGTAATTTAATTTAATTCAGTATGTGAAATTCAGTTTGTAAACCAAAAAAAAGAGGCAGAAGAAATTCACAGTTCACTTTTTTTTATAGCTCAGAGAATGCATTTGCACTCTATAATTTTCTGTATTTTTTGTTTAATTTAACAGTTATACCTTCTCTCTTTGCACCATCTTCTTGTACAGGTAATCTGGAAAAGTGCGAAGGGGGTAGAACTTTCCAGAGCCCTCAGCACATGTGAAGATGCCATTTTCATAAACCACACGACCACGGCTGATGGTGACCAGGGGCACGCCGTGACAACGCAGGTTCTCATAGAGATTCACATCACCCCCCTGCCATTGCGTGGTACCAGAGATGGTCCTGTTAAGACAGATCATAGGCTTAAACAAACCTCACACATATGCCACAAAGTCAAGAGTTAAAAACAAGAGCTACAGTGCTACAGTGTAAAAAGAGTGGAAGCAAGATGTGGGGCCTATGACACTTTTATGTAGCTAGAGAAAGAAATGTTATGTATCTGTCCACAAAAAGCATTCACCCAGTATACTGACTTACATAATTGATGCACTGGAATAACATAAGTAACTGAAGCGTTTTTAAGTTACATTATATTAAATTGGTATGCACCAACAGCTACACTGCATTGCAGATACACAGTTTTTGGAAGTATGGCGATATAATAATTCGAACCATGGGGCCCTAAAGAATTACCATGTGTGCACTGTAATTACACAGGAATTAGAGACACAATATAAAATGCAGACACAATGCAGACAATATAAAATGCAGACACAGCAAAATCACCATTGTCATTCACAGATCTATGTGAATAATAAAGACATGAGAAATACTCGTATTTTTATAATTTCCACAGGAATCCACCAATGTTCCACCAATGGTATGTGAAACTGAATATCCTGGGTAATGCAAAAAAGATCAGAGTCAAATGTTCTAGACAGCTAACACAGATTATACCACCTGAATGGATGGTGTCACCTTATTCTCTCTTACCTGGTCGCATCAGGGTCCCAGACCACCACGTCAGCGTCAGCTCCGGGGATAATCCTGCCTTTCCTGGGGTAAAGATTATAGATCTTGGCTGCGTTGGAGCTTGTCACAGCCACAAAGCGGTTCTCATCCATCTTCCCTCCAACCTGACAAATAAAAGCAGACAGACCACGTTATCTGATGCCTTCTGGGAGTGAGAAGATTCAATTTATCATTTACCGCTGCCTAATCTTCAATGGATTTTTAGTCATGACCCCAGATTGCACAGGGGTTAAGACTTTTTAGGACAGTATTATACCAGCAAAGGTCAAGGATCTGAGGAGAGTTTGACCTACTATGATGGCGTATAAAATGTCAGTGAAAACAGGATGAGTTAACTCACCACTCCTCGTTCCCAGATCACACTCATTCGATCCTGTATCCCTGGTACTCCATGAGGAATCTTAGTGAAGTCGTCTTTACCCATGGCCTTCTGTTTGGTGGTGAAAGGACGGTGGTCTGACACCACAACATTCAGAGTGTCACTATATGTCAGGGACAAGAAAGAGTTGTGCTTAGTAAATGTGATCACAGTATGAAAGAGTCTTATATGAAAAAGTAACATTGGGGCCAGAGAGAGAGAGAGAGAGACAGAGAGAGAGAGAGAGAGACCTACTTCCCCAGAAGACTCATCAGGTAGTTGGGTGTGTTGGGATCCAGACGCAGTGGGGGTACAGTAACAAAGGCAGCAGCATGGGCCCAGTCCTGGTGATAATACTGCATCCCATTTATAACTGCATGGGCTGTGGTGGTCTCCCCATGGACCACTTTACCTGTACACACACACACACACACACACACACACACCCAGAGTAGAGGGAGAACAATATTAGAACATGGAAGGAAACATGGAAGAGGACACGAGTCTGCTATTATGTCCCATGACAAGCAATGTTACTGATTTACTGTGAGACACATAACATTCCTGATCAAACAGCAAACATTCAATTTAAACCGAGTGACAGTTGTTAGACGGGGCTTAGTTTGAACAACATTACCCTGCATCTTGGCTGAGGCTACGACATCTCCTGCTGACATGCTGGACACGTTGACAAGGTATATTGGACAATGGGCCTGAAAGGAGGAGACTCGATAAGAGAAAATATCTGCATATTCCTCCAAACTTCATTAAAACATTCATTTGGATGTGTGTCAGATTAATATACCTACCATCATACCGAACTGCTATAGCGGATACAGCATAAAACTGAAAATCAAGACAAGTTTCTGTATTTGCTTCTCAGAACTACTTTTTTTTTTCAAATTTGTAAATGACAGCAGTTTACATCTTCTCTCGGGAACAAGGACAAATGTTCAGTACTAAAATACAGAAGGAAAAACTTTTTACCAGTACACAACATTCCATTAAACTTTTCAGAACATTGCTGTGAACTTTCTGGTTCCAAACATGTTTAGTTCAACCCATCGCTATTGACCATGAATCAACACCTTGACAGCTCAGTTCATGAGCTGAACCATGTGTGTTTGAGCTGAGATAATGTAAACATGCTGAAAGAAGAGAGACCTGCAGGACTTTCAAATACAGCACTAGGGAACTGCAGTACTCACTCTATTAGCAATGGTGATTGCTCGGTGGGTGGCCTCAGCTTCCAACTGCAAAGTGGAAAGTGATTTTTAATGAGAAATAAATAGACACAAAGGAAAGGCAAGGCAATACAACACAACACAAGAGGCGTCTTATTTCAAAAATTAAAAAAAAAAAGAAAAAATGAACAATGGCAATCTAATATACCTCTGTTTAAAAACAAACAGGACAACATTGTAAGACAGAGCGACAATTTACACTGTAGATAGAGTACTGATAATGAGTAACGAATGAAGGATGATCAGTGAATCGCGGAGGTTGAGCCTGTACCTCTTCAGGGCGGCTAATCTCGATGCCCTCCGGCCCACTAATGCCCAGGTCCAAGGCCTCCTTTGCCCCCTTAAGAAGAAAGCAGAGTGACACAAAGCAATCAGAGTGTAATACAAACACACAGAGATTCTTAAAAAAGTCCAAGTGAAGAGCGAAAATAGTGAAAAAAAAAGAGTCAGTTAAAGAGTAATATACATTATATATATATATACACACACACACACACACATACATATAAATATATATATATATATATATACATGCACACATATACATACATACAGTATATAAGAATAAATGAGGGTTTCTCTTGTAAGTATGAAACAACAGTGTGAGGATCCCAGCTAACCTCTGCCACAAGCTCGCCATTCTCAGCATGGACACGAGCCACTGCACCGATGTCCTTACAGTTCTGAAGAGCCTGGAAGAGTTCGCTATCTCTAAGCATATACATGTCTTTGTAGGCCATGAACATCTGGAAGGAGTTTACACCTTTGTCCCGCACCAGCGACTCCATCTGTGCTCGTGCCTGAGACAACAATCACAAAGTTGGCCAAAGAATATCCTCTGTGGTTGATGCAAACAAAAATAGTACACAGTTCCATTAAAAGCTAAAATGAGTTTGCATAAGTTGTCAAACCACTGTGGTGGTCAGTGTACCAAAATATTAGCATTAATGTTACAAAAATCTAAAAGTTACGATGAAAGGAATACAATAATAATTTTAACAAAAAACATTAAACTAATTTAATGAAAAAAAGATAATCAATCAGACTCAACAATAGTCCATGAAATGTCCAAGAATCCTACGTATATTCGCAAAGGGTAGCATAAGAGACCATTTGTGAAGATGGCTTTGCCAATTAGGCGAGTGGAGGCAGTACCTTGGGCCCCCACCAGGTGACCCCAACATGCAGGGCATAGTCACAGCAGGTCTTGGCGTCAGCCTGGGAGCGACATTTCTCATATGCCTCCAGTAAGGACTCGTTCTTCTCTGGCAGGACATGACCTATCACCATAGTAGTGCCTCCAGCTAGAGCAGCCTATGAAAACACAGACACAGTATTACTACAGAAAGATCCTATGATCTAAACATGCCTCAGTAACAGTTTGTCCTAGGGTTAGCGCTGTTACATTGTCACCCATCCCTTTGACATGAGCATGCATCATGTTTGATGGAGGTGAAAGAAGAAAATAGAGATACTGAGACGCTGTATGTTCTTACAAGCACAACTCTGTAAAACATGTATATATGAATATTGACCATAACTGTCTCCTTTAAAAGTCAGCTGATACTAGAGAGTGGACCAGTGTTCTGTGAAGGGGGTGTGTATTTGAGAACCATTGTCTCAGAGTACAATAGTGTGAGTGAATAGGCTTTGCAACAGTCTTTGCAGCAGCTCCCTGGTATCTATGGAAACCAAAACTGATCTGCATTTGTCTGTGTGCACGGCCAGTGTGACGTCAGCGTCGGGGGGAAGCGGCTGAGGGGGAGAGGCGTGTAGATGGATGGCAAAGAATGCCACTTGTGTCTGTAGTGGTTAACAAGCTCAGGCCAGATAACAGATCCTTCATTTTTCAACCTAAACACAACTACACTCTAAAGCTAAATGTGCATATGTGTGTGTGTGTGCGTGTGCTAGAGTGTGTCTGATGCCTGATGGTGAGTCATGCCACATGGTTCACTGTAACAGCCTCAGTGCCCAGGCGTCTCCCTCTCCTTCTCCTCCCTCTATCATAGCCTCAGTACCCAGTCATTTCTCTCTCTCTCTCCTCCCTGTCACTGCTCACTGACCCATGGGAATAGTCTGGACAGCACAGCCTGCTACAGTGCTCAAGGCTCTATTTCTGGACCCTAATAAAGCATGTATGCACTAAATTTAGCAATCATGGATTCCTCATCATTATATCACCACAAATGCAGCTTCTGATTCTTAGTCGACCAAGCAAAAAAAAAAAAACAAAAAAACACCGCACCACACACCACACTGCATTTTCTTTCTTTCTTTTTTTTTCTTTTTTTTTTTTAACTGAAATAGGCTACTGGCCCAGCAAAGGATAGAGCAGCTTCATTTCATGCTATTCAAAATATTATGAGCTCAGACTCACAGAGTCACAGGAAAAAAAGGCCAGGCTCTGAGCTCTCGGCAAGGGAGGGGCACAGGGGTTGTGCCTAGTGCAGGGAAAAGCTCATTCAACTGAAGGGAGATGAAAAGTGCCTAGCAGATGGTGAGGTCTCCACAGCTGTGGATACCACAGTGGCTAAAGATCAATCTTCACTAGAGTTACTTTAGCCTCCATTAGTCAGCTCTATGTCACCTTATCCCCTCTTTCTGTCTGCCTCTTAAACAAATATTCCTGCTGATCTCTCACTAAATGCACGTTCAAATTCAGTAAAACCACCAATCCACAGTGACATGGGCACCTTTTTACCACTTCAGGACATTATTTGATACCTTTACTCTCAATGGTCGTCTGCTTCGGGAATAGCTCTTTCTTGAGGAAACATTGTAAGCCACTGTATTAATTACTCTGGTTTATAATGTTTCACCACAAATCTGTTATTCCCAAAGTAGATGACCATTTGGAATAAAAGCAAATATTCGGAACAAAATCAATAACATTTATCCGATCGTGGTGCTCAAGTTATTTTGCTCTGGAGCAGTATTATAAGATATAGTAAAAAAAAATTTATTATATCATATTAATTAAATACAGGATTAGCGTAATGGTTGATTTCCTGAATTTGATCTCAAAATAATGCCTCGGAACACAGTAACTTTAGCATCACGATCCGATAAGACCAGCATTAAAGTGAGACTGTCAAGGTCCAGCTGAGCTATTTGTACCTTTGTGCCACTGTAGTAATCATCCACAGTGGTAGCATTCATGAAGCTCTCCTGGAGGTGAACACTGGTGTCGATGCCCCCTGGAAGGACCAGTTTGCCTGTGGCATCAATCACCTTAGCTCCACCTGGTATCATCAGTTCTTTTCCCACTTGCTGAATGATACCGTTCTCAATGTACACATCAGCCTCTTGAGTGAAGTCATCGTTAACCACCTTTCCTCCTTTAATCAGGATCCGGATCATTGCTGAACTGGAAGACATGACTCTGAGAGGGAGAGACACAAGAGAGAGAGAGAAATGAACAAGCAAAAATCAGAGACTAAGAGCTCAAGTGTCTGAACAGCGAGTTCTGTTTGATTCCTGGGGCAACCACCATTAAGAAACATTGGAAATATGGAAATATACTGATACATAACGTCTGATGATATATGATATTCGATATCATTTGAAACAATTTTGACGAGTTTAGATAAAGCCTTATCGCTGACTGAAGTTAATGTAGAAGGAAGAACATGAAAGTAGACACTGACTATGCCATTATTCCGACTGGCGTTAGACGGTGAAGGCATACAATATAGCTTTGAATCTTAGTCAAAAAGAATGGCATATCAACATATTGTTTGGGTTTTTGGAAAACACTACCATGTTACTAAGTCTAAAAGAAAAACCAAATCTTTTGGGGGTAATGTTCTGTGACAATATTAGTTATCAGGTCTATATAAAAGTGCTTTGTGAAATGTAGTGTTGTACACTGCATATCATGGGACTGGGTCCTTCTGTGCAGATGGTGTTTCTTTGACCTCTTTTACTTTTGACCTGGATCAGTCAACATAGCATGAGAGGTATGCAAGTGTACCCTAACAGAAATATGCCAAGCTTGAACATCAGTGTTTACCTTAATATTTTGATGGCAAACTATTTGCTCTGTGTACAGTTTTGGTGAACGTGCCAAATGTAGGCTGCTGCATTGTGGCTGTGTGGGTGCGGTTAGATCACAGCATGATGGGCTTCCCTTGGTCTCAGCTGGAGGGTGGTGGGCAGGGGAGGCAGGGAGGGAGGGGATGTCTGACTACGGCTGGGGACGGAGATGGTGAAGATGGGTGTGTACTCAAGATATTTTCTGATTCTACTACGATATGCAACTAACACGCAGCTAACATCCCAACATCCCAACACAAAACTGCCACGGGGTAAAATTTATCAGTCCTTTATTCTGATCCGCCAAGAGGCGGGCCTGCTGTTCTAACTTGACCCACTTCTGTTTTATGACACATTATTACAACTGCAGCAAAAGAATAATACTAATACTAAAAGCTGCTCTTCCATCAGCATTATAAATCTTTTATAAAACTAAATCGAACGATCTGTTTGACTACAGCGTATAAAGATGACAGGATATTTACTGGTTAGTACGTGCACATAAACTGTTTACTAATTTCCTAGCAATCTCCGAAACATGGTCAGAGTTCACGCAATGCTTGGAATGATGTTTCGCCGCCCAGTTTCACCGAGAAATATTACATGCGTCAGTTAAAGCACTTAGAAGTTATTCTCAGAAAAACGTTATGCTCGCGCATCTTTCTGACAGATTTACTCTCAATCGCATTTTTCTGTGCGGCATCGAGGACATCTGAATGTGCTGTATCTAAACAATGATAAATGGCACATCCCACTTGGACGGTGTCGAGCATTTCGCACACAAAGAGGCGACCAAGCCCTTATTGATGGAGACACATAGTACAGAATGCTTCGACAACAACCAGCCACTGCAAATACTAACAAGGGGTCAAGAAGGAAACTAAACATGTTATTTCGCCTTTGATTAGCAAGAAGATCAGGTTACGACAGTACGACGGGCAATTCATCGTTCACACGTTAGTCGAGTTAGTGGGTTTGTGTATCTGCCACCGGTTAGAATCATTTCGTTATCGCGATGAGATTTTTATATGACGTGGAATGATGGTGAAATTTTCAATATGTACTGGGTAAGAAGTACTGAAGGGACAAAATGTTCTAAGGGCCATTGCTCAAATCAACACATACATCAAAAATCACTGTCTTATAGCAGCAGATTAGCCTTACAGACGCAAAAAGTCATTCAGCAACTACACAGTACTTATGTCCATTATAAACCGTTAGACGCGTGTTAATGTTGTTACAATGTATAAATTACAAGGTCGTGGACACGTACCTCGTTCTGAAATATCCCAATTCCCCCTTTCACGTTCACTTTTCAGTAGCGGTTAATAAAACCAGCCTTCCGACACTCGATAGCTGACACAGGCAGATGCTTCAATTGGTCCAACCTTGCAAGCCCTACGTTCGCAGCATCCAGACCGTGCGAGCCGGGGACACACCAATCACCGGTAAAACGTGCAGAGACGGCCGCTGCAGTGACCAATGCAATTGCAGATTGGGCGTGCCCTCCCTTTCCGCGGCAGGAACCATTGTGTCATTTCGCACAGGGGTAGAGAAATATGGTTCTTTTAGAAAGAAAATGTGGTCATACAAACCTTAACTGTTTGAATTTTCTATCCCTTCAACCTACAACGTTTTGGAAATATATTTCTTAGTCAAGTAATATCGGGCATGGGTGACATCCTGACTGACATACTGAACTAAAAATCGTTTTTAAAATAGTCTAGACACGGTTTAATAAAACGTTATTAGGTGTATGAAGGGTCACTCATACTTTATGGAAAACAATGCAATATGGCTATTGTACCTCAGTGATAACCTTAAGGTTACTAATACATATGGCCAAACTCTTCAAATTAATGTTGTAACGCATGAGTATGACAACATTGTTTGATTTTTTAAAATTTTGGTTATGAACATTGAATAAATGATATCTAACCAGCGAGAAAAAAGACTCAAACGTTAATTTCGCTGCTGATTTGCATAAGTCAATGAAAAATAACAGGAGGTACTTTTTTTTTTCCACAAAAAACAATACATTTATTCAAGTGTTCTCCAGCACAAGTACATAAGGAGCCTTTTTCTTCTTTCTGGGCACATAACAAAAGAAAGGGAGAGAGGAGGGAGGAAAGAAGTGGAGAATGACTGCTACATTTGCTGTATGAACTGATCTCTAAGGGAACGAAGGCCAGTAACAGCTATGACAAACGAGGTCACAAAGGTCAACAACGTCACTGAGATATAGAGAACTGACCTATAATGAGAAGGAAAACAATAAGCGGTTGTGGCCAATAAATATTTGAAACAGAAAAAAAAAAACTATGCCAAACAAACAAAACGTAGGATAGGGGTTTTGCAGCATGGAATGTAGTACTTCGAAGCAATGCCTTCTGATTACTAAGCAAATACATAATGTTAACAATAAAGGATATTACAGGGTTTTTTTGTTGCTATGTCCCATTATGAGTACATGATTTTTTCCCACAGATAAGCACCAAATACAGCAATGTCTATTCTAAAACAATATAAGAATCTTTCATTAATTATTGTCATTACTTTTTTCAAGTACAAAGTTAAAATGCCTTTGTTAATATATTTATATGAGAGAGTAAAATAATAGTGCTTCTCCAATACTACAAGGAACATAAAAACAGTCATTGTCAAGACAAGTTTATTTCTCTTCCAAACAATATATTTTTCTCAATTAGATAAAATGTTTAGCACCTTAAGAAACACCTACAATCCCTCTTTTTAGTAATTAGAAAAGAAAAACAAGCCAACATAAAAAAAAAAACTTTTGCATGTAGGGCTGTGCAGTAAAGATGAGGCTGTCCATCTTAAGAGCAGTCAATGAGCTATCGTTTAAAATCACAATTTCATCCTGATCTTTTTTTTTTCCCATTCAACACATAAAATATAAATACAAAAAAAAAGAAGAAAAAAAAAAGAGAGAAATGCGGTCATCCCACCACACTAATTCATAGCTTATGCTGATTTAGTTTTGTCAATTCCTCCACTCTTTGTATTTTATTTTCAATCTGTGAATTTCTAATTGCATGATATATATTAGCAAAGAATTATATTTGTACATCTCATAGGTCATTCAAAAACAATCAAAAACAGCGACAGACAAACTATGTACATAATGTACAAATATCTGGGCATTATTATTGTACTTTCAACATGAGACAGGAGCAAACGGTCAATTTGAAATAGCTCAAAGTATCATGTATACAGTGCAACATCTAAGATTAAAAATATATTCATATTTCATACTCATTCGAATACTTAAGTATTTTTATAATCATTGCAGTGTGCTAAATGCAGTTGGAGTTTCACTATAATTTTTATACAGGTTTTCGGAGTTTTACAGGCCGTCAAAATAGCTATATTTACTGATATAATTTAGTCCATAGATGTTTTAACTAACTTGTCATCTACAGAACTGTGTAAAGGGAGATTTCTGGGGCTATCAAATTCATTAGCAGAGGACAATATATGACATAACACAATACAGCGATGCCCACTGAAAACATCTTCTTTCTGTGATCCTACATGCTACGCTGAGAACAGGCACATTCTAACGATATAGATGACCAGGTACTGCCGTAAAGTAGCTGAATATAGGGGAAGGGAGCCCATTCACTGCAGCACATTCACCACAAATATGACTGATGGATTTACCTTAACAGTTGTACTAATCCACTCTATCACATCTATTGGCACAGCCCTACTGAAATACAAAAAGTCTTACCATACATGAGGGTAAAAAGAGTTTCACATCATAGAACATAACCAAAGCAATTCACAAGAATCAAGAAGAATCAAAATACCAAAAGGAAAAACAAAAAAAAGTATACATATACAAAAGTGCTCGATATTGTTGGTAACACAGCACAAAATTGCTATAAAAAGGTAGAAGAACAATGTGAAGCCGCACCTTTTCCAAAGTTTTGCACCTGACTGAGTAATAGCTTGTGGGAGGCGCTAGTTAAGGGGGGTTTCGCCTGGCCATGAAAACGATAGGCCGTCCGCCCTGTCGCGACATCCACACACGCTAGAATTTGTACAGTAATGATTCAAGTCTGCATGATGCTAGAAAAAAATTAGCTCATCACAGACTTTGATATCAAGGTATGGATGACAAAAAACATCACTGCCCATGTGGCTGGCTTCAGGTTGTCTTTGTGCAGACATAGGCTACGGGCCTCAGTGATTGAAAGGCTGAGAGATCGGAAGAAAGCACCAGTAAGATATTGTACAAAAGCTGTTAAGGATATAAAATGAGATGTGGCATACCTGGTTTTCCTCTCATCTTTTGTGTTTTTTTTGTTTTTTTCCTCGATATTTAGCGTCGTTCAATCCTGTCACTTAATAAGTTTGCACGTGACCCAGCATGTCTAAAAACAGTAGCACCACATGAGTTGCAATGTTTTTCACCACCTTGAAGCACCATATTGTCACCTATTACAGTAGTACCGTTATTACCTTCAGTTGTGTATTAGAAACTGTAAACAAAGAGGTATTTTGTAATCTGGTGTTTTGGATTTCTTTAAGACAGACCTCTCTTGACACTGAAGAGAAAGACAGAGGTTTTTTTTTTTTCCCTCTCTCTGCAAGGCTCAGTTGCTGGAAGAGAGGGAAATTGAGCGCCATATTGGTAGGATCCATCAGCTAACAGCTAAGCTCAGTTTTTAGCCTATTCAATCTGAGGAAACACTAACCCAGGCATGTCATCAGCTACTATGCCAGCCTAAATCATATCTGTGATGTTTTCCATCCAATCAAAATTCTTAAAAATGTCACTGATTTTTTTCTTTTTTGTCTCACAGTGCCTTGAGAAGAAAGCCTCGCCTTAAGTATAGCTTGCACACATAAATCAATTCAAATACTGGATAACACTGCTAAAAAGTAAAATGAATAAAAAATTAAATAGAATAAAAAAAAGAATCAAATTTTTTAAAAACAAGAAATAACATGAAATATCTATTTTGATGTTTGACATGTAAATAATGTGCAAGAGTACAATTTCAAGGCTCTTGCTATTATTTTTTTTACATCAAATTTCATATATTTTTTTTAGACTTTAAGCATGTGTTTTAAACACAGGCAAAGTATTCTTTGAGTGGTGCAAACAAGTGGCGGATGACTGGGACACTCCACGACCTTCCCAGAAGCCTTTGCCTTGCCAGTCGGCTCATGTTGGATACGTCTGTGTAATGGACAGGGAAGCCAAACACCCTAAACAGTGCCCCCATGAGGACAGAGAAAGAAAAAACATGTTAAAAGTCATTTACAAGCAAGAGTACAGGAGGTCAGTATTTAAACACACACGCTTATGAATAAAAAAAAAAAACCTTAAACACACACACACACACATATATAGTGGCAGTTGGAAATATTCACCCCTCCTGAGATTGTAAGGAGTTACTAATGAAAGTTTTTTCAAAGAGCTAGATTTTGCTTTGGATGACTTCTTTATCAGTTGAGTGATACATAAAATTAACCAAGAAAATGTATGATGTAGTATTTGTGAGGTACAGGATATTTTATCAATCTAGCCATGTCACAATTATTCAACCCCTTTATAATATCGCTGTTTCTAAAACCTTCTGCTAGTTTTTAAAGCCTAAAGTGGAGTTAAAACATAATTAAGCCTTTGGGAACTCTATAATGATCCTTACTTTGCTTCAGCTGTGATGCATATATAAACCCCACCCATGAAGGTATTCAAGGCGAGCTGCAATCATGGGTAAGACTAAGGGGCTTTCACAAAAGCTGAGAGAGGAAATTATTTCATTGCACCTGAAGGGCATTGGGTAGAAGAAGATTTCCCCAACATTTAACATTCCAAGAAACACCACTGGGAGCATTACAAGGAAGTTTAAAACTTATGGCACAGCTGCAAACCTGCCTGGCCGTGGGAGAAAGCCCAAAATTTCATCAAGAGCCCTTAGCAACTTAATCAGGACAACTAATGAAACCCCCTTGTTACTGCAAAACACCTACAGGATGACCTGATGAAGGCTAAAATGAGTGCTTCAGTGGCAACTATAAGACGAGCACTGAATAAACAAGGACTTCATGGCCAGACTCCAAGACGGACTCCACTCTTGACCATGAGAAACATCAAAGGTCAACTAGAATATGCCAGGAGGAATTTGGATAGGACTGCAGAGTTTTGGGAGACAGTTCTATGGACTGATGAAACTAAACTGGAACTGTTTAGACACATGGACCAGCGATATGTCTGGCATGAGAAAGGCCAGGCTTATGACCAGAAGAATACCATCCCCACGGTCAAGTATGGAGCTGGGTCATTGATGATGTGGGGATGGTTTTCTGTTGTAGGAATGGACAATCTTGCCTGTGTAATTGGCATCACGGATTCCCAGAAATACCAGGCCATTTTAAAGAGGAATGTGATGCCTTCTGTTGGGAAACTGAACCTTGGCGATCACTGGACTTTCCAGTAAGACAATAATCCTAAGTACACCTCCAAGTCAACCTAAGCTTGGTTGAGAAATAGATCCTGTAATGTCCTGGAGTGGCCTTCTCATTCCCTGGATTTAAATCCCATTGAAAATCTTTGGTGAGATTGAAACAAGGCAGTTGCAGCACGGAAGCCTTCAAACATCAACAACCTAGAGGTTTTGGCACACGAAGAGGGGCCAAAGATTCCAATAGAGAGGTGTAAGAAGCTTGTCAGCGCTTACTAGAAGTTATAAAGGCTAAAGGATGCTCTACAAAGTACTGAAGCTGAGGGTTGAATGACAGTGCACATGCACATTTGTGAAAAGTTACATTTCTCATTTGAACTCAAAACTGTCAATTTATGTTCTCAAATGTATCATTCAATATTTTGTTGTTTAATGAGGCTTTTTGTCATATTTTCATTAGCCTCGATTCACATCACTATAACATATTTTGAGGCGAGGGGGCTGAATATTTCCGATTGCAACTGTGCGTATGTGTGTCTGTGTATGTGTGTGTATATACACACACACCTAGCCAAACGTAGAATGAATTGCACATATAATGTATCTGTGTTTGGTATAGCATTTTGTAGTTTCCATAATAAAGCATTTTATGCTTTTATATATAAGTATCTTATATGGCATTCTATATGGAATTGATGTAAAACTCTAACTGAACCAGTATGCTCCTCTTTGTTTTGGATCAGCATAATTCCTGTCAATACGATTAATGACTGGATGTGATGTGAAGTTGATAACGCAAATGAACATCCCTTTCACACATTTCTCAAACTAAAGTGAGCAGTGTTTTGAAAGGAAAAAATAATAAACTATAATCACTCCTTTTTCCTGTGGTTTTCACTTCTGTCTTCTGCCAGCGTTGAGGGCATGGAACTATCTTTGCATAAAAATATTGAGATTCTACATTCGGTTGCAAACCAGCTTACTTTTTTTTTTATTCCAAACCAATTAAATTTGAAGAACTGATTCTACCTAATGATTCGGTTTGAGTAATATATTATCTCCCAGGGTTACGACAACAGTAGAGCATGTGATGCATTTTCCTCCTTACCTCTCCATTTCAGTGCACCACAGAATGTCCTCTTTGTCATTCATATAGACAGGGAAATGCTGGTCTTTCCCTTGTTTTATGGAGTTTGACCGTGTAGTGATGGTCCTTACTTTGCCAAACTGAGAGAAAAAAAGAGACAAGTACTCCAAAATAAGACATCCATAAGGTTTGGCAAAACAAGCCAACAGTGGCCCTTTATTAATGAATGAGGAAAGAAATACATAGATAACATACCTTGGCCGTCCTGCCATGCTCCAGACACTCCTGAAGGTCCAGTTTGTCAGTGCTCATAGCGGTTAGCGGCCTAAAAGATGAGGGCAGAGGAAAAACAGAGGAGAAAGATGGGTGTTTGATAGGAAAATACACTTCGCTGTTCTAAGTGAGAACAAGGGTTGAAACAGAATGCTGTTGGCTTCCCTCACTATTCTTTAACTGACCTGTTCATGCCAGGAAGATTACCCCAGAAGTAGCGGGCACGGTGGGCAGCAGACACCTCCTTGGCATCAATCATTACTGGGTTGCACTGAGACAAGCGAAGGGGAAACAGTAGTTACAGACACATCAGTGGAGTCTTTATTGAGAGAAGATATATAAATAATATCAGAGTAATTACAAAAAAATATATTTGAGAACTGGTGAGTTAAAACAACACATTTTCTTTTTTCACCACACTGTCCCATGATCAATGAAATCTGCTCACTTTTCATCTGTAAAAAACCTTCAGGGCTCCTATACTGTATGTCTCACAAATCAAGTTTACCAGCAGCTACCACTTGGTGGCAGCAAAAATCCATAAACTCATATTTGTAAGATTTGTACTCATAAGGTACATGTTTAATATACCATTCAAACACAATTCATAAAACAGAGTTCAAAGCAGAGTACCTCTGCATTGTGTCACTGACAAGCAGTCTGTGTGGACATACGGACCTCGAGAAAGCGAGAGATGTCTCTCTTGTCGCTGACACCCATAGCCACCACGTTTTCAAAAAGCCAGAAAAACGGCCTCTCATCCCCCTCCTTTGGCCGCGCTTCATGTAACAGCCGGTAAAACTCAAAGAACAGTCGACCAGTGCCCTCTGTATAAAAGAGACGTGGAGAGAGAGAGAGAGAGAGAGAGAGAGAGAGAGAGAAAGAGAGGCTCAGAATAGAATGTTGCGTGTCAATAAGTGAAATAGCCATTAACATGACTAAAAAGGTTTTACCATAGAGGCCTTTCCTTGCTGGATTTACAATGGACAAGTCGTTGCAAGGGCTTCCTCCAATGACAAGATCAAAAGGACCCCATTCTTGTATCTGTGGGAAGACCAGCAGAAAGAGAGAGAAAGAGAGAGAGAAAGAAAGGATGAGAGAGAACAGAGGAGTGAAGTTCATACCCTTAATATTCATAACTCAACATAGCAAGCACTGTAACTAACATAGTAGTCTAATATCTATTAAATATTTTTAACAGTTCATAATGGTCCTAGCTTTCCATTTTAGCGATTTAATCCAACATAGAACATCATATATCCTTATGAGTACACTACAGTTGCTTACAATAAGTCACATTACACATTACAGCACTGTGTTGATTATGTGAACAAAATACTGTGGTGCCAAAGACAAAAAGGGGGATTATATAATACGCAGGTGTGTAAATGAATGAAGTGGAGGAAGACATAGGACGTGACACTCACGTGTTTGCGTGTGACGTTCCTCACATCTCCTACATACATAATACGTCCCTGGTGTCGCACAATGCCCACAGTGATAGAGTCTTCACACACTTCTGATGCCACGTAACGCTCTACCTGAATCCCCAGTTCTTTCAGGACCAGCAGCCCTAGATCCGACGGGCAGAAAGATCAGTTCCACGGCATTAGAACGAACAGTGAGAAAAACTGTTGGCACATCATTCTATGATCTAAGACCAGCGTTGCCCAATCCTGCCCCTCGACGCCCACGGATCTGAGTATTTTTGATCTCTCCGTGCTGTAACACATCTGGTTCACCTCATCAACGGTTTGACAATTATCTGATCAGTTAAATCTTCCTGCTCTCACAGAATTGATTCAACTCATCAGACATTTATCCAACCCTTGATTAGCTGATGAAAGTGTGTTAGAGCAGGGGAGGGACCTAAAATGAACTGAGCTGTGGGATTCCGGGGGCAGGACTGGGACTCACAGGTTTAACACATCTATACTCTGTGAATTGTTTTTGTCTACTACTGTATCGTGTCTTGATTAATAAATCAATACACACTACTGCAAAATTACATCAACTCTTCACAATCTAACCTTTTCAGATAGGCAACATCTACAACCCAAAACAAATGTAATATGGATATTGTTCATACGTATTACAATTCAAATGATAAACCACAGTGATGTTGACAGGGACTATACATTGTGGCGAGTGAAAAGCAGCAAAGGGGAGTGTAACATGATCAGCTGTGTACAGATTTCAGTGCCCCTGGGGGCGTAGTCAGATGGGATGGGTAGGGGATACTCGTTTAACCTGTTGCAATGCCGTCAAACAGCGACAGAACACGAATGGGCTTTCTTTTCTCTGCCAGAACTGGAGGGTAAAGCTTTGGTGGATCCTAAGAGAGAGAGAGAGAGAGAAACAGAGTAAGAGGGGGAGAGGGAGTAAGAACAAAAAGCGACAGAATGAGGGAAGGAGAGACAGGTCAAAACATGCTTAGATGATCTTCAGACCTGCACATGTGAAAAACAGTGAAGTAAAAGTGACGTAAAAAATGAGATATAGGAAAAATATCAATCCGTCCCAACAATACGCGATTATTTCTTATACTGATCATTACCACTTTTACCAAAACTGTATTTGTTTACAATATGTCTATACATTAAATTTAAGTACATACATTACATTTCAGTGTTCTGAATTATCACAGTCATTCATTCACTATATCATCGCTTCTCTTCCTTCCACTTTTTCTCCCAATTCACAGTGACCAGTTACTCAATACCACAGGATAGCATAAACAACCTTAGTTTCTCTTAGGGGAAGCATTCATGATATTTCATATCTGGTCCAGTTTTAACATTGTCTTCTTTGTAATGACATAATCGACGTGATTTATATATGCTATTTCAGTAGAGTAATATTTACCAGTGTTTCTGCTCGTCTGAAATCCTTTAAGCTTCACTACATATTGATCTACTTACAAAGTCTTGGTCGTGATTGTTAGCAAAGAAGTGTTGCAGGCGGGAGGGCCAGTCGGCACGGCGTTCTAATAAGCCATACTGAGCCTTCTGCCCACACATGTAGCAGTTCCAGGGGTCTTCATTGATAGCTGCCTGCGCTGCACCAGGTCCCACCAACAGGTCGACACACTCCACACAGAAACACCTGGCCCAACAAAGCGATTTTAATCAAGCAAAAAATGTCTTTCACAGTCGCTACATACCATAAGAAGGCACTTCTTTAACATGTAGTATGTAATGAATGGAGTTGGAAAACTGGAGTGGAAAACCCTGCACTACTCTTTAAAAAAGGGTCCAACCTGCAGCAGTTATTGTTTCCACACATGAGCACCTCTCGTCCACCACAGCAGATTGTGCAGTATGACTGATAGCCATCATCATCATACTGATACGCACACTCTAAAAAGCAGTTCTGTAACACAGCAAAGCACGGAACAACATTCATTGTCTTCTGTTATGTTATGATCTATATTTATATTCAGTTAACACGAGTATTTTGACCTCAATAGTCACTGAAAACAAAAGACAATTTACTTGACAACAAAACCACATAGTCATTTGCTAGTAAGACCATGTTAAACTAGGAGTTCCAGAAGCTTCTAGTCAGGAACCTGCCCTTTTCCTCACTTACCTTACAGCTTTGGCACATTCCTCCACTGAACAGCGGATGTTCAAGAGAAACATTCAGAGTTCCACAGGAAATGCAGATGTCTATGGGAGAAGAAAGACAGAGAGGGGGGGAGAAGGGGAGAGAGAGAGAGAGAGAGAGAGGTTGTAAAGGTAATTCACACTCAGGTACAATATGTAAAGATGTGATCTGAACATAGCACTTCTTTGCAAATGTACTTTGAGAGTAAACCATAATACATAGAGAACAACAGCACCTACCTTCAATGTTTCTACATTTTTGTCGAACTTCGTATACAAGTCTCTCTGAAAATGGCAAGAAATAAATACTTGAGTAAGTCCCTAAATTATGCATTGCAAAGAGTGTTATTTGAATAGATATTTCACAACAATAAATATTCAAATTCATTCATTCATTCATTCATTCATTCCTTCTTCATTGTTCATTCATTTATTCATGCATTCCATTTGTGTTTACATTTGACATGGTTTGTTTTCCCTCCAGGACACAGTACATTACACTGATAAGGTTTTTTTAAAGGCCCTATGAACCCACTGAACTCAGCGACCCCGCCCAGCCTAGTCAGAGTAACTCCGCACCTCGAGTCCTCTCATCTATGATGTCTTTGACCTTGGGCTTGTCTGTCGCTGTGCTCTTACGCGGCTTCTTGGCCGGAGGGGGTGTGTAAGCTGCTTCAGGCTCCACCCACATCTCAGGATACACCTCCTTGTAAGGGTTACGTTCCTCTGAGGTAGGGAGGGGCACAAAGAGTGAAACTGAGAACCTTACACAAAGACACAACAACATAGTCACCTAGCTATTAACTATGTGTCTCGAATCAAGAAGATGATAATCCTGTTAGGATCTCTGAGGGATAGCTTATTAAAGGCTAAAGAAAAAAATAATGTCCAACTCAAAGGCCAATCAGAAAACAGGAATTACAGGAGCAGAATTCATTCCAAACCTTTCATTTACTGCTTGAATATGATAATAATAGGATTATGAACTTTGAATGTCTTTGCCATTTGATATCAGTTCTTTAATAAATTATGTCTAGTTGATGTCACCCTCAGGCGGTTCCAGGCCTTTGGGTCCAGTGGGTTGAAAGCCGGTCATGGCCCATTCGATCATCTGTTTGTTCTGCATGTCCACGGACTTGGAGGTGTCCGTTTCATCACTATCAGGGCACGACAGGAAGACTTTGCCTGCTCTGCTGCTGGCTACCTGTGGAGGTACAAACATCACTCAGTGTGATAACAGTTTCCTAGTGTACCTGTCGTTCCATCTCCCAGAGCAACAACAAAAACTTTATTTCTATTTGTCTGTCTGCTCCATATCCAGTAAAACGAGGAAGAATTATAATGAACCAGTTTAAGACGTCAAAACAACAAAATACACCTACAACACATCTTGTGAGCTCCTAGTGACTAAATATAAAATGCAGCATCAGAACACAGTAATAGTAATATTAAAAATAATATTAAAAATATATAATATTACTGTTATTATATGAGGAATAACACATTATTTTAGCAGCAGTTGCAAACCATACGACATTTAATGTCTTACCTGTAGCACCTCATAGATGGCTTTCTTATACATTGGCTGTTTGTTGTAGGTTGGCTGGTGAAAGGCCGTGTAGAAGGAGCTCAAAGGCAACAATTTCTCAACACACACCTTCACAGGAAGAGTGACAAAATAGAGTTAATGTCAAAGTCACACATCTTCTAAGCAATGACGTTGTTACCATCTTTCTTGTTGAGGGCATAGGAACGTGGTTTTTTTTTAAATGTGTAAATAGCCCATGAGGCTCTCAACAAACAAACCTATGTACTTCAGTCAACCAGTGTAAAACAGGTTACTCTTCAGGATCCAAACAGGTCTAATGAACAAATGGCAAACTTAGTTATCCATTATTTATTTAGCAATTCTCGTCTAATGACATGAGAACCATCTGCCCATTACCCCCATAATTGGCTGCAAGCAGCTGTCAAAGTATGCAGTACGCATAGAGACAGTTTTACAAATGAATTAGAGACTTCATTCCCATAAATATTATTTAAAGAGTGGGTGGAATTCTCTTAGAGGCATAATACAACTCTGAATCTACTTTTGACTAAATGACTATTTTTACAAGTAAACACAGTAGCTTAGTTGCTCATTTTGCACTGTGTTCCATATTATGTAATATTGTGTTTACTTATGTAACTACTGTGCAACATCTCTTTGACAGGTCCTTATTATGTAAAATGTGAATGAGTGGAGTCATCTTTAAACAGCCCTGAGTCCTTAACAAGACTGTGGCATTGAAACCTTGTATTTAAGCTATATAATCATTGTGTCATACTGCTGCAAGCTATTACAGACCAAGTGGCAATTTTGAGCTCAGAATATCGGTAATACAAGTATGCCAGAGCCTGATCATAACCAGTTTCTCTTCACTACTATAATTTCCCTTTACTACACTGTTTTAGATTAATAGTTTTTTTATGCCATTCAAAGTGTTTCAGACTAGAAAATATTGTCATCTTTACAGAACATTGCTTTTTAAAGCTGATTTTAGATTTCATATGTTATTACAGCTGCAGGTTGCATCATGTTAATGACATCGTGAACAGCCACATACAGACCAGTCAGAACAAGCAAAACATATTCCCTAATCTTATCATTACATTTATGGTTTAAACGATACAGACATTTCACAACAACCAACGAGAACCACACCAACAATGTACCTT
The DNA here is from genome assembly GCF_902362185.1 of Chanos chanos. NCBI lineage: Eukaryota > Metazoa > Chordata > Actinopteri > Gonorynchiformes > Chanidae > Chanos > Chanos chanos. Next base: position 17,561,062 of record NC_044504.1, read on the forward strand.
ACAAATAAGTCATGAACTTCAAATATTTCAAGAATTCTTGCAAATACTGCAAATAATTGTAATCAGGCAGGACAGAAACTTACCACGGAGAATTTGCCATCACCAAACCACATGACCCATCGTGTTCCCTCTGCCGCTCGGCTTCGTCCGGTCATCCACCACGACACAATGCGGCCAGGCCACCAGGAGAAACCTCGCAGCTTTCCCCACACCAGCTCTCCGATTCCAAAGCCCCGGCCGTCCTTGGAGCAGCAGAACCAGCGAGTCAACACAACTAAAAACAACCATTTTACCCATTCTAGTCTTCCTGTATGTATAGCACTGTAGTAGTGTTATACAAAAATGCTGTGATGGTGGCAAAGTGTCATAACCCCTGTCTCCACCTGGTGGCTACCGTCTCATGACTTGAGCCCTACACAGTTAAAATGAGAACAGTTTTGCTATTTACTCTACTGCTCTACTGATTCTGTGACAGCTTCATTTTTGCCATTTTAACACATATAATTGACCAAAGCTTTTACAGATGTCAGTCTTCAGAGAGACATCTTTATTATTTCATAAGACAAAACATGCAGTGTAGACAACCATGAGGATTAAAATAATCAATCAAATAAGTGCCGATCAAAACTATACTGCTTTCCAAGAGACAAGAGATAATACACTGCTGTGATAGTCTGCTTCCCAAATAGTTCCACTTCCAAAACAGTTAAAGAAATCAGAGGTTGCCACTACCTCATACTCTGGCTCTGTATCAGTGGACTTTGGTGATGTCTTGTCTCCATCCCCTATAGATACTGGCTCTGGGGTGGTGGCTACTGTCGGGGAGGCGGGGTCTGTGGGCTGCTGCTGTTGCTGCTGCTGTTGAGCTTGGGGTTGCGGCTGAGGTGGAGGTTGAGTTTGGGGCTGAGGTTGAAGTTGAAATTGGGGTTGGTGGTGTTGGGGATGAGGCTGAGAGTGTGGTTGTGGTTGTTGTTGTTGTTGTTGTGGTGGTGGTGGTGGTGGTGACGGTGAAGCCTGGGGCAATGGGCTGTTGATTATGGAGCTCTCTTTCTGAGGCTCTGCCTCTGCCTCTGCATGATCCTCCATTGAGTTCATCACAGACACCAGCTTTGCCTTCTTCTCTGCCTGAAACACAAAAGAAAGAGAGGGGAGAGAAGAGAGAGAGAGAGAGGGATAGAGAGAGAGAAAGAGAGAGAGAGGGAGAGAGAGAAGAGAAAGAGAGAGAGAATGGTTGAAGTACACTGAACCAAACAGAGTTGCAAAAGAGCTCTCTGAAGACTGTGCCGCTCCCTCAAAACTCTGGAGTAATGATAATCTATGTATGTTTACAATATATTAATACCTTGAGCAAAGTTCAAATTCCAAACTTCTTGATAAAGTGAGTAGTACTCCCATTTAAGCTTAAGGAGATGGTACTAGACCTGTGAAAACATTTGTCCTTTCCTCCAAAACAGCAACTTTGGAACAATTAGCTGTGCGTAGCCGAGAAGCATGAAAAGCTGAGCGCTCACTCAGAGTTCACTGAGTTTGTCGAACCTGAGTATAAGCCATTAGGTCAACAACAGAGGACGCCAGCCAAGCCGTGACTTAAGCTGCTCACAGAAAATCCCCAACAGCTGCACACGTTCTCTCTATCTCTCCCTCTCACTCTCTCTCTCTCTCTCTCTCTCTCAATATCCTTCTCTCTCTCACTCTCTTTCTCTCTCACACACACGTGAATGTCTTTCACAGCTGTGCTCCCTCTGTTGCTAGCGTCCAACGGGGTCTCAGATTTCACTCACACACACGTGAACCTGGCTCAGATGAGTGTGTAGGGACATGGAGAAAGAGTGGGAACGTCCCCAAAAGCTCAGCCTCACTCTTTCACTCAATCATATTGTGCCCATAGTCACAAGGGCCCGCCCTGGGGAGAAAATCTTAGAAACATAGGAGAGGGACAGAGAGAGAGAAAGAGAGAGAGAGAGAGAGAGAGAGAGAGAGAGAGAGTGTGTGTGTGTGTGTATGAGTGTGTGTGTGTGTGTGTGTGTGTGTCTATGCATGCAGGCATGCGTGTGTGGGGAATGTATATGAGAGGGGATCTGGCATATGAGGGGTGGCAGAGAGTAGAAACATGTGGTTCTCAATCAGGGGGCTCTACTGTAGTTTATAAATATCTGTATAGCTTCACTCATCTGTTCAAAGAGCTGAGCCATATGTGCTGTGCTGTTTGTCTCTGGCCGAGGTTCAGTGGAGACAGTGAGTTATTAAGTGTGTGTGTGTGTGTGTGTCTATACGTGTGTATGCATGTGTGTGCGTGTGTGTGTGTGTGTGTGTGTGGCATGCATTGCGGGCATATGTGTGTGCGTGTGTGTGTGTGTGTGTGTGTGCTGTACTACTCTGCAAGGATCTAAATCTGGGAATAATGCCATTGCTTATACATCTCTTTTTACCAGTTATCATTTTCATGCACCAGACTCAGTTATAAAAAAAATGACATATAAATGAATGAATGTGAAACTCATTTGCATCTGAAGTGCTCTATATTTGCTTACAATCCCTACAGTAATTTAATGCTCCTGGCAAAAGATACTGTGCACTCACAATATACATGAGACACAATGAATCCAACCTATCAATGAAAAAATAACAGGGAAACAAAGCCTCTCCTTAGTGCAGGCAATAACAAAGAGATTTAAACTCAAAAAAGACAACAGCTCAGTCGTCACTTTCACATCGGAAGATCCACAGCCAAGTATTGTCATGACTCATTAAGAGTAAAGAGTTGGAGTCTTACACTGTATGTATAAGCCTACCCGAATTGCAGTTAAAAAAAAAAAGGGTGGAATTTGCTCTGTGCATTTTTTGTCTTGTGGGAGGGAAAGGAAGGGGTTATTTATCTTAAAAATCAATAGAAAACTGACTCCCCCTAAAACGCCGGAGGGGGGAGGAGAGAGAGCGGAGCAGCTATAAGAAGCAGAGATTTGTTTCTGGACTTTCTCCTGCTTGTGAATGCCCCTTCTGGGGGCCCCACTGTTCCAGGGCTGCTCCTCCAGCCAGCCCAGCTCTCCAGATGAAAGGGGGAGGGAGGGGGGGAGGGGAAGTGAAAGAGGGTGGTTCTGTAAGTACAGTACAGTACAGTCTTTATCAGTTACACACACTCGCCCCTGGCAACCTCAGGAATACTAACATGCGTCCACCTCCAGTTGAAATGGAGAGGGAGAGAGAGAGAGAGAGAGAGAGAGAGAGACAGAGAGAGAAAGAGAAAGAGAGAGAGAGAGAGAGAGAGAGAGACAGAGGGACAGAAAGAGAGAGAGAGAGAGACAGAGAAAGACAGAGGGACAGAAAGAGAGACAGAGAGACAGAGGGACAGAGACAGAGAGACAGAGAGACAGAGGGACAGAGGGACAGAGATAGAGAGAGAGGCTCATAATAGCCCTCAGAAAACCATCACATTCTGTTTTGGGATTTGTCAAAACATGCCAAGTCTTCTTCTATGCTTCTTCTCAAAAGTATTTGTCTCCTCACACTCTTTCAAGCTTAAAAGTGACAATTATGGTGAGCATACTGTACTACACTAATCCATAATATATGGGATAATATCAAACCCAAAAAATATTAAAAATGCAAGGGAGGAGGGGGGCTTAATACTGTGACTCCAGTACATTCTAGAGACTTCTTCAAGACATTCCCTGGTCTACTATTACACAGCATCCTGTCCCATGAAGCTGCAAAGTCTTTGGGTAGATGATGAGGTTCTTTGGGAAGATAAGGTAATAAGGGAAGCTATTTCTGATAATGAAGTCAATGGCCTTCTCCCAAAAATTCAACTGCCTTGGGGGCAAAAATACAGACATCCGTTGGAAGCTCACCGAAACAAGAGACTGTCAATTTCACAGGAGCCTATATATCTACTATGTACACTACCATATATACCACTGCGGCAGTCACAAGTTCTCCTCACGACCTGATGCTCTCATATAGAGAATGAAGAGAGTCAAATGAAGCAGATAAGAGGCTGCACCTAACTCAATGGCAGGGATCCACTAAAACATCAGTTTAACATTAAACCACAGTATTAGCATCTAGTAATTATGTGACACCACATACTCACAGCATAACACAACAAATGGCATCATGCATGTACACAAACAGTTTGGCTTTTTTTTACTGGTTCTTTAAACAACGGAATCCAACTGGTGACAACAGATTTGTGAAACTGTTATGTGGCATTAGCCCTAACTAACGTACAAAAAAATATATCATATTTTGCTCTCACGATACTGACTTCATTCTCATGTTGTTTTGTTTATTCTTGACAACAGGGGAGTATTTCAGAAGGTGGGTTCAGTAAAAACTCAGAGTTAGTTAACTCAGAGCAAGTAGCAAACCTCCCAGTGGAAGTGCCCTATGGCTTTGTTTTGCTAGGAGAATGAAGCCAAAGGGCTCTACTATTAGGAGGCTTACTACTTACTCTGAGTTAACTAACTCTAAGTTTTCACTAAACCCGCTTTCTGGAATACTCCACAGGGCTATCAAAGGATATAACACACATATGTATATGTGTGTGTGTGTGTATATATATATATATATATATATATATATATATATATATATATATATATGATATAATTCCTACTTAGAAATCTTTCCACTACATATAACATTTATATCAACAGCAACTCTAACAGGTCACATATTGTGCAAAGCAAGACTGAAATACACCAGTACCTAAACTGCCATAGGTTAAACATACAAGAGTTTCTGTTTGAGCAACACCTTCAAATCACATCCCATACACACTCTGTTACTTGTTCCTCCCCTCTCCAAACACATATGGCAAACTCATTCACCACCACAAATATCCACTAATGCAAACCCACACTCACACTCCATTAAATAATTATGCAATCAAAAGCATTCATAATCATCAGCCCTTTGAAGAGTGACTCAACAAAGATACAGAAACAGTTATGCAAAAGGTGAAATTACTAAATGCAGTATGTACATTCATACAGCATATGTGAGCAGTCACAGGGATGATATGATTCGTCCATACCACCGCAAATGAAAGATGTGGCCAACACTTATGCATCAGTGCTGTGCATTAGTCTTTGAATTCAACTTATCTAACACACGCTGCACCAACACAGAGGTAATCCCTGCTTCAGTTAAAGATCATCACTGTGATAATAACACTTTAAAAAAACATTATATATATATATATATATATCTGAAAACACACTTTGAGTAGTAAGGAAAGACATCGAGATGAAGACATTCAAGATAGACTTATCCCATCATTTGGCTCTGTTCAACCTTAACACTAAAATATGGATACACCCTTTTAAAAGCAGAGAGAGTGAAGCTTCAATTTGTCACTATGACTCTAACAGAGGGCTGTTCATTGTACTTTGTGCCTTCTGAAAATAAGAGGGAACGGATCCATCTGGTCTCCATTGAGGAAAAACATTTTAAAGAGTTACAGTAATTAGGAGTAATACAGGGATCAGTCATGTTTGCAAGATGACTTCAAATGTGGCAGTGATATTTTCGAAAAAAAAAAAAAAAAATCTTCCATCATTTATCAGTCCAAAAAAAAAAACCCAAAACACAACGCTTGGCAGACCACTTATTTTAACAGTGACAAGCATGCAGTTTTAACTTTTTCCTCATCAATATGGATTAATGACAAGTTCAAGGTTAAGATTAGCCTTGAAAAGACAGATTAGCTCAAGAGCTTCTTCCACATCTGTGCACGGAGCCCTCAACCCATGGCTCTGCCGTGTGTCTGCTCACAGCCCAGAACAGATATGGCGCTCGAGTTCACTCGGTTCATTCAAATTTGCATATCCTTAAAAAGACATGCCTCATATTTCCATTACAACACAGGGCAGTTTGCATGAACTACCCTGGTGTTTGTGTTCGATAAATTATTCAAAGAAGAACAAAAGTAAGTACAGAATAGCTACCCAGCACAGAATTAAAAGCACAAACAGATTAATCTATTTTTTTTTCATTAAAAATATTAAAAATCTGAGAAATATTCAAAATCTCAGAGATTAGGGCCTACCTGCAGATTATGTCACCTCTAAAATTATACGTAACAAGGTTTCAGCATCTCTTCAAAGAATTTAAAAAAAGCACAAATGTAAAAGCAAAGAATAAATTTAAAAACTGGCTGTTTTTTTGCTTTGTTTTGTTTTCTTTTCCTTTTTTTTCAGGGCAATGTAATCCTGTAAACAAAATGCCCTTCTGCTACAGTAAAACAGGAAGTACATTCAGTACAGAGTGAACTCTTTTGATAACGTGCAGTTGCAGAGAGAGAGAAAAAAAACTTGTTTTCAAGCAAACTACTTTTCCTGAGTTCTCCAGAAAACGCCTGCGCTGGCTCCCACTTTAAAGAGACGGGCTCCTTTTAAGCTCCGCGGAACAGATGGTCCGTAGCAAGTCTCCTGAAAATACCTTAAGTCAGCATATTTGTCCTCCAGAAATAAGACAACTCACACATGTACAAAATACCCCTCGTGTTATCAAGCAAACAACATCATGGACGTACACACACACACACGGCAGCACTCAGGACTTTAAATCCAATGTGTGACTCCGGGTTTTTTTTTTTTTTTTTTGCCCCCCCTACTCTTGAGTTAGAGGAGAGCGTTCAGGGGAAAAAAAAAAAAAAAACAGAGAGAGAGCATGAACATTTCTTTGTCTGGGAATCCAGGGTCAGGTGGTTGCTGACAGGAATTCTGGTTGGCTAGAGAGGACTTGCAAAATGTTGGCAGTGAGCCAGGAGGCTGTCTTGCAAGCGGTGCTGGAATAGTGCTGCAAACCTCATCTTCATCCTCATATCCACAGCACTGGATTCATTTCTATCGCAAAGGGGAGGGGGTTAAAAGGAGGAATGGGGTTGGAAGAGAGGAATCAACTGTAACACTGGGTGCATTAAAAAAAAAAAAAAAAAAAAGGACGAGGCAAGATCCCCACGCTTGCAGAAAGCGAAAGCAGGCAGGGTTTCTTTCCTAAATGAACCACCCCTTTAAGCCAAGCTTTTCAGCCAACCCATACCACTAACAAAGCTCCACTGACGGAGTGCAACTGATGCCTTATGGCAAAAAGGAACATTTTAAAAGCCCTTTTCCCACACATTTCAGCACAGTAATACAAAAATATTTACATATATATATATATTTATATATATATGAATACATACATACACACACACACACATATATATGTATATTTGTGTGTGTGTGTGTGTGTGTGTGTAAACATGAATCCCAACTACATTTGGTCTGCATATATGAAAACATATAGATGGTTATGTGAATATAAAAACATTTTTCTACCCCCAGTATGATTATTCACTCAATTCTCTCAGGGATTCTCAAGGTTTTCAGTCACCAGATGCACGGAGAATTCCAGTCCTCTGTGTGGAGAATGTGAGACGCCTGTGTCTCTGGAATTTTTTACGACATTCACTCACGAGACAACTGCGTGTCCAGCTAATTTGGCAATATTTCCAGTCCTCTGACATTTTTATGGCCTCTCCCCAGTCTTACTCCAGTAGGGGGCTGGGGAAATGGTGGGAGGGTGCTTGCCGCCGAAATGGTAGGCCCCATTTTGTTTCCATGGAAACAGCTCATTATGTAACACAGAAGCTTTCACAGTGGGCCACAGTACGCCACAAGGAGAAATGTTCGCCATGACCAAGGAGACGGCAAAGATCTCTAATATCACCAGTGACTTACAGCTGGTTTTTACTGAGAACAGTCATTACGGATCCAGATATTAGATCATAAAATATCATAAATACTGTTTTGAGTTGATGTACAAAGTCATTTTAGTGGCACATGTGGAAAGCGCTTGCCCGTAGATGAGGGTGAAGCACACAGTTAGATCCAGATGTCTTTGAGCCAAGTCTAAAGGTAGGGAAACTGTATGTGGGCCAATTAAAGGCTACTGATATAAAAAAGTAATCAAGAATAATGTTGTCACATTTAAGAAAAGCACACATCTTCAGTATCTCAAAACCATGAAAAGATATTATCATTCATCTATTTCTGCCTCTCCTATGTTGTGGTCATATAGATTTCTTATTGATCTATCTCCATTATCCATTATCAGGCATCTATATGATTAAGTCTAGACATTGACTTAGCAAGTAATGAAATCTATGGATTGGAAGAGTTGCATCAACCGCTGTTTTTCTATTCAACTGTAATTAAATAAAGACAAAATGGGAAGTGAAACTGTATTTTGTGGTCTTAAAGTATCCGTCAATGATCCTGCACTATTTCTTTGATACTCCCTAGTGCAAATAGGGGACTTCCTGTAGGCCTGAGATTGGCCACTAGAGGGATGTGATCTGTGTTAATGCGACAGAGTCTTACAAGTCAGTAATCAGGGCTTGACCTGGCTGGTCAAATCAGACTATTCAAACAGAGAAGGAAAACCTTAGGCGCCACAGAGACAGAGTAGAAAAGGAATTTCAGTACTCTCAGATAAAACCTGTTAAAATGCCATTGTGTAGATTTGTGCAAGAGCATATGAGTGGTGTGTATATAGGCATAGCAGAAGAAAAGTATTATTATCTGAAAGAACTGTTTTTAGGCCATATATTTAATCACTCTTATTAAATCTTTTCATAAATCACGTGATTCTAGGATTTCAAAGGAGTAGAATCTTTCTTAGAGAACCAGAAATACATCATGTAACTGATATAGTATGGATGGACCAGACAAAATTGCATGCAATAACAGCATCTTTCAAACAATCTTGAATTTTTACTTTTCATAACTGATATCAAACAAAAGTCCAACAATCATTAGACAACATTAACCAAAAACGTCAGTGACAAATCTTAAATCCTAACCAGCATACCTTCCACAACCCAAAAAAAAAAAAAAAATAGCTCATGAAATAAATGGTACCTTCATGAGAAATCAAATGAGCCATCAAATACACTTGGCTTCACGTTTTTTCTGTTACTCCCTATCTTATACTCTCTTCCAGGACCTATTTTATTCCAACCCATAACTGACAAAAACCCTCAGCCCTATTTCTCATCTGTTGAGGCAGTGGCGAGCAGTAGGTACTCACCTCCATCTTCCATTTGGCCAGCAACTCCTCTCTGGTCCTCTTGCTAATGTAATAAGGGTCACCAGCCTGGAAGGTTACTCTGGGCATAGGCCTCTGACGTAGGCTGATCTCCCAGCCTACTCCCCCACGGAGCCTGCCTCGAGCTCCCTGTTTAAACGGACAAAAAAAAAAAAAGAAAAGTAAAGAAAAAAAATTAACTACTTATTTAACTCTCCTTATCTCTTTAATGGATGAGAAGGAAAGGAGAGAGCAGGCAATTTTGCCATTGCTCGCAATGATACGAAAACGATCCCTGGGGGAGGACGTCTTTCAGGGGGAGGTTTACTCACACACCGGATTGCTGACCAGTGCAGATAGCATGCCACTGGTCATATAGTGTGGAGTACTCCCTGAGTGGCCAGGGTTCCCACGATCCTTTCACCCAGTGGGGAGAGGACCTTCCATCCCATAAGAGGACCAAGTGTATTTGATATTTCAGAGCTACACGCAAACAGGTACCATTTCTTTCATAAATCCAAGGTCGCCAGAGACGGACGGTATGCTATCATTGCCCTTGTGAATACAGTGAAGGAACACTGGATGTAGGGCCAGGTGGTGAGTGAAGCATACAGCGAGACACAACAGCACACAAACACATACAGACATGCAGATACACACACACACACACACACACACACACACACACACAAGCAGAGACCACAATAAAACAGTGCCCTTACCTCATTCTTTGCCGAGTCGCTGCTATCATCCTCCTTCTGCTCCACGTCTAGAGGAAAACACAACGACATCAGAATAATTGACAATTGGGGAACTTAATGAGGGTCTAGACCGTCACTATGGAGAACTAACACACAATACGAGGCTCTCTCCCAGCTCTTCAGACCAACAGCGTGATAATACAGTGCCCTCTGAGGACAGAGCAGCCGCTTTCCCTGGTAAGCTCAGTTTGGAGTGGAAAAAAAGTTGTGTGACTAAATGCAATCCCTCATTTCTATGCAGCGTGAGGAGACAGAGAAAGAGAAAAAGGAATGCGTGTGGTTGTCCAACGTGAGACAAACACTATCATCCACGTAAAAAAGATTCTTAAAAATAAACTGATATACCAGATATGAATGGATTTTCTTTTGTATAACAGTTTAGCTATAAATGCTCATGTAAAAATAAAATCAGTGATTATATATGACCTATATGTTGGAGGTTCATCAGCACTCATCACAAATCAATCATGAACGTCAAAGCACTCAAAAAGGGGTACTAAAGTAAAAAAGGGTCTCTTTAGAAAAGCTCAGTGCACCATAAAGTCCAAAGATCTGTCACACCAGTGGCGTTGCCTGACTAGTAAAGCAGAGAAACCCTCATGTGGCATCCAGTTCCGATCACTGTTTGCCTGTGTGATCAGAGTGCATCCTCTCCGCACTGCTGTTGCCTGTTAACAGCTGCTTCACGCAGAGAACGTCTTGTATCATGATTGTTCCATTGAGATTTGCTGGGAGAAATCATGACAGAATTAGACACCACAAAAATAAAATAACGGCCTTATCTGCAGTGCAATGTTTGTGGGTGGCAGAAGTTGCATTTCATGTTTACGCAAAAGAAACACTTTTCTATTGCGTTTCAGAACAGACCATCAGGTGTTGTTCCTTAAGGTAAGCATTCGACATCAGTATCAGTAAGAGGATTTAAGGCAAAAGCTAACTGGCGATATGTTCTTTGAGTGTCAGACTGCCTTCTTGTGAAACATCTTAAGACCTGACACAATGAGAGACAGAGCTGTATGTAAAATGATGGGAAGCAGGTGGTAGTGTGTGAGTTTACGAGATGCAGGCTAAAGGTTTCAGGAGACATTGCCAGGAGGCTGATGAGTATGGAGAGATGCCAGGTTTACTCTGGCACAACACACACCCCTGACCTTATATCCCCTCCTCCGGATAGGTCACAGCTGTCTGCTATTAACATGGCTCCACCCCTTTTCACAGATTCCCATTTAATACATACACAGCAGGTCACTTGTGTTAATATCACCTATGTGACACACAATGCACCACTAAACTCATTAATCTATGTAGCAAATTGTAGGTACTCTGAATTATGCTGTCTGGGCTATTAAGCTATTAGGAGGGAAAAAGACAAAAATTATATTTGTAAAATCATATGGTTGTTTGAAGTTGTCTGTGTTGTCAGATTTCTTTAGTGAACTAAAGAATTTTTTTTCTTCTCAGAGGGAAACATATATATTAACGCTGATTTGCCCAAATAACGCCACAAGACAATTGCTAGAAAGAACTAAGCCAATATTTTCAAATGTATTTTCAAATACACATGAAAATGGAAGCCTGAGTAGAAATGGCTATATAATCTCACAGAGTAGATATTGCGTCTATATATTTACACAGTAACAATGCAAACACAATATACTTAGTGTGCAACCACTAACAGTTCTGTGGTAACCATCCATTTGTAACCAATGTGTAATTACTATTCACTATGAGAGCAGACTGAATTGTTTCCATCAACACAGATGGGACAAAGTGGTGCCTTTATTCATGTACTTGCCTAAATAACTCGGCCAAACTACATAAAAATAGGGGCAAAAGTCATTCTGGACAGTCCAAAATGTTGCAGCTCCATATTCTGGTCGCAAGCTGTTATTCATTTGAAACTTGGCTATGATTAACGTTTGTGATGTCTACTCCAGTGAAAGGATGGATCATTCCTAAACAGCTTTGTTTTGCTGGGTTCAGCAGTGCAGTGAGAGGTTAGCCAAAGGGTAAGACTGTAGCCCCTGCTGAAACCCTAGTAGTGCTATTAACATGATTCATGATTCATGAGTGTTAAAACTCCATTGGAAGTAAAGGCACCAGGAACCTAAGAAACAAAGGCTTTGGGGAACACAATTGAACTCATTAAATTTACACCCCTAGGCTGACACATAAATAACATACCTTTTCACAGCACTAGTCATCATTGTAATGCCTACTAAACTGACAGAGTCTACATTATCATAAAATGATATATAACACTTTTCTAAAGTAAGGTGCGGAATGCAAATATAAAAACTTTAACTTCTAAACAGAGATGGAAGAGAAGCTGGAGACGCACCCTATCAAGGCCACGCCATAGCCATAAACTGGTGAAAGGCAGCATTATTATCTTATCATCTTTTACGACCACAAATCCCTCATCAGCAACAAACATGCCTTCATTCTGTCAATGTCTCTCCAAGGATGCTTTAATGACAGGAAAAAAAGGCTACAAATGATTAACTTTTCAAATCAAACACTTTTTCTTTTTGTGGTGGGATTCCAAGAGCCCAAAGGCAACACATAACGTTGTGACAAAACAAGCACATGGATTTCATTCTTAATACATTTTTTTCATTTCATTCAGTTACTGCCAAAGAAATATCCACATGTATTTTGGTGAAAGGCCTCTGTAGAGATATTTGCCTTGCTTCAGATCACTCAGCAGCTACATTAGCTCAGCAGACAATTCTAATTATGGTGCGATGTGAGTCAATATTAATTGATAACACTTCAGTATCAACTTAAATGCCAAGGCATTGCTTCAAAGATCTATATAAAACTCAAGATTGAAATGCAAATAAGAGCAGATCACAGCTTGGGCCTGTTCAAAATGGGCCCCAAAACCGTAGAGAACACACTCAAGGCGAACAGACTGAACTTTATTGGTGCTTGATCCTTATCAAGTCACGGCACTTAAATATTAAGAGGCCAGGGTAAAATTTGAGAGCCTGTTTTCTTCACAAGAGCAAGCAAGTACACCAGTGAAGCATCCTCTGCACCAAGCTAAACAAAAAAAGGACTGCCCAGGGAGCACTCTTTAGGTCTATACTATGTGTAAATCCTGGTCCTTATCTCACATCCACTCCACATTTCTCCCTCTCTTTCTTTCTCTTGAAGGGAAGAACGGACTACAAAACCAACTGGTGAGATGGGGGGGGGGGGGCAGGTCATTCCGCTCTGAATGCCAAGGTCACCGGGTTTGCGAGTGTGGTTGGATCATGGTGCCCATCGAGACTTCTCTGTGCCAGTTTGATTGAGCGCCAGCGTTCATGTTCCTTGCTCTCAGTTCCTCTGTGCTGAGCTGAAATCCTTCCTGTGCCCTCCAGATGGATGGCATCAAAACCACACACTGGCTCCTACTGATCAACTCTACCACAATCAAATCCCCGCAATCCCTTTCACGTAGCTTTTATTCACGCCGCCCCTGCTTCATATTAAAAATCGAGAACATACACACAAACTTGAATCTTAGCTAGGATTAAAATGAAGATTGCCACGAAGCAAGCTTGCCAATATGATTATATCTGTGCGACTGGCATACAGATTCATAAAGCCAAAACAAGCCATGAGAAGGTGCTTAATTGGCTGAATCGCAGATTTTTTTTTTCCTGGCTGTCTTCTTTAAAGCATAGTGCTGGTCCAGACAGAGGGCCATGGTGCCAGAAACATGTGACCCACTCTCACTGGCTCCTTGGAACTGCCAAACTGCCTTGCATATGCCTGCAACCCCGATTCCATTTATTAGACCACCCGTATAACAAAGCACCAACTTGAATTTGGGGGATCATTTGAAAGAACATGTCACCAAGTATGCTGAGGAAACATGTGGCTTTTACCCTCACTACAAATGAGTTTGGACAAACAGAAAGCAATTCACAATGGCACAAAGGACTGGATGACTTAGCGCATAAATAAATAAAACAATAAATACTTGTTTACACTTATTTTAAACCATGCAAATAACAACAAGCAAATAAATGCAGAATGTGTCTGGCTTTAATACATGGTTAAATTCCTGCGCTGGGTTAAATATATTGTTTTCTGCTACATGTGGAATTGTTTAGAAACATTTTGTACTAAATTCAGAAAGTAAGTACACTGTGTGTGTGTGTGTGTGTGTGTGTGTGTTTCATTTAGCCCAGGGCAATCAATGTTTGATGCTTGTACTGGATTAACATGGGGTGCTAATGAACATTAACTGGATGAGTGAGGCAGTTCAGAATGTGTATGTCAGTTTGGTGCCTGTATGTGCCTTTTGTTTCAGCACACATAACTAAGTCACTGAGTTAACAATGGTATGAATAAATATTGTTATGGAATCACATTATTAGGGGTATTATTGTAGTATTATAAATCTATATGAAGACACTAAATGGTTCCGATATATTTTGGCAATAGCTTGTATTAATGAATAGGATACAGAGATAGTGACCAACTGCAGTATTTTATGCATCATATACTTGTATTTGTGTGCAAATCACAGATTAATCAGGTATCAGTTCAGATCGGTATCAGCTGCTTACTGCAAGAATATCTAACCTTGAATTAGTGAGTTATAGAGGTGGTATCAGAGTGGATTAACTCTGAATGATGTGACAGGAGAGTGTTTTAATACAGATAATACAGGATGCTATTGAGGTATATTGGGTTAACTTAGCACAGTATCAGTGGGCACCGGTGAGCAGAGAGTGCAGATTTAGTCAGTAAGTGGTCTGGGCACGGTGCCATCCACCTGGCATTGCCCCCAACGCAAGAGCGGCCACAACAACACAGACCTGCTGTCTCTTCGTGTGTGCTGTGCCCGCTGGGGCAAGCTGCCAGGAGACGGCTCTGTCTCTCCAGGCATTATTTACTGCTCCAATCATCAAGGTCATAGCCTGCCCCACAGAGGCAGCGTGGAGAGAGAGAAACAAAATGACAAGGAGGGCCAGGATCAATCACACCTACTCATCTGATTTGTCAAACAGCCACACCTGACAGCAAAACAGTCACCTCAAAGTCATCAAAACAGTCATCCTCCATCACATTCTGTAATGTGTGTGTGTGTGTGTGTGTGTGTGTGTGTGTGTTTTTGCGTTTAAGAGGTATTTTTCACATTGGAGCTCACGATAATGCTGTAATGCTTCTTCCATGCAAGTTGGTCATGGCACAGATTCAGTATGTCTGTCAACAAGTTGCCAACACAAACATTGTGGCAAGATTATTAAATGCTATTTTACAGCACGGATTAACTCAAAAGATACATGCTGAATGCTTATATCGTCACAATGGAATACTGTATGTCTGGCTCTTGGCCCAGAAAGTGCTCAATGGCTCAAAGTACAGACAGCTGTGAAATACGATGCGATAGAGGCACAGAGCGACTCACATTTAGTTGGCCGCTCTAGTTTCCGTCTCCCTCGTTTCTTGCGCGGTGTTGGCAGTGTCTCCTCTTTGTCCTTCTCGGAGCCTTGTTCATCTCGGCCGACACTGAATCCATTCTCCAGGGAGGGGCTCATGGCAGAATCTGCAGCACACTCGGCCCTGCGGCCAGCCTGGCCAGAGAGACCGTTTTCTGAGGCATTCTTCTCCTGTTTTGGACGGCAGGCTTCAGAGGTTCTGTCTCCGTGACTACCCACATCTCCATTCTGAACCTGCGCTGAGGACTGCAGCTCCACCCCCCTGTGATTCTTAGTCCCGCCCACTCTCTCCTTCATGGGCCCACAGCCCTCCACCTGCATGAACAAAATCACAATCTTTTCAGCTATGCATACACATATTCCTCTACACAACAGTGCCACCCTCCCCCACTATACCGCTGTTTAATTACACCCAAAAAGATTTTTCCTGTCTCATCCAACTTACTGAGACAAAATATAAAGAATTTTCATGTGATGGCTAAATCACTAACTGTATAATTTTAACTAATATGATTTCTGACCAACATAACAATTACAAAAGTGTGTTCTTTAAAAGAAGGAAATAAAATGATGATTTTCTATCTATAAAATGCAAAGTCCACTCACTACTGAAACTATACATCCTACAAGCTAAGAATCAGTGAAAAGCCAGAAAACTTGACAAAATTATTTCAGACTCACTAAAAATTACATCTTTGCCTCAGTCACCTCTTACATACAAATAGATTTAGCAAATGGGCCATAGTCTTAATATTCATCTGCAAAAGTCCAAAAAAGTTCCGCACTTGCTCTACCAACTACATATCTCTGTAGGTCAAGGAATTTACTGGTTTACCAGTTCACGCATTAAAAAACCATGACAATTCAGACAATTCCAACACAAAACTCTGTGAGAGTTCTTCCCTCAGGTTGCTATGTGTTTTTCTACTCACACAAACATACATCAATCCACAGATCTGAGCACCTGTTTGGTATTAGAGAACAGAAACAAGATTGATATGAGAAGCTGTTCAAACACAGTCTGACAGATTGGGCGCCTGAGGAGCACAGCACTGCCGTGGTGACTCTGGCATCCCTCTCTCTCTCTCTCTCTCTCCCTCTCTCTCTCTCTCTCTCTCTCTCTCTCTCTCTCTCTCTCTCTCCCTCTCTCTCCCTCTCTCTCTCTCTGAACCAGCTGCTGCTACCCCTGACTGAATCAGCACATCCAATGAACTCTCACAAGGGAGAGATCGACGTACGGCGTGAATAGCCAATTTCACAACTTCCACTTAAAAAGAACGATAAACACCCTGGGTTGACATTTCATTGTTCTCTTTGTCTGTCATTGATAAAAATCTCTATGGTGTTCCAGTGTTTTGTGTCAATATGGCATTAGAGGACCTCACTGACACCTTGCATGTAAGAATGATAATACTACATTAACATGTCTAAACTGTTAGTTAACCTTTTTCAGAGGAGATGTACTTCAAAAATTCAACCCAAATTTTCTATACACTTTTGTACATTCCTTCTGTTTGTCTCAGTTTGCACTTATCATTACAACAGGGTGAAGGTATCCAAGGAATGTTGGCTGTTTGTCAAAGAGGAATGTTTTTGCTTTTTTTTTTCGTTTGCTATGTTTTAACTACATCTCTGACATGCAGTGTGTCTGTTTAAAATCATTTCATTCAGTAAAGTAGGAGACTCTCAATGCGCCCCAGCCTACCATAAAAGAGTTTTTACTGTTTAAAAATGGACCTAAATTACGTTTAAGCTACATTAAAAAGCATACCCAGGACCAGTATTGTTTTAAAGCTTGAATATGTGCCTTGATATTTTTCCTTTGTTACCATGAGACTAATCTATACGACATACAAAGCCTGGGTAAGAGGCTTTCCGAGATGGAAAATGGCAGGAAGAGAGCTGTCTCAGTAGCCCGTGTTCTCCGGTGTAAAAATAGCGTAAAAAAAAGACATGGGGAAACAATGCCATTACTAGGTCAGAGGGAAAACTGGAGCACATCTTACAAGAGGGAAAACACCTATCATCACTCCTGTTGCCACAGCTGAAAGCACAATGCTTCAGTCAGACAGCTTTACAATTCTAAGATATTTCAGTGAGATGGCAGGGCTAGGAGTGATAACACAATCAGAGTTCTTCACAGTCAGTGCCTTTACTGCTTCATATCGCTCCAGAATACAGGTCTGACATTACTGTATCTGTCTACCAACAGGTAATATTTCACAGAGGGCGATTATTTTCTCATGCAATTACCGGAATGACCTGTTGAAGGACTGGGATATCTAAATAATCCAATCCAATGACTCCCTGTGGACAATACAGGGAGAATGTGGTGCAGCTGAACATCCACATGCCCTGACTTGCCCTCATTAATTATGCAAGAACGGAGATGTTTTTCAATACAGTAAAAGCATTTCAAAGCCAAGGATGCTTACCAGTGCCTAGACATGAAAATAACTACAATTTTCTTTAAGGGAGGTGAGGATCAACAAACTGAGAGAGAACAGAAAGCGGAAGAACGGGTCAACAAGACAGACGGCCAAAATAAGAAGAGATTAAGTGAGAAGGAAGTGAAAAAGTGTGAGAAAAGGGGGGAAATAATAGTTGAGACAGAAAAAGACTAATGACGCAGTGAGACAGCAGACAGAGAGAGAGAGTGAGAGAGAGAAGCAGCAAGAGAGAGAGAGAGATGTATCTGCCATTAAGACACTGAAAAAAAAACACAGACAAATGAGTCAGATAGCAGATTCTGACAGCAAAATAGCCTTATGCAACCGTTTCACTGACCTAGTGACCTGGACCAGCTCCATTCTAGGGGCTAAGGCCATAGTCTAAACAAACACACGCGCATGTACACACACACACACACACACACACACACACTACCCATGCACTGAATGAGCGGCACTAGATATCATAGCCTAGAGTTAGACAGATAAACAAAGCACAATCTGCCTGTAGAGTAACTGCAAAGATCAAAGATGTTGATGAATTATTCTGTAAAAAAACAGAACTGGGATCACATACCAAAATGGAAAATCAGACAGTCGTATATTTGTAACTGATATCATAACTAATGAAGTTACTTTTTTTCCTGAGACTAGAAAATTTACATACCATCTCATGAGAATCTTTCACATTTTATTAAAATTATCATACGTCACATTCCAACTACAACAACTAATGAGACTCCCACCGTTTCACATACAAAATCAGACCGGCCATGCCTGTGTTTATGTGAAAAACTAGTAAAAGTAAACTTTAAGCTCAAATCAGCGAGGCTTTGGAGTGTATGTGTGTATAAGAGCTGTGGTAAGGTGTAGGCCTGTGTGTTGACAGCAGTGTTTCACAGCTTGTGGTGCTGTTCAGTAGTAGTAATACTCACAGGGAGCTGTTTGCGTTTTCGGCCAGGTCGGCCAACCTTGCGAGGGGGGTTACTATTCGACGGCCTTTCCTCCGCAGCCAGAGTCTTCTCCAGCACCAAGTTCTCACTCTGCACGACACGTGACAGCAAAAATAATGAAAAAAATTACAAAATGTTATAACATTTCTCCTTTTGACTTATTAAATGCCAAAAGAGAAAGCTTTTTTTTTTTTCACTTTAAAAAATGGCGTATTTTTTCTTTCGTGAAGGAATTAGGATGTTGGCGCATAGCTTACAACATCTTGAGATGGTAAAAGCTAAAACAGTGTAAGCCAAGTTAAAAAAAATTACAATAATGAAAATAACAACATAATCCATCAAAAGACTACTGTAAAAAAAAAAAACTCTTCCTTTTGCATTTTTAAAGACACTTCAACACCTAAAATGGAGTTTCTTTTTTCCCCATCTGAGGGGGTCTGGGCGGGGAACAGACATTTAGATAATGAGAGAGACTGAATTTGAATGACATCTTGCTTTGAGTCGCTATGAAGTGAGGATTCCACAGCCTCAGAACTGACCTAACATACTCAGTTTCCTCTTGACACTGTGACAAAGCCCCCTGACTGGTCTTTCTTTCTCTCCCCCTTCACTTTCTCTTTGTCTAACACAACCGTGTCTTCCCCTGTGTAACAAAAACCCCACTCTCAGCCCAGCTGAGAAAGCCTAGGGTAGATGGGGGTTAAAGAAAATGACACTAATGTAGATGCTACTGGCTTCAGCATTGGCTGAATACAAGCAGTGGCTTTCTATCGGAATGCAAATGAAACAGACAGTCTTGTTGGTGAAGAAATCAGAGGCTCAGAGTTTACTGTCTTGGGTGACCAAGAAGGAGGAATTCCTACTGTACTACTGGAAATGAGGCTTAATGAACACGCTGAGTTTGGTGTTTCAGTTCTATGTGAAAGAACTCTCTGATTAGCGCCAGAAACATTCAAAAATATCTGAATGTTTAATAGGGATTATCAGTCATGGTGACAAGAACGAGGTGGTGAAGGCAATGTGTCAATAGCTTTTGGTCCAAATAATCATAATGGATTCATATGGTGTGTTAATAATAGCAACCAAATACAGACAGTGTTTATTTATAATAATCACAGGAGTAAACCCCCCAAAATTATCAGCTATGATAACTATGATTTTCCATATGGGCCCCCTAAAATCCAGTGAGACTTCAGTAAGATCACAAGCTACAAATAGGTAATTAATATTAGATGTGTGTAAATATTAAACTGTGCAGGATGACTAGTGGGCAGCCTTTGTAGACATGAATGTAAATAGTTTGGTTTCTGCTGAATTCATGTTTTTACATTTTTGGACTACAAAGGAACATCATCAGTGGGTCAGATAATACATATCAGTGAACACATGCCAAAAAAACCCATCCACATTCACAGATCCACAGAAACAATATCACCATTTTACCAGGTTCATATGTACTGAAATGATCACCGGCGCTAATAAATTTAAGCCATTTGGGAGTTCGTTACAATTACAGTGAGTTAAAAATATGATCTGAATTCCTAATGCAAAAAAAACTAGTCCAAAGATATAGGTCAGTGGTACATTGTACCAGAAAAACAACAGAGCATTTCAGTGTTATGACAGATACAGTGTACTCTCCACAATACTAAATAGTACCAACAAAGACAAACAATAAAAGGGGTACAACATTTTTTTGTTGCCTTGTGTGAACTCACTAACACTGTCAATATCCTTGCTCTATTTCTGTCTGCAGCCGGTTATTTAAGGCAATGTCTGTTGCCAGGCAACAGGACTACGAGCATTGCATAGCTACATGGTTGTAAGGGAGGAAGAGGATGAGTCCCCTCATAAATCAGCCATACGGCGGCAATGCAACCCCCCCCCCCCCAACCCTCCATCGCCACAGCACCAGCCAACACCCACGTCACTGCACGCTGTTACAACAGAAATCACTATTACCTCCACAGTAAATGAGAATAACTTGAACCTCATGGCGCTAGGAAGACAATTAGAACAGTATGGTAGCATTGTGACACTACAGAGTCTGTACAGGAACAGAAAATAAAGGACAAATTCACACAAATAGCCTCTCACAAGAAATGCATCCAAATAAATGTGTCAAAGGGCTAAAATACTGGCATAAGAAAAAAGTGCCACTGAGAACTGCTTGAAATCTGTAAAATGTGCTATTGTGTCATGATGCATGGAAAAACAGACTGAATAATTACTATGTAAAGACACCAACCAGGTTGTTGACCACGTTTGCTCTTATCCAAATTTGGAGCAACCAAACTGTTACTTGCCTGCTATGCTTGTGTGTTTGAGCCACTGAGATAATTCCACTGTCAAGCACCTCCACCCACTGTTGACCCTTGTTGAGTAGGCTATGCCTGTCAGTCTCACACTCACATCAATTGTGACACTGCCACTCATATAAAATCAAATTGGACTGTCTTGATGGCTTAAGTTCCTTTCAGGCAAGCCTCAACAATCACCCTTCGCTCACTGACAAAGAGGCTTCGTCTTGCAGACATGCTGGCTGTGGTTACAGCCAATCAGGCCTTCGGAGCCCATGTTATACGTAACTTTGTACATGTTAATGGATGACTCACACCTTCCTGTTAACCTTTTGCAAACCTTACTGCCTCATGTCTGACTGGATACTTCCATTTTTTGTACCTAACAAACCTTTTTCACGTGGTAAATGGGGGCTAAGAATTTGTTAATAATCAGAGAATTTTTTCGAGATAAACCTCTTAAAATACTTTACAATCTTTGGGATTCTTTCCTTCTGAAGTCTGCAGGAGTTTCCACAGATAAACAATTCATTTTTTGGGGCTTGGTAAAACTCTGTGATACTCATGGGCCATTAGATTTTAGCATTTCTAAATATTCACATTGCTGATGAAGCAGTTTCACCATCCTTCTGTGGTACAAATTAAACTGATGTGCAATTTTTCAAAGATGCATTCAGAACATAAAGCCTTCCACATTCTGTTCATTACAGCAAAATATTCCTCAAAATTGTGAATTCACTGGGCTCTCCACGTATTTTGATACTTGTGTTTGATCATTTCATAGAACGGTAGTGAGAGTAAAGTACTGCCATTGCAGTGAGAGTAAAGTTGTGCTGAGGCTGTCACCTAACTAAGATGTGCCCCCTTACCATTTGATTCC
Organism: Chanos chanos; assembly: GCF_902362185.1. Lineage (NCBI taxonomy): Eukaryota > Metazoa > Chordata > Actinopteri > Gonorynchiformes > Chanidae > Chanos > Chanos chanos. The sequence continues at coordinate 17,582,925 of NC_044504.1, forward strand.
CGGCAGCCTCACACCTGAAGTCTGAGCTTTTGAAATTGGTGGCATCGGTGACAGTGTTGGACGGCATTGCTGAAAGAGTTACAGTCAAATGTGGTACAAAAGCCAAAAAATGTCAAAACAAAAATAAAAGAACAAAAAAAGATTAAGTGATCCTCCTTCTCTCAGCTCCCCTGCAATCAAACAGAAAATAAAACACGTATTATAGCAGTGAATAGAAATCAAATTAGCCTGACAAATTTATCTGTGAAATTGTTTTACTTTCTATGTAAGTTGCCGTGTTGATCGGCCTGCAAATGGGCCACTGGCCTGTTTTCACTCATGTGTAATAATTAATGTCCAATTTACTTCTCTAACAATAACAGAGTTGTTAATAGTTACAGTTATTTGTTTATTGAACAAAACATTTTTATTATATATGAAAAGCATGCTGGTACATTATAGATTGCTGATCATTTATAAATTACATGACATCAGGGTATTAAAGAAAGAGTAGGTTCATTTCATATTTCATGGCAAATATTTCGAATGGGGATTTATCATTCTAAAACCCCTTCAAAGAGGACGTGGTGAAACTCCTGTGTAAATGTATGATTTGGGGGTGTTATGGCATTCTCAGAAGCTCCACTGAGTCATCCTGTCCAATAACACAACCGATACTGACCAACTGATTGGAGGTGTACTAATGGTTTTGTTCCCCGAAGCTCTTTAAAAGGGCTCGGCAACAGGCCCTTTCATGGGATTTTTTTTCGGGAACATATGTGTATATGGGATTTAAGACTTGATTAAGCAAGAAACTGACACGTTAGGTTTAAGTACATGCGACAGGATGTCTGAGTTTCCGAAACCGTGTCTTTTAATGCTTCCGAAATGAATGTATATGGCAGGGCACCTTTCCTATTCTTGCGTAATGAGATGACTATGGAAATTACGTGTAAAGGTAATATGGCTATAATATGGCCACTTCTCGCTCGTATTTCCACGTATGGATTTTCCCAAATTCTACTGTATTGATCCCCGTAGCTGTATTTCAGCAAAACTGTGGGTCATAAAGAGGTCTGTACATGGTGTACTTTATACACGTGTATGTGCTGAATATTTTGGTGTCAACAGTGTAAACGAGCTCCTGTTACGTTCATTTGAAGGTAGCTTAAATAAATGACGTTTAGACTTGGTAATGGTTTCCCTCAATTTTGAATAAAAAAATAACTAATTTAGTGCTTGCCCCACTCAATATGGTGTTACAGTATCGGCTCAGGTCACAAAATTGAACATTTTGTTTTTTAAATTTGGTGTTACCAGGGCATATATATATATTCTGGGCAAGGTATTGAAACCGTATTTGTCACACCGTCACCTGTATTTTCTTTAAAAGACCAGTTTCGTCCGCCTTTCCGGCCATATCTGCATTAAATGTTATAAATAAAACCCTTTGGCAGGCCACAGCCGTTTGGAAGACAAAATCCTATTTCGCGCCGGCTGAAAATTGTGACTAAAATCGCTTCTGATTCTACAAATACGGTCATCAAGTTCAAGTGCATATCGCAATGTCTAAATCCCACATCTGCAAAAGCAGAAAAACGGCTGCCTGTCCTTTCGGCAATGGCTAGCGCCCGCGTAAAGGGCTTATAATTGATCCCAAATAGATACGCATATGAAAAGATCATTTTGATGACGGGGCATAATATATATTATGTTGATCACAATGTTAATTACCCGTTTTGCCAAGTCCCAGGCCTGACCCTTTTTGTTTTCGCAGGCTCCCGGATCCTCCTTCTGCTTCTCTCCCCGTCCTCCACCTCCCTAGCCGGCCAGCACTCCTCCAGATGCTCGGCTCACACTGCAGAGACCAGCGCACTGCTAGCAGCTTTCTACAAGGTCCTAACGATAGTTGTGTTTTGCAGGTCGGGTTTTGTACACCCCGTTCATAAATAGATGCGAGCGTAAATTTTTGCCATATCCTTGGCATGGCTTTTAAAACGTGCATAGACTGTAAATTCGCTTACGTTTGATGAGAGTTTTATGGCATCTACCCAAATATTGTACAAATATTGGATTGGCTGTAAATGAATCGTGGGATGGATAACACCGAAAAATGAATGGCTTTATGAAATTAGGCTTTAACAATCATTATTGGAATTATTACATAATTAGCTTGAGATATAATACACATTTTATAGAACTGCTTTTCCGAAGTCTTAACAAAATATTCAAAATACTCAAATACAATTACAAAATACTTCTAAATACAATATAAACCTACAAATGGCATAGAGCCTGAAATCAACTCCTGTGACAACTACAAGTTTCCAGATATTTTATCTGAACTTTCAGCAGGCATGCACGATGACTCTATAAGATTAGCACAACAAATGAATTAATCTCTTAACCTCTTAGAGTGATCATTGACTCCATGTCAGGCATTAGAACACAATCTGTAAACTGCATTTAATTTAAGAGGCTCTGGTGTTTGACTGAGGTCCCTGCTTGTTTGAATGCTAAACTGAGGATGAATCGTCAGTATAGGGAACTGATCAGTCAGCTTTTAATGCTTCAGACCTTGGTACTTCTTTGATATGTTACAGTCTTTCAGTCTTAAGTTAATTTGTAAATTCTGTTCTCACTAAAAGTGTACTCTTTGACATTATGTCTGTGGCAGCACTGCTTTTATGACATGTCTTTTTCTTGGCATGATCGATGGATTCATAGATTCTTGTTGCCAGAAAAAGCTCAAAGTCTCACAACTGCCAAAATTAATAAAACGCTTGACTAAATTAAGTTAAAGAAAAAAAAGTGCACCTGAAATCGTGTTCTTCCAAACAGAGTTGTTTCCTGAGTTAATTAAGGACTAAATGTCTTATCATGTTTCAAGTCAGGTATAAGGCCTGTTGTTCTGGAGCACATTTGGGAACATCAGTGATGAAGACACTGCTCAGCTTGTGTTTTTGAGCTGATACTGGCAAGGAAGTCTGAGTGAAAGAAGTCAACGTCTAGTGTCAGCTGTGCTTGAGAGCATGTTGCTTATGAACAGTAATGTCTGTATATTTGGTAAGGATGCGAAATAAAACAGACAAGTCAACAGACTGCAAATATCTTTCCATCTGTTATTGTGCATGGTTTCCTGACATAGTTTAAGTGCATTCAACCCTTTTAAGGACAAGGTAAATTCCAGTGAATACAAAGACATTCCTAATGAACACCTTTATTCTATGCAGAGCATTTTATCCTGATAAGGAGGGTCAGGACATCAGAGTCCCATTCACATGGCATAAATGGTCACTGAGTGGTTTTGTGAGCATGAAACCCAAGTGCATCACATTCCATGGACATTTTAAACACTTGGTCTCAACCCACTTGAACCCTTTTGGGAGAGCCTGAGTCAGCAATTTCCATCACCATCACTCAAACACCAAAGATGGAATTTCTCATAAAACAAGAGCATTGCATCCTTCTAGATGAGCCCTAAACACTTCATAAATCTACTTCAACATGCACTGAAGCTGTACAGGTTGTTCATAGTTACATTAAGACACTTTTTATTGGTGTTTCCTCTGTTTTAGCTGTTACCTGTATATATATGTATTACAGAATTTCCCCCCATTTTCCTGAGAGGATTGTGGCAGTTTAAATACCTCAAAGTCACATTGCATAACATGTATAATCAAAACAACACCCACTAGACAAAGATATTCCATATTTTTTCTTCAGGTTGTCAGCCCTGGTGCCAGAGGCAAAGCCTCCTTGCAAGTAGAAACAAAACAAATTACAGAAGGCCAAGCAGAGCTCTTTAAGAGGTAGAAAACAGTGGAACTGATGTGGTTCACTGAGCTGGAAGCATCCGAGGAACCAGAGAGCACATGACATGGCTGTAGTAGACTCTCTCATGGAATGGTTCAGCCAAGGACAGCCACAAGAGGTTCCCATCATTTGGGAGGGGTTATCTGCTCTCTCCCTCTCTCTCGCTCTCTCTCTCTCTCACTCTCTAATTTTAACTGCATCTCTCTCCTCCTACAATGTCTTACATATCAGTGTCTTCAACAATGACTACACCAAGGGGTCATAGCTTTACTTCCATAATTGGAAATATTTTAGGCCATAGGGTTGCAAAAAATATGCTTTAACTATGAGGAAATAAGGACGACATATTTTGTAGCCACAGAGGCTAGGATTTGAATATAGGAGCGGCTGTCAGAGGGGATGAAAAAAGTTCTGCAAAATAAATTCAGTCGTCTTTGGCGTTTCAAAAGTACCATCTCTTGCTATTCCCAGTCAATGCAGCATACCCAGTATGTTTCTTCCCAAAACATTCTCTTGGATTGGATCCTTGGGAGGCCAACATTAATGACCTCAAACCAGAGGAAGATGTCAGTGGTGACTTGATGCACTTGATGAACAGAAATAGTATGAGCAGAGAAGTCAATCGTTTTCATGTTTCACATTTTAATAATTTTACAAAAAGACAGATATTAGGTGACATACAACAAATCGTGATTGTAAAAATAACATACCATAATCAACAATACTTTTATTTTTTTTATTTTTCCCAACAGCTAAACCTTAAATGCCAACAGAATAAATTCACAAGAGCTTGTGTGTTTTAACCAACATATGTTGTTCTGCAAACAGCATATTAAATCATGATAGGCCATTTAGAGGTTAATGAATATACTGTTATGGTGAGTTACTTAAAGAATTGGTCTGTCCCACAAAGACAACACAAGAGGTTCTAAGGTTAGGATAAGCAACATATAACGTACACAAACTACCAGTAAATTATTGACTCAATGGTTCAACCAGGGTTCATTTTTGTCCAAGGTGTATTAAGTTTCAACCTTTTAAGGCTTCCTAATATGGGTTACTCTCCCAGTGGACTACTTCAGTAAATTCATAATCAATAACTTGCGGTTAAACACACACACACACACACAAACACACAGAACGAAGACAAAATGACACACAAAAGGATCTGCAAATGTTTTGGCACAAATTGAAAGGATGAACAGGAACCAACAACTTTTCTCATGAACACAGATAAATAATGAGGCATTCCTACAGAGTCACATACTAAAAATAGCTAATGTTAGACTTGCACATGTGCAGATTAATTATTTTGTTATTTAAACAGCACTTTTATACAGAACATCTAGGCACACAGCTATATCAGAATATTGCATTCATATTCGTAGCAAAGGGGAACATGATCAATCTAATTTTCTCATTTGTTTTTCTTTCTCTTTTTTTCCCTTTTTTTTGAAATTGTGTGGCTCTGCTCATGTCAAACTTTATCAAGTAACAAATAACTTAATCTGAGTGTTGGTAGTTTGTTATCCTTCAATAGCCCACAACATTTTTATACTAGACCTGCTGGATAACAGTGGTTTTATAGCTATTTAATGCTTTTTTTTTATTTTCTTAACATAAAACATAAAAAAAATTGTTCATTTTTAACATACAGCTAGTATTATGAAAATTTAGAAAAAAAAACGGTGAATACAGTAACACCAACTCTTAAAGAGGAAACACCAGTTTTGTTTTCACACAATGGGTTGAGTGAGATCTTCTCATTTATAAGATAAGGTTACTTAAAATTCCTCAGTGTCAAACAATAAGTCTTTGCTCAGCAACGCAGTTATTCGAATGATTGCTATTCCATGGCATCCTGCAAAAGTGATGTTTTTGTTCTGAGTATGTTAGCCTAATGTAAACCTTGCCTGTTCCAAGAGCCCATCCAGTTTTAGTTTCAACATTCATATTTTATCGTAGTCAGAAACTAAAATATTCGTATTTTATACGTTTTATACACTTTAATAACAATATTGTTCTTCTGCTGCAACAAAAACCAAAAGAGACAAACAAATCAAATATTTTTCTACTTTTAAATTATCTAAATAAATGCAAATATTGTACCTGAAATCTTTCTCAAGCACCTTGAACCTGCTTTTCTTCCTCATGACAGCGATAAAGCTTTAGGACTGACTATGCACATCTGTACGCTCTACATCTGCCACATATTCATTCTATTGAAAGCGTATGCCCGCTCTCAACATTATACCTTCATAACCAACCCTACATCCTCTGACGGCAACCAGCTGTCAGGTTCTGTCACCTGGCATCAGCCAAACACTTTCCTCCATAAGGTTTTTATGATGTGTGCTCATCTTTGACCTCAGACCTCAGCACATCTGAAGTCAATTCCATTCATTTGTTCAAAAAGCCCTGCTACTGCATTCCACAGCGTTCCATATTCCCTGAGCACCAGTTTAATTAATTTCACACAATTATGTCCCTGTTAACTGAATAAAGCTTTTTTTTTTTCAGTAACCTTAAGAAAGACACATTTACTCAAAGTTAATTTATCTCAACCTGGCACAAGGACGTTTTATTAGAACATCATTCCCTTAAACGTCCTTTGAAGCTTTTAAACTAATCCTAAATAAAAAAGAAAGGAGAGAGAGTTGCTAACAATTGAGGAAGCATCCAAAAATCAACGTAATGCTATAAAGGAGCTTTTTTTTTGTTTGTTTTAAAATTTCAAAAGCACAACCACAATAATTAACTGAGCTGCACAACCAAATAGGAATCCCCGAAAAAAAAAAAGAGAGAGAGAGAGCATAAATACCCAGCTAAATCAGCATGACACCCCTGACTTGACAGCCTTCTTGTGTTCAGTCGAGTGGCACAGTGAGTCTAGCAGCAGCTGAAGGGAATGGGTGTCAGTAACAGAATGAGAAAACTATATGACATTATAGCACTCAATCAGAATAGCAATCAGTTATAAACCCACATGCATGTCAACAAGCCACCTACACCAAGCCAGGAGTGCTACTCCATGCAAAAAATATGAATCCTAGCCACACTAACCATAAAAAAAAAATGTCATCAGATCAGGAACAGCTCCAAAAAATTAGACCAAAACTCATTATTAGCATTATATTCCCAATTTCATGGGCAAGCACAGTGTGATTATTTGAGAGTCCATAAACAATAAGATGTGTGAGGGAAAAAAAAAAGCACAGTTCATTACTTTGCAAGTCATGAATAAAATAATTGAATAATTACAACAGTTTTATACACACAAACATATATAGAGCTATATATTTATACATACTTATATACTCCCTAATAGATACATCTTGCTCTCTGCAAGGTGTGATGAAAAGTTTCATTTCACATAGTGAAATCCTGTTCTGATATAGCATGCATTACTCTAAGCGCTAATGCCAGGGATGTTATTTCTGTTGCTGGTTCTTCCCAGTCATATCCAGATGTCTAGAATGAAGGGGTGGAGCTCCTTTTCCCATGATGCCTCTGTGTCGAGACTGAGCATAAACACAAATTAAGATTAGAGGTTGTGACTTTTCTTTAAAGTGGAAAAATTTGAGACTAGAATGTATTTTGTTTTCCCGCCATAATCGACATATATTGGCTGCTATCTGAGAGAGAAAAAAATGTAGTGCATGAAGGGTGTTCTTAAATATGTATGAATATTCTAATTTATACTTACATTAAAGATTCCGTTTATATTTTTTTTTTATTCTGTCTCAGCTAGAAAACATACAGAGAACAGTGCTTAGTAATACTGAAACTGGCAGGCACTCTATGACTCACTCATGTTTTTCTTTTATTATTAATCAGTCCAATTACGGAAATATTATGGGTAATCCTTCCTTAAATGAACTCTCCCATTAAAAATGCTCTAGCCCTTCTAAGACACCACAAAAATCCTTCTGACTGTCAGAGGACTCATCTATCAGTAATTCGAGGACATTATAAGTGAATACATAAGAGAACGGCTGTATTATTCTGCCCTATAATACATTCTGTGTGATTTAAAATATCATGGATGATCACAACAATCAAGAAAGTGATGATAATGATGATCAGGAAGAGGAAGAAGAGGAAGAGGACACAGAAGAAAAGGAGAGGGAGGATAAGGTAATACTGACTCACCCTTGTTCCTTCCGTTCCGCATATTCTCCTCCTCTTCCTCCAAACCATCATCCACTACAAGATTTCAGAGTTTTTTCATTACCACCGAGAACAAAGGAAACCATCCCTCACAGTCATTTTGAAGAGAAGAACAATTTTCAGAGGCAGACAATTTGTTACAGAAGACATGTGTGCAAAAAAAAAAAAAAAAAAAAGAAAGACTTCATTTTTGGTGGAGTGTGTCTTTAAAGCGAAGGTATGTGTCACCTTATCTAAATGTACCTGAGTGGAGTTCTTTCACAAGTGATGACATGGTGTTTGTGATCGAGTCTGCAGCCACCAGCAAATCATTACGCAGATTTCTAGGTACACCTGGAATGACAAGCTTCATTTCAGCAAACACAAGGCAACTTATGCTAGTACCTCATTCATGACTGCTATTACCATGAATGATTTGTGAATGTGTGTGTGTGTGTGTGTGTGTGTGCGTGCATGTGTGTGTGATTGTTTGTTTATCTTGACTGTTTGCTCGTGTGAATATGACTGTGCGTCTGTTTTCTCACCCTGAGAGAAGGCATCAAGCACATCATCACCCACTCCAGCTAGGCAGTCCTGGGGTGTGTGTGTAGGGGTGGAGCCAGCTGAGGTGGATCGTATGGGCATGGGCATGGTGCCGCTGGAGCTGTGACTGGGTGAAGAGTGTGGCGAACTGCCTGTCTGGGCCTGGGGAGGGCGAGGGGCGAACCAGCAAAGGCATCAGTACACCTCCACTCACTCACAACAGCAACACCATAGCAACACATACTGTGACAAACACAACATCCCTGCCCACCCCCCCCCCTCCCACCCCCAAAAGATGAAAAAAAAAAAACCCACCAGCAAAGCAAAATCACAATCCCAAACTCATGCATTCTATACGACTGTGCATACTATCAGAGTTAAAACCTAAGAAAAAATTGTGTACGTGTCATTAAGGGGAAAAAAGAGACAAAGATAGGGAGAGAGAGCGCCCAAGAAAGGGGCACTGTGTCCCAGAGATTGGTGCAGGGCCCAGAGGGGGTGGCACGGTGCCAGGCAGCAGATGGCTGGCCAGACTGGAGTCACATTAGACGCAAGGTGGTTAGCTCAGATGAAAGGCACAGGTCTCTGATATTTGGCAGGGAAGTGCACAGCTCGCTGTCGCTCCCAGGGTCACAGAGACAAATCTGGAGGACTTTAGCCTTAGAATGGGATTTACAATCTCACATGCTGCAGTGCCCACGAAAAAGATACGTTTGGGTTTCTACTTTAGCCGTTCTTCGAAAATAGGACCCCTCTCTTCCTTTGCACAAAAGGGGACACTGATTTGGTCTATTGTGGCAAATGTGTTTCTTTCAAGAGTCTGTCCTTTTATTTCACTGTAATTTTGTATGTATCCAAAGACAATTAATATTTGGTTTATCTGGTGCTGCATATGTGAGACTTTCTTTCAGTCCGGTTGTAATCTATACCTTTACATTCAATGTGAGCTCCTTTAATATAGTCACGTGTTATGGGAGTTCTTTTCTGAATCCCGTGCAGTGTTCTTTATGGAGCCTAAGGGACTGTGTTCCCTTTTGGGAACATGTCAGATATGAAGTGTTTATAGTTCATTCAGCCAACATCTTAATCCTAAACTGTGTTGCAGTATGCATTAACTATGGTGCCAGGCAGCTATGCATGCCCCCCCCCTCATTTTTTATAGGATTTCAGTGAAAGTCTGTGATTCTCATTCTGCTGAATATTTAACAGAAAAAGACTTACAGCCTGCTTTTGCTCCTCATCCTGCCGTCAACCGAAGGGAAAGGACAGAGAGGGAGAGATGAGAGAAAGAGAGAGATCAGAGAGTTAGAGAGTTAGAGAAATAGAAACGTGTAAATGTACAACAAAAACAAATTCAAAAAACAAGGGCAAGAAAACGAACATTTTGAGTTTGTGAATGAGCAAGTGAGTGAGTGAGTGAGTGAGTGAGTGAGTGAGTGAGTGAGTGAGTGAGTGAGTGACTATTTTGGTGTGTTTCATGTAAATACCTTTTGGTCTGTCTTACCACTTCTCGTCTAAAAAGACTTGAAAGCACATCAGCAGCTAAACAAATGGGCAGTAACTGTGGTGTGTGAGTGTGTGTGTGTGTGTGTGTGTGAGAGAGAGAGAGAGAGAGAGAGAGAGAGACAGAGAAAGAGAGAAGGGCTACAGTAAAACAGTCAGACATAGCATGTCTCATACCTTGAGCAGCCTCATGAGGCCCTCCAACTGCACCATCAGCTCCCTTCTACTCTCCTGCAGAGCTGACATGCGCCGTTCAAGTTCATCCTTCCTGTGCCTGTCCAAATGAACAAAAAAAATCCAGTTGGCCCAAACTGTCAACAGTCACGGCTCATACACTACTGAAAATTCAGTTCATACTTCCTGTGCCTGTCCAAATGAACAAAAAAATCCAGTTAGCACAAACTATCAACAGTCACAGCTCATACACTCCTGAAAATTCAGTTCATCCTTCCTGTGCCTGTCCTAATGAAAAAAAAAAAAAAAAATCCAGTTAGCCCAAACTGTCAACAGTCACGGCTCATATGCTACTGAAAATGCAGCTTGTCCTAACTGTGCCTGTCAGATCACTTCTTCTTGATGACAGTGACAGGCTACCCTTTACTGAACATGCCACTATACAAGCAAATCAGCCCAAACTCTCTAGAGACACACATCACACTCTACTGAAAATGTAAGCCTGTACACTGTCTTGTAAACCAGCCTCTCCTGTAGACAGACCCAGCTAATACATTTCTAAAAATATAGCTCTTCAAAAAAAGTAAAAGAAAAGTATTAATAAAGCTCTTCCTCTTTTGTTTAGCCCATTCACTAAGGCTCCTTCAGATATGTAGGAGAGCGTTTGGAGATAAGACCTAAGAGTTGTTTTGGAATTGGATGATATGCCTCTAAATATTCCTGACAAAGGTGTTTGTCCCTCTGAAATCTGTCCAGATTAATTCTAGACATTTAAAATCACAGGCTCTACTCGTCTGATTCCGTCCGCAGCGCTCTAGTCTTTCATTGACGAATGAGGAGATAGTCATCTGGCACCTCCACGCCCCCTGGTGCCGACTGAGCTGTACTCCACTTCACTGAGTTGAAACGTAACCACTGGGACCGGATATTACTCTTTGTCCGAATGAACACTCTTCCACTAACTGCCTCTGTGGCATGGAATGGGAAGCAGCTGCTCCTGCCGGGATCTGCCGACGATGATATCTTTTCTGGAAGGTTCTCCCTGGTTGGCTACCAAAATGTTAATTGAACTACATGTTTTTCGTCAGCTAAATATGTCATCACTGGGGACAAAGAAGTGGATGTGAGGGTACAAGTTCAATTTCAATTTCCTGTTTATATAGTGAGCTTCTAAATGAGAATCTATGCTCAGGACGTTTTGCTTGGCTGAAAATTGCGGCATTTTATTTAGTTAACTTATTGCTAATGGACTTTAAAAGGAAATATGAGAGAAGTACGTTATGGCTTAGTAAATTCCTCTGCTGATAGTTGTAGTTACTCTCATAAAGATGGTGGTATGCTAGTCGAGTGAGAGTACATAGGTGGGGTGGAGCTGGAGATGGATGTGGCTGACCTGAGCAGTCGGAGCTCTGCCAGGAGGGTGGGGTTTTGTTGCGCCTTCTCTGGGGTGGGCTGAGACGCCTGCTCATGTTCCAGACGCAAACGCTGAATCTCCTGAAGGATTTCCCTAATGAAACATCACAAAGCCGCTCTTGTGGTTTCCTCACAAGTGTATGAAGGAGCGATACATTATAACTTTAGTTTTGTTTCTTTTGGCACTGATCACACATGCCCAGTGTCTCTCAAGCAGTACTGCGCAGTCTTTACTGAAACAGTCACAGTTAGATCATCACAGAACAACTATCTTTTTTTTGAGAAGTACACTTATGAATGCGAAATAAATGAAACAAGTGCGTATCAAATCATGTTTCAAGGTCTCAGAGTAATTTTATGATCAAGAATACATTTTAAAAAAGAATTTGTGCTTCTAAAACTTGTATACTTATGAATAATTTAATGCGACAACAATAAGTTATTTGGATTCATTTATTACAATCTTTCTTGATTTATAAATATAAATTTATAATTAGTTACCCGCAGATTATTTTACAGAAGTTTACAACAGCACTGAGCAGGGCAGGGAATTTGTAGGAGTCAAAATAAGGACTTAGAGATGAAGTTGGAAAGTATTATTTAAGCACAGAGAGTCAAATTACAAAAATGTCTGTGCTATGTTACCATCATATTTCACATTTACCACACATCTCATTCACATGGCAATTTCAAAAATAAATGCGAGAGTACTACAGCTGAATGTCATGTGGTAAGTCTGACTTCACAGCACGATCAGTATTAAATAAACTCCAGATGGATCAAGGCTTCACACTCTCTGTCTGACTAACTGATGAATACACAGGGGTGATAAAACTAGCTCATATGGGCGGCAAGTGTATGTGTGACAAACCAAACAAACCTACATTTTTACTTCAGTTGTGAAATGGGTCTCATTCTACACAGTGTTAAAAAGGTAAAAAATTCTTATGCCACAACTATGGTGACTTCAAAAGAATCTCACAAGCTATTTGACTTTACCTCATGCTAACACATGCTAAAGGGGAATGAACTATAGACATCAAAAATGTTGATAAACATACCTATTTTTATTCTCAAGCTCTGCTATGAGTTGTCTCTGCTGCTTATTTGCATCAAAGTTGAAGCTCAGGTCGGCTGGAGGGCATTGCTGAAAGACAAAAGCATTACACAAAAATAAAACTGACAATATGACACTGTTGAACACAGAGTAAGTAAATTTAAACACTTCAAAACAATTCATGACCAAACAGCAGACGGGGGGGGGGAGACTGAAGCGGTGTTAATGAAGTCAGTAAAGAAGCTTGGCAGACTTTAATGACTGTATCTACACAGGGGGCCTTTACAAACAACAGCCAAACAAATTAGAGTTTTACAACGACTAATGCAATTCATATAGGGTTACTTTTGTTCGGGTCTTGTAAAATTACAACACATGCAGACACAGGAGTACATGGCTGACGCAGGTTAAGCTGGAGAGTTGTTTAAAATGCAGGGCGGAGTTTAGGAAGCACCGATGGAGACTCACAGTGGAGTTGCTGGCCTCAGCAGCCAAACGAGCCGCATATCGAGCAATGAGGCGATGCTCCTCATCCAGTCTGCTAGGACTCTCCAGTGTACTGGAAACGAGAGGAAGAGAGGGAGACAGGGAGAGAGGGAGAGAAGGGGGGGGGTCAGAGAGAGTGTATAAAAATAATTACTCAAATGTGTTTTTATCTACTATTTTTATTTAACACCGATGTATTTTTAATTGTATTTCATTTTGTGTTCATCGATTATCTTAAAGTTTGTCTTTAAGTGGGTTACACAAAAACACAAATGAAAACATAGGACCAGGGGACTTCATACGCCATGAGCACCTTCTCATGATCAGCTGTAAGTACATTTTACTCCCCAGATTCACATTCACAAACAGCCTTCCACGTTTCAAAGGCCGAGAGGAAAAGCATCACATTCATTACAGCTGACATGCCGTGTCAAACTTTATGATTCCTCGTTACATGTGTACGTGCTGTAGGAAAGTGCATGACTCAGCCTTTACATTTGAGGCCTGGACATATGGTGGGAGCAGATGACGGAACATATGCTGTCTGTCCTCATTTAGTTGTCTGCAACCAGGAGTGACGTGGCTGTCTGTGCTTTGCTAGCCAAAGCAGGGTTGCTAAATGCATTTTGACCAATTCTCCTAAAACACGACTTCTGCCAGCCCCTCCGCTGGACACTGACTAAGTCATCTGACCTCATCCGACATTCAGACACACACCACATTCAACAAGCAAACACCAAAACTGGGCGAGGAAAAGGGGGAAAAAAAAACTACTTCATGGCATTCTGTGCTACAGCACTAACAACCAAGCAGGCTAAGCCAGACACTAACTTTTCAAATGAAATCTTTGAAGTGTCAGTCATACTGGGTCAGTGACCTTGTCAGGTCATCAGTTGCGCTCTCTCTCTCTCTTTCTTTCTTTCTCTCTCTCTCTCTCTCCCTAACTCTCTCTCTGGGAGGTGATTTACTGAGAGAGCTATACTTAGAGCCAGCGGGCTTCTAAAGGTTGATAAGGCTTATAATTTTCAATGCTCTTCTCAGGGTGAGGAGAAATCCTCCAGTTACCCTCAGCGCGGGGGAAGGACGCTGTTGTTCCTATCAACAAGAGCTAATGACAGCATGACACAGAAGGTCAAGTCATCCATCCATCAAAATGCAACACAAATGACTCTGTCCTAAGGGGCATTAACCGAGCAGGATATGTCAATCCAGAAATGGAGCCATATAATAGGATGTTGTATTTGTGCTGTAAATACAGTAATTCAGGACAGTCCTGGTAAGAAAGGTATTTTTTAAATTTAGGGGCTGTATAATGTATTTACACTTTTTTGTATTAATGTGCACTGTTGCCGTGCAGTGGAGTCTATGATTTCATATCCAGTGACATTTGGTCAATACTCACTTAATGCCAAATTAAAAAGTCATCTAGCTCAAACAGCAAACGAAATTTATTCTCTGACTCTATGGCTCAGCATGACCTACACACAGTAAATTCTACTCGATGCTGTTTGCCCTTGAAAGCCCAAACTGGTAAATGATTATGTGGAACTGACTGTAGACAGAGAGAGAGAGAAGGGGGAAGAGAAAAAGCAAGAGAGAGCTTGCATGGTCAGCAGTGTAGTGCAGTTTCAAATCTCTCTGTGTTTCTTGCCTTTGTCAGACACCATAGGCCACATAATTGCAATGAAATGAACAGGACAGGACTTGACATAATAGAAAAATGACACCCTCAAAGGACACATTGGTGTTCGAAAGACTTTAAACTACAATGACAATGATGATTATGAATGACAGTTTTCAAAAAAAAAAAAAGGACAAACTTGAAGTTTAAGAGTCAACAAACCTATCTATAAACCTAATGGTATGCAACAGCGTGTGCGCTATGATCCCTCCATTGCAGGAAGAGTGGCCAATCAAATTGCAGACTCGATCAATAAAACTGCACATCTACCCCTTGAATCGATTCAATAAGGGAGCAGAGCAGAGCCCCTATCATGTCCCAAAAATCAGCATTAATCTTCAAATGGAGACGTACATTCTTGGCACAACTGTTAGAAATGTTTTTTTAATTGAATTTTTAAAAATATACACACATATCCATGCCTCTGGCAAAAACACGAGCCGCATTTGACGCTTTACTTACCAAAACAAACCATGAGTCATACTGAATAATGTCAGGAAAGAGGTTTTAAAAGTGTTACATTTCTCTCGAGAACCGAGCGAAGCTCCGCGATGCCATGTGCAGTTTCTCAACTACTGGTCTGATCTAAATGCACAGCATCACTTATTGCCTGAGGTCGAGTAGTCCAGTCAGCTTCTTTTAGCTCCACTCTGATCTTTATAGTGAGGGATCTCATGTTGGATGATGTATTTACTTGTCCGATCATACCGCCTCAGAGAAGAGAAATTGCCTCGGAGAAGCTAAATTTAGACTTCTTATGCATATGATCGGTCTCGTTCTGTGAACACGTCACATGTCATCCAATCAAATCGGCCATGTGTCAGATGCATGTCACATCTCTGAGATACAAGATGTTAGCATTGCTAAGACACTGACAGTAGATTTTTCTGTTGCCCTTCAATTTCGTGCCGACACAACCGCACGCAATTGAGTGGAATTGGAAAACTCAAGCAGTGCAGGCGTCTCATGTGTTTTCTCCAGAAAAAAAAATAGATATTGGCACTACATAAGAATGAAAATTGAATTTCCACCTGATAGGGAATTTAACTCCTGCACCCAGAGGATAGTGAAATGTAATGGAATAAAGGATAGAATACTTTGCACGTCCCCCCGTCCCCCCCCCCCCCAGTTATAAATCTTACAGTTTGTTTTTGAAAGCATAACATTAAAGTTTTATTATTCTGTACATTGCAGCATTAATAACCTAATCCAGGGGACTAATGTCATCTCATCCAGGGCAGGAAAGAGGAGAATTTTTTAAGACTAAGTGTGACTTGGCCAACTCTTTGTTTACAAGGCTCCGGTTCCGACACATTCTTTCTACTGAATCAGCCAGAGCTCGCCAGCTCTAAGTGTACCAAGAATTTGCCAAGAGCGTAGTGTAATTTCTCCCTTCAGTGCGTTTGCTCATCTCCCTGAGAGAGGAAAACATATACTCTGATTCCTGTAGCGATGCACAAGACGGGAAGATATGAGTCTGGGAATTTTTTTTTTAAAAATCTTCAATCCCCATTCATCTTACAAGCATACATTTATCTAACAGGCTTCCACACAGAGGATCTTACAGACATAGCATGCTGATGGGGATTTCTCTGTGGACTGCTTACCTTTTGGCAGGTGTGGGTACCCCAGATGACATTAGAATGGTATCATTCATGTTGTTGGGCACTGGCTTCAGCTGACTGCAAAATTACAGAATTGGGAGTCAAGCATAGCTCCAGAAAAAAAAGAGTCCCTATATCTCCACTCATGACAGATATGTATCCGCTCAGGTTTTTTTGTTGTTGTGTTTTTGTTTTAAAAAGGCTGAAGTTCCAACAGATGAAATCTGAAGATACTGTCACAAACTGTGTCCTATAAAGTATTATATGTTATATTATTCAAGAATACTTCAGACTTCTTCCCCATAATATTGCTAACATACAGTGACATTTTAATTCAATGCTATTTTCCCAGACCTAATTAAGTTAACAAGAAAGACAAAGAGGTTCAGAGGAATTCTAATTAAACCTGGAGCTTGGGAAGGCTAGAAGCGAGGTGACATTGCAGAAGGTAATTTGTGTGAGTAAACAGTGCCATAGGCTCCATCTGGACCTGCATTCTCCAATCCTGTCGCACACCGGGGCTCAACGAGGACCATCCCATCTCTTTCTCTCACTCTTTACTTCTCTCTCTCTGTCTCTCTCTCTCTCTCTCTTTCTCTTTGTCTTTCTCTCTCTCTCTCTCTCTCTCTCTCCCTGTCCTCCATCTCATCACACACAACTAAACATCTAAACATTTCCATAGCTCAAGAGCTCAAGCCATTATCCAATACTTGCAATGAGAGTGTTGTCAAGCTCAAAGTGAACTGTCCACTCTTCTTTCTCTCTCTCTCTCTCTCTCTCTCTCTCTCTCTTTCTCTCTCTCTCTCTCTCTCTCTCTCTCTCTCCCTTTCCTATCCTATCTTTTGCCCACTCTCAATATCTATATTTATAAATACATGCAAATCAAACTGTATATGCACTGCGTACAGTTCCTGTACAAGTGGCAATGTTATTCTGAGTGCTCCCCATGATGCTTTTATCTGCTGTGATTCAACCAGCACACCACACCCAGACTGCCAATAAATCACTCCATTATGATGGATAATCTCAGGGTTTACATAGCCCTTCTCAGTCTCCTACCAGCCTTAACGGAAACAGTCCTGATCACATTCCCTTTGCAAAGGACAATCAGAAAACGCCTGGCTCCCTCTCTCCATGTGGACATATTTCTCAAGAGAACGTCATTAGTTATCCACTGTGACACACACACACACACACACACACACGCACACACACACATCTCACTGTCACTCAGAGAGGGTCAGTGTATTAGCATTACACAGACATTTCCACTCGCATAACCCCAGCATTGAAACAACAACATGCAAAGTGAAGCATGAAACAGAGCTTATTGCAATGATTGAGGAAGATAAAGAAGGATCATCAGTTTCTACACAAGTCATTTACTCTGTTTCACCTGATAGAGTACGGAGACGTTACGGAGACGATACACTCACATGCTTCAACACTCACACAAAGGCAAAATGAATCTCTCAGTACAAATAACTTCTATTTGGTTGTGACGAGAGAACATCATACACGTTTACAGACAGGTAGTTACGCTGACCCCATAAATATTGTCTCATAAACGCTCACTCACCGTCCTTTGTGTGAAGAGCACCTGTGTGCAAAGCAGAGAAACACATCCAGGAGCTGCTCTGGCCAGATGCCTGTCCTGCTCTCTGCTCAACTGAAAGAGCATCTCAATGCACAACACTGCTGCTGTCTCCAAGGAAACCTGAGAGTCACGTGACTGCATGACGATCATAGCCATCTCTCTCTCTCTCTCTCTCTCTCTCACTCTCTCTCTCTCTCTCTCTCTCTCTCTCTCTCCATTTCTCACTCTATGCCTTATCTGTCTCTATTTCTCTTTCTCTCTCTCTGCTTTCTGTCTGATGCACATACTCACATGTGAACACAATCTGCACACACACACACACACACACACACACATGCACGCACACACAATAAGCGCAGATTACTTCTCTCATTATTTTCTTTTTTTTGTATTTTTTGTTCCTAATTACTCATATTTTGGCTTGGACTCAATTACTTATAATTTCACGTAATTCTGAAATCAAAAAGCTTCCTCTACATCAGACACACTACTCGTATCACGTGGGAGCGACAACCTCTTCCAGAGGAGAAAAGACATTGTGAGGGGAAAGGTGCCACTGGGGATTGCATGCTCTGATTTATGACAAAGAGACTTGGGGGGAAATCTGGAGGATTTTCAGGCAAATGAAACTTGCCTCTATGTGCTCTGTATGGATGAGTCTATGGATGTGCCATTTTTCATTACAATCAGTGTCTACCACCAGCAGCCAAAAAGTCATGAGATGAAATGATGGGATCAATGCCAAAGCTTCAAAAGAGCAATTCCGCTGCAAAAGCATGTCATGCTATCTCTCTGAGCCTCCATCTGTCTGTCAAGATGGGTTTTAGTCTCTCTGTAGCAGCATATGAATCTTTATTTCAATCCATTTTCAAGAGTCAAGGAGGTCAAATTAGAATGAGTCCTTTACTGTATATTTTGATTAGCTGGATCTTCAAAGTCTCAACACTGCCACCATTAAACTTCACACAATGAGCGTGCCCTGAATGATAATATTTCCATTCAGATGCACTGCCCTCAGCAAAGGGAAAAGCAAAATTATGCTCCTTGATTTTTATGAGGTCACATCAGTTTTTTTTTCCCTTGCTCTGCTCACTCCATCCCATTCTTTTCACAGATAATTATAATAATGTGAGCTGCATCGCAGCCAAGGAGAAATATAGGGTCCCTAACATCCCGTTCAAAATAAAAATGACAAACACAGGGCCCTGCAGGGTTTCTGTTTATGCATGTCTCTGAGTCGTCTGGTGCTCGTACATTAAAATACAACAGTCACATAACCTGGGGCATTCATCATAGCACCCCTGCTTACTTTGAATAACACTGCAGATTTTCAAACTCACAACAGGAACAAGCAAGAAGTGAATTCAGGGACCAGACAAAACCCCTTTAAAGTTGATATTACAGCAGACAGAAAGCATGATGCAAGTCTTTTGGGCAGTCCATATTCTTTATTTCTCTACCAGTCTGAGGCAGAAAGTATTCCTTGAATGGTCGAGAAGTCTGAGTCTTTCATTTCACAACTGTAGTATTAGTTTGTTATGTGAAGGACTAGGGTTTAATTTACAGTGCTAGCCCCTCAAAGTCTCTGAAATAGAATATATTGTTGCCATGGTATCATATTTTCTAAAGGGTTCAAGAATTAGTTGAAGAACTTAAGCTCGGATCTCTTACGTTTTGCTTTGAATTATAAATAAACACCGTGAGTCTGGCCTGAGCTCCTCTTAAGCGAGTCCCAAAGAAACTACATCTGTCACATCTTTCTTAAATCTGTGAGAAAAAGATTGCCTAAGAAATCTCAGAGAGACAGAGATTGCCCACATTTACTATCGACTGTCAAATCACAGGCAGACAGCATGTCAGAAGTCCATCAAAGAAGCTCCACTCAACCCCAATGTGAGAGAAACAGTTTGCCTGGCGAGACCTCCCTGACTGTTTGATGTATGATTTTTATCCGAGTTGAGTTCTACCCTGATTCTGCCATTATCACTCAGATGAACCCTGGATGGACTGTCTGACAGGGGATCATAGGGAAATTATCCAGATGAATGCTATCTTGGGGTCACTGGCTTCGGGACTACAGGCCTCACTGTTTGGAGGGAAGGGAAGGACTGTAACCCAAAGCATACTTTTCAGAATGAAAAGGATATATGTTCAAATTACATTCAGGGAGATGGTTTTGTTTCAATGTGAGAAGGCTAAATGCTGCTGGGAATAAAATATGAAATACGAAAACTGCATCAGCTCAAAATTACATGTACCATCTCAGCGTTGCATGTTAAAAATGGTCCTCTCCTCTCCATATCACGTATTAAACTGATGCTTTCTACAGCATTAGACACTTTCAGCTGCAAAAACAACATGATATGCAACCAGATTATTATTGCTATTTTCATATTAACCCAGATAATTTTACTCAAGTAATCAGTACATAGAAATATGAACTGCTGTAGAATATTTTGTCAGTTGCTTCGGTGTGGAGAGAGGGCTTGAGGACCGAGCCATGGCCTTTGTCAGACTGTATCAGAATGTGTCCATGACCTCGACATGCTGAAGAGAATGGCGGCAAAACCCAGAGGCATGCGTTCGCGTTCGTTCTAACGGCAAAGGGCACGTGGCGGGTGTCTATTAACGCCATTCTGAGCAATGCTTAAAACAAGGCTTAGCTGCTGGTTGTTCTAACTCAGGCCATCAGACAAAGGGCAAGCGAAGGGCTGGAAAAACCAATGGCATTTTGGAGTGTAATTTTTCAAAGGAGCTGATGCACAAATCCAGGGACTTGGAACTTATACACGCACACAGCCAATACCAGATCGAATTGTGTCCGTTAACTTCAGAAAGCTCAGCCTATGTTTAGAAATGTCATTCTAACAGAATGAGCTGCTGTTACTTTTATACTTCACAGAACCAATTGGCATTCATCTATCATTGTTCCAACCATGCTCCACACTCCATCCTTCTCTCTCATCTGTATCTAGTGAAATCTTCTTCTTTTCATACTTTGAATTGGTCTCCAGCATCCAACCCTGACTTGTCTGTATGTAGATAAAGCTTAATCAAAATCTCTTACTTACTGTCTTCCTCATTATCTAATAACTCTGCACATTTCCCTTACAATAATGATACAATTTATTAGACTTTTTCAAAAGAAAAATGGCAAACATTTTTGAGAGTGGATGTAACTCTTTGTGAAACAAACAATTCAGAGCATTTTTCAAAATGATTTCTTTTTTCAGCTGCCTGCAATTACAGTCCAAAGAGAAAAAAAGAGGATGAGCATTTGAGGGAACAAATTTTACAACTGTGCCCTTCAGCCACAACAGATGTATGGGGGGGGGGGGGGGGTACTTTATCCATAGACCAGATACACATTCTTAGAAACATTGAGAAAATTTGATGTTCTTATATTCATTACGACAAAGAAATGATTTCTGATCTTCAGACAAATAGCACACAGAAAATTCCAACTGTTACATTAATCAGTTCCTCAGCAGCATTTCTTTTCTTTTCTTTTTTTTTTTACATTTTGTTTTATTTTCTTCTAAAACACACATCCTGAAAACTATTCATATCTCCACAGGGGACTCGTTCTTACCATTGTTATTGTTATGCCAAAATATTATCTTTTGACAGAGGCTCTGTATGTCTGATTGTAGAGGGAGAAAGCTGAAGACGGTGTCTTTGAGAAAAAACATCCGATGTTAAGAGCCTGCATTGCCCAGCTGGCATATGGAGCAGCAAGCCACAGGGACGAGCTCCCAGTGCCAGCAGCTGCCATTCTGTTTAGAGCTCCACTAGTCTCTGTATAAATCCAACCCAGGCCATGCAAGAGACAGAGAGAGAGAGACAGAGAGAGTGTGTGTGTGTGTGTGAGAGAGAGAGAGAGAGAGAGAGAGAGAGAGAGAGAGATATGGAGAAAAAAGATCGGAGAGCCAGAGAATTAACTCTGACTCTTTATCTACCACTATCTATACCCAGCCAAGAGCCTTCACAATGGGTGATGGCTCAAACTCACATGAAATGTTCTTTATCTTGTTCAAGAGCATGAAAGAACATGGACCATCGTGGTAGTGAAGGTGACAGGCTTAAATTGGTTTAAGGTCATGTATTTATTGTGGTAACAACTCCGCACTGGATTCTGCTGCCTATAAATAAACATAAAAAATTTCAGGCTTGTTTATATGGCTTTGCAATTTAAAAAGACTAAAAGCCCACAGATATGTTAAATAGGGCAGCTCAAATGCTGTAGATAACATCTCATTTCCATTTTTTTCCTCCCCTACACAGAAGTGAATTTGCAACTAAGCAATAACTATTGAACTTCACAGTAAATACACCATAAAACACACCCACGCTTATTTCCTGTCTGTTCACCACAAGCGAGGAAATGCAATAATGATATTTCAATTAATTCAAGCTCTTGGAGATCTCTCCTGCAGCTAAATCTCTACAATCATATAGTTTGAAATATAAATGCCGTATCTTGGTCCGAAATATTAGACAGTTCATAAATACATTTGATCATATTGCTGTATATTGCTTACATGGCTTATTAAGAACATAATTTTCTTATTCATATGTACTTTCTGCAAAACAAACTTTGAACATATCACATTGTTCTCTGCAATAAAGCATACAGATGCTCCAAGACTTTATGGTCTTAATAAAGTTCTTCTCTCTTGAGTCAGTGAATAGAACTACTCAGAGTGGAAGTCCAGCTCCCGTGAACAACAACCTCCATTACAGCCATACAAGATTGATTTCAATCCTGTTATTTATTATGTAGTGAAATAGGAAACTGTGTCTGTATTTTTTTTACACACAATATCTTTCTGCTTCGCATTTTCCGACTACATTTTTCTCCTGTGCTACATTCTGTGATCAATAAGCGCGTGCTCTCTCTCTCTCTCTCTCTCTCTCTCTCTCTCTCTCTCGTGAAATAAAAAGTGAGAGACAAATGACAGGAATAGAGCAGTATCTTGGCTATATTGACTCACTGAATATAGTTACAACTTTCTTCACATTCACCGACCAGGTAAGGTTGTATAACACTTTGTATAGTATATAGGACAATGCTTAGGTTATGGAACTCAACCAAAAATTTGCAGACATAGCATGTTTATTTTTATCTATCATCAGCCTTTTAAACTGCTTTTCTTGTTTGCATCTGCACCTGTGATGAAATAAACTTCTTGCATAGTGTCATCTTGCCAAAATCCAAATTTCAGACTTTTAAGGGACAAGATTTGCAAACTCATGTCTGTTTTGTCAATGAGATAATTCAATCAAGCTTTAAACTATTCCTCAGTGAAGTATTGAAGGACTTGGTTCTCTTCTTTGGTGACAAGTGTACTTAACAGCCTAGACTCTCTGATCTACGTGCTATTTCAATCGTCATTTTCTGTGTTTGAATAGACCTAACAGAAAAGATGAATTCCATCAACATACCAGTTTGTGTAAATCCTCTAATTATTCAAAGGGATGGTGTCATACTGTCCCCCAAGAAGACATACTTGGCCCATCAGGTTTTTTTTATCTGCTTCCATCTGCTACATTATTCAGTATGGCTTCTGCCCTCACTGGTACAGAAACAGTGGGATGGTTGGACACCACATTTAAACTAGATGCAGTATAAGATACCAAAATTACAATTTCCTGAATTATAGTAGGGAAAGGCTGACAAAACACATCCTCTTTCTAAAATTATTAAAACAGATACTCTTTACCATTACAAGATTCAACTGAAGGATATGTTACTTATTACACTTTGATTCTCTACAGTTTCCTGTTTAATTATTTTCACTATAACCTTCAGTTGTAGATCTTTGAAAGCTTTAGTTTCAAGTTTCAAGTTTCAAGTTTTATTGTCATTTACTAGATAACAATGTGGACATCATTATCAGTAATGAAATTCTTGGGCTCTGGGCCAGCTCAACTTGCAAAATGTAGTAGGTAGATAATAATAAAACAACAATAAAAGGTAAACATAAAGGTAATATAAGGAGATATATAAAAAAGGAATGAATATGTACATGTGCAATAAATAGGTAGAGGAAAGAAATGTAGAAATATAAAAATATAAAGATATAAGAGTATAGGAATATAAGAATGTGCAGTGGATGTACAGTCCTGAGCGAAACAATTTTAAAGTGCATGTGCAACTGCATGTGCAACAGCATAGACAGTTGTGGTGTACATAGTAGCGAACTGAGTACACAGTAGCTTTATTAAAAGCGCATTGAACTTTGTTTTGATATTAACTATATTACTTCATCCATTCCAATGAAAAAGAAAAAAATCTTGAAAAATGCTTGTTTGTAGGATCATTGTAAAATAACATTGTTCATATGCTTGAATGAGACATGGACCAAATTGTAGGAATGTTAGAACAAAACTTGAAACTATGAATGTTATAGGGGTGCTGAACCCCAGCCAGAAGGCACTGGAAATGTTCAGATGAAACTCTGATACTACAAATTAAGTACATGGGCAGAACTGACTATTATAGCTCTATCAACAACCTCAAAAGTAGCCTCAAAGTAAAACACAGGTGTAATCAAACTTAATTTACCAAAACCACATTCTTCACCAATGTCAAACTGAATAGTGACAAAACCTAACTCTCCAGCTCCAACAGAATGTGGTCGACAAGTCAACATCTTAAAAAGCATAGGCCAGGGATTTGTGTTAAATGCTACTCAACTATACAATACATTCTACTTCATAAAGTTATCTGGTGAGTCTGTGTGCACTCACTTCATGTATGCAATGCAGGCTATACATGGTCCTTTTAATCTTGCTCTACAGTTGGGTTATTCACCTCATGCTAAGTCTATTTATATCAACTTAAGACAGCCAATGAGACTGTAAAGTTTGAGAGAGAGCATCATAAACCGCTCACACCAAATGGTGAGTTCACAATAAAAGTGGAGAGTGTAGAGCTCTCATTTCATTGACACTAGGAGTAAGACATTTTTAATTTTAAGAAAATAGTGCTTAGAAATATCAGAGTGCAATAAGTGATGTCAGGATCAGATCCTATACTTAATAAATGTTGTTGTCTGATGACAAATTGCAGTAGTCATGTAAATGGACATCACCGTACTCCTGTGCATGAGTAACATTTGATACGAGTTATGATGTGATGGTGTGTCAGTTAAAGACTATCATTCAGGACGCTTAATCGGTTGGCATACATTTACCGGATTATTGATGTGGTATATATCTAACTAAAATATATGTTTTAATGCTTAAGAAACCTGTTGTGTGTTTAGGTGTTTCATGCGTTGACTTTTTGGCATATCTCATTCAACTTCAATAACTCGACAAGGGGCACTCTTTAATATGAAGCCCCCTCTAAATATGGAGGATACAATGTCCATTATGTCAGGTATGTTCATTCATGAGCTTGAAATGTTCCACATGCTTATTAAACAGGGAATCGGATAAACAAGCGATTTGATCAAGCGCTGACCAAGAGAACTTACGTTGTGTGTGCCAAGTCCTGCGGCCTCTCAGCTGCCTCTGGGAACAAAGGGTGTGGAGGTTCTCCTATTGGGACGCAGCCCAAGGATTTACTGATGGCATGGCTCAGCTTCTTCGCTGGAGACTTCTGTGAGGGGGAAGTCACACACACACACACACACACAAAAAGGGACTACAGACACACCCTGAAACATGCAACTTCCACCTTTGATCTAATGGTGAGTGTGTACATTGTCAGTCAGATTTATTAAGGTGAAGAAGGGCTGTTTCAGTGGTTTGGATACAGATGCCTTCAGGAATAATCAGCATGGGATTGTCAATCCCTCCTCAAATACCTTCTTTTGACAGTTGAGCGAAATCCTGTCATTGAGTCAAATATTAAATCAACCTGACCTACTTCAACGTTCTTTGATTGAAAATAATCATCCCCATCATGGGAGTCAGAAAATTAAAAAAAGAATCTTTTGGAATTGGATTTACAAATCACCACAAATAATTTCCTGAGCTTTCATTTAAAGCATCACGACTGAACAAGGAGATTAAAAGCAGAGAATTAAAAATGCAACCTTAAAGAAGCCTAAAGTCATCCTTAATGTAACAGAGTAACTGCACCATGTACACACATACTCTGAAGTGGTATTTAGTTACATATAGACCCTACATATGACATAGGGTAGGAGCCACTTCATTAACAAACTGATTAAATCAAAGTCAGTTTGAGTTTAACTGGAAAAAGCATTGAAGAAAATGTGGACTGAATGCAAAACCCACACTCAGAACACATTCTGGCTATCTTCTGGTTATTTAGACAAATGCTGCTGAAATATATTTCAATAAAGGTTTCAAAGATCTACTACTGAAGATAAATTTAATATTAGGCCATGAAATAACATATTTATTTCAATATGTTAAAGCCTATTTATACAAGAGTCATTTTCAAGATATTTCATTTGATATTATAGAAAGCATAATATACAAAAATATCTCATATGAATTAATTAGTTTGCATCTTTGTTGAAAAACTTCATGGAATTTCACTGAGCTGAGCTCTGTTTCTTGTAATTTCAATGTAATTCTAATTCTGATTCTAATTCTGCATTCTCAAGACCAATTCAATTACAGTTCCAAGAACTGCACTGGAATTAACCTTCAGTTCTTCAAATTCATTCAGAGCTGACTCTAACCCTGATCTGAGAAATAATGCCTAACCTCTGACAGACACTTACCCAGGAAGAGTGCTCCTTCATCTGGTGCTGGTTGCTGTGGGGACCACTGGCGTGACCGCGCCAAAAACAGCTCTGACAAAGCTGGTAGCCATGACACTGCTGGCACCGGTACCGAAAACCCATCATACTTTCACTTCGGCAGTATGAACATTCCACGGGATGGAAGACTTGAAGAGTTTAAAGGCACTGATGTCAATTAGTTGTACCACAATGTTATTATAAAGCTGTCAATACTCAAGCCTTTGTTTATTGTCAGAGCTGAATTGGTCCTAATGACTGTTCCTGTTTAACTGAGCTGTTCACATACCTTGAAACATTCAGGATATCCTGGAAGCATGTAAAATAACAAACTCAAAACACTTACCATTCTCTACATTAGCGAGTCTGTGCATGAGAGGCAACCAGACGAGGCACTGTGGAGGTGGATCTGCCATCATCACATCCAAAAACGTATTCAACAAGATCTTCTTCTGGCAAAAACAGACAAAAACAAATGCCATAAAATCCTCTCTGAGGAAAACAAACCACACCCAGACTGAAGGAAGCTGCTCTAATTTATGCCTCTCTTTTCTATTTTTCCAGGGATTAGTGCTTTACCTGTTGCGGAAAGCATGTTCTCACTGAGTGTTCAGTATAGCCAAATGAAGGGCCTTCAAAAACGGCTGTAGGAAGCTTTAACACTTCTCTCAGAAACTGGTCAAACTTAGCGAAGACCATCACACCGCCGGAGTCGGATATCTGAGAGAATATATCTGTGAAACAGATTATGTAGGTGAAGACAACATTCATTACTCCTGTACACAGATTTGCAATTCACTATTAACATTTTACTAAAGGCCAGAAGAATTTAAAAGTTTGCTTTAGTTATAGATACTCTGACAATTAAAAAGTAAATAGTAAATCTCTTTCTTGACGATTCATAAGCAGTAACATATGAGCTTTAGTCTAGGAGACACGGTTGAAGTGTGTTAAAGGAGATTCTTCCATTGAAGGAAGGAGTGGCAATAGAGTATTATTTCAATGTGATTTAAGGTGAAATGGTACCCTCTTCTGTTAAAAAGATGCAACTACAGATGAAAAATGTCTTGCAGGTCATGAATTAGCAATTCAGAACATCATCTCATTTATTTTTACCTGATTATTCAAGATTAAGGTAATGAGCTCCCCTGATAGTTACTGTAGTTCATGCAAATCAATTGTTTAAGATTTGGTGCTTGGTTTCAACTTTGTTTCATTTAACTTGGAAAACACAAGAGGGAGCTGTAATCTACTTAAAACAAAACAAGAGAGCCCAGGGTTGCACAAGGCCTATGTTACTTAAAGATGGTATGTGATCACGATACTCACAACGCAATTTGTCCACTATTTTCCCACCACACATGGTTGCCAACATAGACTTCATGGAGAAAACGGTGAGTTTACCATGGCCCTCACTGGAGCAAACATAGAGGACACACTTCTTAAAGATGGTAAAACACCACTACTGCCAGTCTATCATGACATTTCATTTTACACCATGCTGAGTTAAAATCTAATTTTCTATTCCTTTCCGTGATAAAGGGAGATCACTGCACAGAAGGTTTAGGCTTAGTTCTCATGCAAGTATGGGGAATGTACATCTAAACAAGAGACTGTTGAATGGGAATCCATTGAGAGGGCGCAGGAATTCAGCACTGCTTTTGAATACAGATTAGTTTGTCTGAGGTGGATACAAAGGAAAACTCCTGTGAACCTATACTGAATTTATTTCTAAAAACTAAAAGGTGCAAAGGCATTTCCTTTGAACGAGGCAGCAGGAAACAGCTACAGGAAATTATTATTTAATTATCAAAATGCAATCTTACAGAGCATGTCTCTTTCTCTGTGTGAATTTGGCATAATACAACATTCTGAGAAGTGGCCTTGAATTCTTATCGTATAGAAAGTGCTGTACATGGCAAAACATCAAGCCAAGGAACACCGCAGAAGAAACATCACTTTATAACTCTCACTCCTTAAGAGCAAAATGCTGCACTTTGTGAGAAATGTAAGATAAAAATGTCGTTGCTTGCTCCAAGAGAGCATTAATTAAACATCCATAGTTCACACACACAGAGAAATGAACTATAAGTGAATTAAATGACATGATATCCTATTGTATTTTATAAGCTTTTTCATGGCTCTGATCACACACTGATATGCTATAAACATAGCATGTATCTTAATCAAGTGTGTGGCCAAACATGCTCCAGATCAATTCAATTTCAGCTGAATCAAAAGTGAAATTAAGCTAGAAACCTCTTATTATTTTCAAAGTACAACGTTCAAGTTTATGAAGTAATCTTCAGTTCACTTTGACAGAGAGTTGAGCCTCCCATAATACAATGTATCGTCATGACTCACACACCTATCATAAGTGGCCACCATGAAGTTGAGCAGCAGGCCTATGGACTGTTCCACGCTGATCTGGTGCGTAGTGGGCAGCCGTTTATTCAGCTGGTAAAAGATGGAGGAGAGGATGGTCTCCAGGCGTGATACGTTAATCTCTGCGCTGTGGTCGAGCGTGCTAAGTCCGTTGTCCCGGAATGCCTCGATCATGTTCCACACATCTACCAGGTGAACTGGAAACAGAAAAATGAAAAGAAATCCTGAGGATTTCAAAACACCTTCCGATATGACCAATTTAATTATTGATCTATTTACATGTAGACTGGGGAACAGACTGTTGGATACTTTGAAAATCTCAAATATCAAAATCATTTGATTTTGTTGTATCGTGAAGGGTGTTCAAGTTTTACTAGATTCAGTCTACGTCGTCATGAAATGGTATAACATGAAGATAAAGCCATACATTTCACACAAGAAAGAACACAAGAAAGGAAATTACTTAAGGGATATTAGTGCTGCAGGAAACTACAGTTTATAGGACAACAATACTCACGGTTGCATCTTTTTTGAACAAACCGTAGCTTGCAAGCCGTTCGGTAAGTTGAGAGTCGAATAACATCAAAGTTTTGGGCTCCTGGGGAGAGTGCAATATATTAGTTCTCTCTGACTACAGTGATGCATAACAAAGCACGATACAAAGTAAAGTAGGCCTACAATGACATTCTCAGGACAACATAGCATTTAGCTGGAAAGATCCCCATAAACACTAAGGGG
Source organism: Chanos chanos (assembly GCF_902362185.1). Lineage (NCBI taxonomy): Eukaryota > Metazoa > Chordata > Actinopteri > Gonorynchiformes > Chanidae > Chanos > Chanos chanos. Next base: position 17,612,776 of record NC_044504.1, read on the forward strand.
AGCTGATGAGTATATATCACAGATTTCTTTTTCCCCCAGATATATTCAATAAAATCAAAGAAAATTAAAGGATGAAGTACCATTTTTCCTTCTCCATTCATTAATTCCAAAAGTTTGTCAATATTATCTTAATTTCTTTTATGCTAATTTCAGCATTCTGTTAGATTAAACAAGGAGGCACCAAAGGCCTGTGCACAACACCCCACGCAAATTCTTGGCTCATTTTTTAACCCAAATCTATACTCACTCATCTCCATGAACAGCTGCCTCTTCTCCACAATGGACTTGCTGCTTTTACTGCCCTCCTCAATCATCCTGAGAAGCACAAAAATGCCTATGGGTAAAGCACAGCCCTCCAGGGGGCTGTCCGATGATGCTGCCTAAGAACGCAGGCTGGTACATAATATCATCATATGAATTGCTTTCACACTATAGTACTCAGAATCCACCCAGCATTTCATTAAAATCGTACCCTTCTTTTTTTTTTTTTTTTTGCAAGATTGGACTGACTGTACTGATTGTACATGACTGTAATTTACAGAGCTTTGATTAAACAATGAATTAATACATTCACATTTAAGCACAGTTAGTCGATTGTTAATTGTTGGTAGCACAGTATACATTTTTTGACTTGTGTAATTGAACATTTTAGTTGCCTGCTGTACATAGGAAACATCAGCATGTACAGTGTAGACCAACTGCAGTGCCACCTCAGAGGTAATGAACTTTATGGGTCAAAAAGAGCGTGGTATATCGAATATTATGACTTGTAGGTATGAGCAATATTTTCCTTTACGTGAAAAAAGAGGTTTATATGGCAATTCACTGACAGATTGTATTTGCTATAATTCAAGGGTACTTGTGAATCTGTAAACTATACACTGTTAAGGTCAGTGATTAGCCACACGTTGTTCTTTTTGAATGGTGCATACTGTTAGTTACTGAACCATGGTTTGAATTAGGGGGTGATTGGGGGACTCAGACCCCCCTAATCATGACTGGGACCCCCCACCCACAAAAGAGGTAAAAAACAACAGTTCGGGGGGGTCGAAACATTTATATATCCTATGCTGTATAGGCCTGGAGAAAAAGTTGACCCCCTCAATTGTCATTGTATAATTCGCACTCTGATCTGAACTACTCTGCTGTATGGAGATAAGTGTCTCTGTACAAACATTTTATATTTACCTGTCTGCTTAGCTGGACTTCAGGCAAAGTGACACAAAAGTGAGTTACCCTGTAGAAGTAAACAAACAAACAAACAAAAAAAAAACATTAGACAGACATTTAAGCTGAGGATATTTACAAGTCATGAAAAACCCAAGAACCTGCCTGTCTTACTCACATAATTTATTAACATAGTAGCTTCAAGGCCTTTTGGTTAGCTCAATTATGCTGTTTATCTCGCTCTGACAAGAGAGCACTTGAGTGCTCATGCTCTGCGCAAACGATGATTCTCCCTGACATTACAGTCAGCAAAGGCAGCATCCTGTGGGCTAATGACACAAGTGCTGCTTAGGAGCTCCTTAATGATGATGGACAGAGAACACATTCCAGCCATTCAGTGAGTGGCAAAAACCAGGAGTCATGGACAGGCATTAAGAAAAGGCTATACAAGTATGTGACCATCAAACGCCTGTTTGATCAAACACAGAGGAACAGTACACTTTATGTTTTTATAGTGATGAGGGGAAAAAAAAAAAACATCATCGTCGTGATCATCATCACGACCATCACCACGACAATGACACTAAGAAGAAGAATTCGAAATTGGGAATCACAATAATTGTGAGCAAACCCATACCTTCACCATTACCACCGAATTTGTTATCACATCAGAAACATCTTTTTACATCAAGAACAACGCGTGTTTAAAACGTGGAGAGAATATTTCAACCTATCTTTAACACGGTTGATCTTTAAAAACATAAAATCAATGGACTGTTCTGCTTAGGCGAGTAGTGAACAATGTCTCCAAGCATTATGTCATTCGCTTCGCCTCGTTCATGTGAATGACAGAGGGATGATCATCACTAAAACATTGTGGATTCCCCTCTCCAGCGTTTCTCTGCGTCTTTTAAAAATCTTCATTTTCTTTGATATCGCATCCGAACGGGAAGACGTATGTTGAATTCAATCACGAATGGTTCACCGATTTAAGTGGACTACACATCAACCGCACCTCTCCGCGGTAATGACAACATTCTTTGACGTGAGTCAACGTGAGTACTCAGCGAATGCGGTAGCGTCGAACGGCAGAGGATACTCCACTTGGCATCAAAAACGCATTCTGTGAGAACCCTTTTTTTTTTTTTAGCTAGAAATTAATATTAGGGTGCAGAGCAAGACACTTCAAAAGAGGCCATACGGTCAATTTTAAGTCCATATTTACCTTATTTTATGACAATAATTGTGGTAATGCAAATACTACATTCGATATACATTTATGCATACAAATAATTTAGCTGAGAATTCTTGTATACGCGTAGGCTACTAAGTTGACTGTAGCCGTATAAGCAGGCCTGTCATTACAAGGGGATGTAGAGCAATCATTAGCAAATTATCTTACCAGCAGGAAATCACGCAGGTTGCGCTACCATTATCAGCATCTGATGGGAAGGATAAGTGGTCTTGGATCGGTGCGATATATATTTCTTACAGATCATTACAGCTTTCTTTCCTTCGCAGGTTTTAATACTGACAGACAATAATCGACTACAATTTAAAAGTAGAACCATTCTCCATCGTCAGATTTCTGTCGTGGCTGCTGTTCCGTTTGATTCAGTCTTACGAACTGCGGTAGCCAGAAGTCGCCCACTGTGCGAATGCGCTGCTCTCTGTAGCATCACCGAACGGCAGAGGACAGCAGAGCGCAAGCAGGCGCGCGTGCACAAACACTCAGGCGCACATGCACTGTCCTGAGCTGTAACAGTGATAATGCCGATTGTTAAAGTAATCAAATGTAGAAAAGAAACTTGTGAGGATTTAGACACATATTCAATGCTTGCCTTATCATTGCTCAGTCTTTCTCTGTAAAAGCATCCTGATGTAGTTGATTTGGCAATTCTCATCTTAAGATGGCATTATAGTCTTCTTTTTTTTTCATTATAAAAAAAATAACTCAGTTATCCTGGTTTATTATATTTTATTCATAAGATTTCATGATAAAATACACTTTGCTTACAAGTTCTGATTACAGTTACTATATTACATTCATCCTTATTGTACATAGAAAGATCTGAAAACCTTAACAATAAAATGACACATTTCAGGGGGACACACTCTCCATAAGGGCCAAACAAGCTAACATTTTAAAATGCCCACAACCATCACAAACATCGTTTAATCTGTAACACACTCTTCCTACTTGACTTTTAAACCTTTTAATTTGGCAAGAGGATGATTTCATATTTACAGAGACCTGGCATTTCTTTAATAACTACTGATACATCATATTTTGTAAAAGTCTGATGGACAAATTAGGGTTGCTGGGCTCTGAAAATTCCTTTATATTAAGAAACAATTATCTAATGTAAAATTCTGTTCTGATTTTATCAAAATAAAAAAAAGAATCAAACTTGTAATAATGGAGGTATTATCATTATCAATTATCAAATATCAAATCAAGTTCACATTACGTATAATTTTAATATGATTCATATTTATGCACTATGCATTAGCTATTTATCATCAAATTATCTTTTAAATCTCTATTTAGAAAAAAAAATTAGTGGATAATGAAAGAAATAAAGACCCGATTTCAAAAGACAATAAAAAGATATATAATCACAGTCCTATCTTAAAAGGTCTCTGTTTGTTTTTGTTTAGTTTTATATTTCTGTCAAAAGAAAAACAAAACTATATTTGCAAGTACTCCATTAACTCCATCAAAGGGAGGTCATGTGACTATACCTGAAAAGTTAGATTAACAACCCCCACAACCACAAGCAAAACTACACATTATCTGAATCACCACAATAGCCTGGGCTCTGTCTACCCGTCACACACAGAGGGGACGTATACCACAAGTCCATTTTTTCCAATGCTTACAACTCCAACTCAGCCAACTCAGTGCAACTGATGGGATGGGGGAAAACAAAGAACACAAACAGATTCCATACATTTACAAATCCATACCACTGACATAGTGGGTACAGAGATTCCAGGCAAAAACAGCCAAATGTACAGATTAATTAAAAAAAATTGCATGGGGTCTGAAAAATCAGGTATAAAAGTCTGTATAAAGTGTTCTGTACACCCTGGATATAGGCTTAACAAAAAGGGACAGCTAACTAGATAGATAGATAGATAGATAGATAGATAGATAGATAGATAGATAGATAGATAGATAGATAGATAGATAGATAGACAGATAGATAGAAAGATCTAGGAAATACCCTGTTCCATTAAAAATGATTTGTAAATATATTTTTATATTAAAATATATTACTTAAAATATATTACTTTGCATAACTAGTCAAACATTAAAAACAAATTGTGATTATTTAATTTCCATTAAAATCACTTTGGTATGTTACCAAGAAAATTATCACTAAAAATAATTTGTAATTAGGCAGATCATCCTGTATGATTGGTATTTGGAATCATGCAAGCACATAGCATGCACATTATCATTGTACTAAAATGTACCAATTGCTCCAAAATGACACGTGAATCTGAATTGTTTTAGGACAGAACTATAGATCGATATTTAGCGTTTAAACACAATTCTATAGTGTGGTCGAAAAAGTTTGTCACAGATAAAACCCCTTTGCAATTAGAGATGTCAAAGTGGATATGTTCAAGCAAGATACATAAAATTAAGCTAGAAAATTAATTTCATGTACAGCTAAAGGAAAGCTGATATTTACAGTACAAAAAGTTGAAATACAAATCTTCATATTCTCCCTTGTGAGTGTTCTTCCGTACTTCACTGTTCACATAGCTACTATGAAAAGAATATTAGAACTTTTATGGGGTTTTTTTTGTTTTAAAACATATAATGACACTGGAAATAAGGAACATATACACTTGCAGGTTTTCTTTCAAGAGGCAATGTCAGTTCACACACTTAGTAGGAGCAACGTAAACAGTTCATCTATGAGCATATATTTTGAAATGATAAAGACCTGGGCTTGTGCCTGAGAGGGCACGTTATATTACCTATTTCAGAAGTGCTTCAGCTCACCTTAGTTGAGCAGTTATCATCCATAGATGACAGGCAAAGCATTTATTCAAGTCCTTTGCCCTGAAGTACATACAAAAGTAATGTGCAATTCTTACAAAATTTTTCTCAGAATTTATCATAACTAGATTTTTTTAAAGGAGGATTTTGGGGTATTCTCCTCAATTTAAACAAAATGTTTCAGATTTCATAAATATTGTAAATATACAAGTTATTGCCAACTTAAATCCTCTATTCAAATCAGTACACACATTCCTCCCTTTCCCTCTTAAGCCTGTCAAATATACATGGAAATTGTGAGCATTTGATGATTATCTAAGACACCAGAACTCCCTTCTGCTCCATAAATAACTAGTTACTGTTAATCCCCTGTTCCCCTTGACTGGCGGATGTTAAGCATATTAGTACCACATTAGCCTGGGTATAAGGTAGGTTCATATATATATATATATATATATACACACACACACACACACACACACACACACACACACACACACACACACACACATATATATGTATCTACACATATGTGTGTGTGTGTGTGTGTGTGTGTGTGTGTATACACAGACACACATACATATACATACATACATACATATATATTCACAGTAATTCTGTAAAGTACTTGGTATTTCAGCTGTGGCTCTTTGCTTGAGAAATGGAAGTCTCAACTATTACAGATAACAGCTCTACTGAATCAAGACAATGACCCTGTGGTAGTACATGTCATTTATCCAACAGTCTTTACATACTCTGTATGTATTTATGTAAAAGATTCTCTCTAAAAATGGAGGCTGTGTTAAATTTGAGGCTTCCGTGTATATGGACCAATAGAAAAATGCAAGGGGAACAATAATGATTTTTACGTCAATTTCTATACAAAAATATTAATTCTTTCGTAATCCATTTCTAAAATCCTATGTTAAAAAAATAGTACACACGCACACACAAAAAAACCAAATTCACGTTTAAAATATTGCCACTATTCAAGAAGTGTCTCAAGTCTAGAACAAACAAGGTGCTCATTTTGCTGTTATTTGATTAAAAAGGAGTATTATGCTGCATTGCACAAATTACATCAACCTCCTTTCTTGTGATATTTGTGAAGAGAGCCAGGCAAAGAGGAACGTTGTAAAAGCCTCACTTTCCACTGAAAACTGATGTTTAATGAGTACTTGAATCACTCCGCTAAGTGCTACACTTGTAGATGCCAGTTAAGGACTCCTGCTTACCACTGCTTACTCTCTGCTCTCTGACAAACTGTCTTGATAAGAATCACCACTTTTATCAACATCACGACCATTACCGTACCACCAAACATGAGACACACAGTTTGGAAGGGCCAATGCAGTCATCATGACAAAAGGCCCCACATCCCTTACACATGATCATGGCCTTTAATCGACAGTAGCACTTTGACTGAACATCTTCAATTCCAGACCCTTCCATGAAGGTCTGCTCTGGTGAGGCCTCAGCTTGGTCACTCTGGTCCAGTGAGTGACCAGCGGGTATGGCAGTGACAGTCACTGAAAAGGACATTACACTCCCGCTGCTGCCCCCACCCTCAGTGTCCTCAGTCATGGTCGGAGATGTCACAGTGCCGGCGTTGCTGTGATTCAACGCCGGGGGAAGAGACATGCTGATGGTACCGCCATAATAAGTGCCAATGACGGGTTCTTGACTGTCATGTGTTTTCTGAGGTTGGTATGGTGGCAGGGGCTGGTGACTTGGGTCAGTACCTACATGAGGCGCTGCCTGATATGGCTCTGAGTTACCCTGTTTGCTACTGCAGGTATCAAGGTGCATTCTGTGGGACGTTTCTTTGGTTCTTGCAGAAATGTTCTCTGCACACAGGCCACTGTCCTCTTTCAAAGATGAACAGGAAATTGACGGAAACTCAGACTTTATACCAGAGCAATGCTGGTTGCCTCGACCCTGGTCTGGCTTTGTGATGGAATATCCCTGCTGCTCCACCTTAACCCCTGAAAGGTTTGAGGGTCTTCCAGAGGAAGTATGAGATGTTCCTAGTGATTCTTCCCCATCTTTAGCACCCTCTTCACCCTCCACATTCTCCTTCTTCAGATTTGCTAGAGCAGTGCTTGTGGTCAAGGCCAGGTGGGGGCGTTTACTGCTCTCAGATCCTCGGCCATATGTGGACACATTGAGAAGGTAATGCCCTGTCATGGCAGGTTTTGACAACCTTTTCCGTCCAAAGAAGCCAAGAGGGAACCTCGGTTGGTCCTGGCAACCCTCCAGGTGACCAAGCTGACAGGACTGGTACTGAGAAGGCTGAGACCTTGACGCTGAGAATGTGTGGGATTGCTGTGCTCTATGCATCAGAGCCTGGAGTATTTGCTCCTGAGTATCCTTGTCAAGCATCTCTGGTTGATGCCGTGTGAGCTCTGTGCTGATCCCAGATCTACTGGATGGCACAGAGCAGCCAGAGACCTGTTGCCCAGACCTACTACTGTTGCCTGTGTCACCAGAGTTTAGCCTCTCACTGCTTGCTCGGGCTGTGGTAGAGAGGCCTATGTCTCGAGAGAAAGAGCTCACATTCTGAACCTCTGTCTTTGAAAGTGGCTTCGGAAGGATCTTCTCAAGAGGAACCTCTTTGCCCTGTAGTAGCTGGGTAACAAGAGGGTTATTTGCAGGAATTGATGAGCTAGGTTTGGTTACAGAGGCCCCTAACGTAGATGTCTCATGAGGCCTCTGGCTATATGACAGAGAACCTGTGTTTACAAGAGACTGGAGACTGGGCTGATTGACATTTTCACTCATTTTTAAAGGTGCTGGTACTGTTCCACCTACTAGGAGGGGGACCCGTTGACTTTCCGATGTGCTCTGAGTATTCGGAGACCCCATCAAAGGTCTGCCTTCGTTTACTGAAGTTTGGCCTTGAGCAAAGCCCAAACCTATCTGCCTTGTGGAACCTGAGCAGGGTGAAAATTGGGCAGGAGTCACTGTGCCTTCAGGTGTGGGTGACACAGAGCTCACTTTGATAGGCGAGACAGATTGGCTTCTGCTGCTTGCTGGTGACAGCTCCTCAGACAGGGACTGAGCTGGCGATGGTGTGGAAGTGCCTCCACCCGGTCCTGGTCCTGGTGTGGCCCCTCTGGATGAGGATGATCCTGCTGCTGCAGCAGCAGCTGCGCGCTGGGCCTTGGCTAACTGAGCTTTTAACTTGATGTCAGCCAGAGTGCGGGCTCCAGTGCGACCTGGCCGAGGACTGGGCACGGTCATGGGAAGAGGAGCCCTGGGTGAGACCTGGCCCCCCGATACAGGACCTGAGAGAATTCGTGACACAGGGATCTGCAAAATCAGGGGGAAATTCATTCATATTACTCCTATTTCTACTGCACTACCACACTTCATTTTAATGTATCCTTTAAACTTCCTACAAAATTGAATATATTACTCTCTGTCGTTTGGGTTATGCTGCAAAGAGACAGCAAACACTAAGTAAGAATATTGTAAGGCACCAGACAGGAAAAAAAACACTACCTTCAAGGGAGGCACTCTCTGCTCTGCTGTTGGTGTAGGGGTTGTGGGGGTTGATGGGGTGGATGAGGTTGATGGGGATGTCTCTGGTTGAGCCATGCGAGGCTTCTTCTCTGGAGTCAGCTCAGCCTCCTGATCACCGCAGGCTTTCCGTTTCAATGGCTCTGGAACGGCAGCTGGCATGGGTGATGTCACTTGTCTCTCCTCCATAGATACCTGACTAACCTCACTGGGGGACCTTTCACCTTCACCAGCCTGAGCATCCTTCCCTTTAGGAGAGGTGAGGGTCTCATGATGAGGAGATGATGTGGGGGTCTCTGGTTTAATTTCACTTTCCTGTGCTTTTACACCTGTCACACTCTTCACACTTTCCACATTTGTCACAGCCTTCAGCACTTCCTCAGCAGGCCTTTCAAGCACTGCTGATGGCTCCTCCTTTGCTGTACCCACACTCTCCAGCTGAGGATCCTGTGAGGCCAGTTTTGTGTCTGCTGTGTCTGAATGACTTACTATGAGTTCTGATTTCACCTCCTCTTCTTTAGAGCTGGACTCCCTGCTGCTGCCTTCAGTGACCTGACTCGGCTGCCCTGTTTCTGCCTTGAATTCTGGTTCTGCAGGTTGTACTGGGATTTTTGCTTCCACAGGACTGCTCTCTGTCAACTCTTGGGATTCTTCCATGCTTAATCCTGACCTAGTGAGAGAGAGAGAGAGAGAGAGAGAGAGAAAGGGGGAGAGAGAGAGAGAGAGAGCAATAAGGATGCACAGAGAAATTTTTTTAGTTTTAAATTTACAGTAAAAAGCTCTGGTACTGTGCATGAGTTAATTTATATGGAAGTTATAGTAAAGGTGTAAGTGTAAAGAACAAAGGCAGACTTACTTTTCACCGTAGTAACTTTCAAAGAAACGCTCTTTCCAGTGCTCCACCTTTTTCTCTTTCTCAATCTCCTGCCGCATCCTCAGTCTTAGTTCAGGAGTGAACTCCCCTGCAGCCACGAAACATAACATGTCACATTACAAATATCTCTGAGCATTATGTTTCAATTAGAATCGTGAAGACTAACACTCACCCTCTGCCAATCTCTCCTTCCAAGATTGTGCAGCAGATGTGAAGAATTCATTGTTCAAAGCAGAACTGGTCAACTTCAGCATCCCATCCATGCAGGACTAGAATGAAAACATGCATCACCATTATCATGAAACTGTATTAATTACCATTATCACCATCACCTCAATCATCATCATCATCTTCACGATCATCATCATTTTCATTATCATCAAAATTATACCAAAAAACCCTGCTTATCATAATTTCAAGAACCTCATGAAAAAGACAAGTATATTTATTCATATGTTCATAGTCTTAGTCACTGACAGTCACTTCATGTATCTGTATGATATTTAAAATACAAAAGTGATTGAAAACAGTTTTGAAAACACCATGTAACTCTGTCATGACAGTCTGTAGCTGTCAGACCTACCTGCTGGTCAACCTCTGGCAGTAGTTTAAGCAGCCTTTGCTGGCACTCTGTGGGCAAAACTGAGAATGTGTGTTTGTTGATAATGGCTCGGAGATTAGTGTTCACTAGGATTGAGTCTGGCGTTTCCACGTCAATCTCACACTTGGTTCGTCTCAGCTGCCCTAAAACACAGAGTAAGACATCTTTGTAATGATTGCACACTGTTGCACCACACAGAGTGACACAGACAACACGGATAAACCCACTCACGGGCACTAAGCCGACTCGACCGCTGAGACATCTTCCTGGCACCTGAGGCATGGCACACGTCAGCCTTGACAGAGGAGGAGGAACTGGAGGTGGAGTTCTGGGGACTAGCTGGGCATCGTTCAGACTGTTTCAGCTCCCACACTGCACGCAAATATAGATTACACTTAAGTAATCCATAACAGTGTCTACAGACTGAAATGATCAACAGTTGAATTTATGGATTTAAGTAATGGTGGAGGAGAAGTTATGACACATTATGGAGACCACTTGGGGTGTTAAATCAGTAACTGAGTGGCTTGCAGTTTTAAGGAATGTAAACTGAATAATTTACTTTTCATGAGTGCAATATCCTGAAGCGGAAAGCGTTACTTTCACTCAAGCTTGCTCTTGTGTACATGTCTGAGCTGACCAAAATCAAAACAACTGTTCTGAAATAATGAAGGCCATCAGAATCCAGATGTATTTTTTAAAACAGTTTTTTTTTGTACAGTTCCTGGATCCTGGGTGAATAAAACAAAATATTATTTGTGATAAGGTATGTACCTGATTTGGAGGAGGTTGAATCAGCCATGTCTTTGACTGTCTTAATGAGAAGTCTGGGACTAGAACCTGTGGTTATTCCACACTGTCTCCTCTGGTTTCTTTGTTGCTGCTGTTTAAGCGCCTACAGTCAAATGTGAGAAAAGACAGACAGAAAGAAAAATGACTAAGCACTGAACTGCTTTCTTTTTAACAGAGCTGTCAAACTTAACATGTTAATAACGCGCTAACGCGTTTTTTTTTTTTAACACCACTAATTTTTTTTAACACCGTTAATGCAAATCCTAATATAACCTTTCAAATAACCGGTAGTTCAAGGAGGTTAGCTAGCTAGCTGACAATGTCACCTGCCACATCAGTACCTTGTGAGAGGTTGTTTTCCATCTCTGGACATATTGTACAGTAAGCGAGCTGCCTTATCATCCGAAAATTTAAGCAGATTTGTGTGTCTAAGCAACTGGCTCAGTGCAAAGAAATGGAAATGTATGTCTGCAATATCTAAGAGTAGTATTTAAAATTTTGGAATTAGTCAAAACGCACAAGTTCCAAAATTGCAAACGTGCTGTTGGGTGAAGTTAATGAATGTGATTAGTAAAGTTGTTCATATTGAGTAGACTAATAATGTTGGCTGCTTGACTTTTAATTGTCTTATGTTAAGCTGCTGTTGTAAATTCCTGTTGGTGGGGTAGGTTTTCTGTAAATAGCTGGAAAATAATAAATACATTTGGATGAAACACATTTTGTCCACTCACGTTTATAGACATACTGTACTTGAATAATCTTTCATTAGGTTAAAATTTGAGCAGATAAAAAAATTTGCAATTAATCGTGATTAACAGCACAAACGCATGCAATAAATCGCGATTTATTATTTTAATTGCAAACAGCTCTACTTTTGAACCATATCAACTGAACACAATACAGCTTATTACTACCGCATGTTACCTGTAACATGCTTTGCCCAACAGGCAGACAAAAAAAAAAAAACAGATTCAATGAAATTATTTGTATATGTTAAAATTGCTTGCAAATGATAGATATATAGATAGGTAGATAGATAGACAGACAGACAGACAGACAGACAGACAGATAGATAGATAGATAGATAGATAGATAGATAGATAGATAGATAGATAGATAGATAGATAGATCTAGGAAATACCCTGTTCCATTAAAAATGATTTTTAGACAGACAGACAGAATGTGATGAGTCACAAGCAGGATGGTTGCACCTGTTTAAGGGCCTTCTTGCTGTGTTTCTGGGATGGAGAAATAAGCTTGCTGCTGGGGACGGACGGTGATGAGCAGCGGGACTGTGGGGGAGAAGGCTGGGACTGCAGCTTTGCTGGCACTGTGACACAGAATGGCGCCCAGCAATGAGTACACATCCTACAACACCCAGTTAGGTTGAGATACCACAATCCAACCTCAGAGTACAGGGTTGACATCAGCAACAGATAATCGTCTGGTTAAGATGTCAATGATTTAATAAATTATATTAAGAAGTCAATATTTTACATCAACTAATATTTGGCCATGGTGTCACTGTTAAAGTGAGTAGCACCTCAGTTGCAAGAGAATCTATCATCTCCTTTTGGAGTGTTTTATATCAGCGCTGCATGCTCTCAACTAAACTACATTTAAAAACCTATTTAGTATTCTCACTGACAACTGTACATTTTTCTGCAGCTCACTTGCCTTCATTTTTAATGTTCCCAAACACATTCTTTTAATGATGAGTATAAAAACAGGTGTAACCTATATCTGGTTATGGACGCCCAACCTCTTAAAGTTATATTTCAACAATCATTTTTACATTTTTACAGTAACACTATTATAACTACTAAACCCTAGATTCTAAAGGCAGCGAAAAAGACAAAAAACATAAATGTCCATAACATTTCAATGTGGTATTTTGAAAGCCCTATAGTTCACAGTGCAAGATGTGCATATAATATTAACAAACAACAGCAAGTGCTCAAAAAAATATTCGTATAATTGCATAAAAACAAACTTACAGAGAAGCATGAATGTAAAACCGGCCTTTAGATGATTATTTCCTGGTCTTCGAAGAGTTGCCTCCCTTCTCTTGCACGCAACAAACCAATTTAGTTTGCTGGGTGCAACTGTTAATAGGTAATTTAATCTGAATCTACCCTAATTATCTTTTGTCTTACAGTTCAGAGTGCTATTCATAATATGCATAAACAAGATTTTTTGTTGCTTTTTTTCAGGGTTTCCGGGGTTTTAGTCTTCTGTTTGCTAAGCACCTCCTCAACGTTCTCATGTATTTAAGGAAGTGGTAAGAATCAAGTTTAAAAAAAAAAAACAATTTCCTGTTTTAAGACTTGCTTCTGCATATGTGACTGATGTGAGAGCAAAGAAAGAAACGACTCAACTTCATTACCACACATACTGTTAACCTCCTTATTATTTCTATACGCCTTGCAAAATGCATGCAAAATATTGCTTACATCTCTGAAAATAAAACCACTTCAGAAAATAAAATCAGGATGGTAAAGCTAAATACTTCCAAAATATTTAAAGTCTAGAGACTGTAAGTCATGACCTATTCAAATGGCAATGGGAAGCATATTAGCCATCAGCCTTAAACCTTCTAACCTTAAACCTCTTCTAAGCATGAGATATAAACAGTTTTCACCAATTTATAACTGATCACATAGATTTACAAATCAGTCTTGAACTATTAGAGAAATTAATGCTTCATCTAATGTGTCATTACTGTATTTTATTTGGTGTTGCAAGATTCAGTGTTTTAATAACTAAGAATAGCATCTTACTTATGTCACCTGTTATGACAGATTTACAATACTTGCACATCAGCTTTATGACAAACTTGTGGGTTAAAAAAAACATTAATAAGCTCTTTGCATACGCATATCACTTATGCTAAGCACTGCTACTCTTGTTATTCACGGGCCTGTCTTGTTCTGTTTTAACTTGTTCTGATATATTGGCAAAAAAACGAGAATCCTTATGTCATATGAAAGCAAGACAATTACCTCTTCTCCTCCACCTTCCCCTGCGACCCTCTGTGTTGTTAATGTTGTTGTTGCTGTTTTCTGTGCTTCTGGTATCCGAAAGGTTGTCGCTGCTGTCTTCAGAGGGCTCATCTGACATCTCTTTCACCACATCCGCAATGTCCTTCTGTTCAACACACACCCAAATCAATCCATTATGCTGCTGTCTGGGTGTAAAAATGATCAGTAGGCATGACTTACAAAAGGACGTTTACAAAAGTGAGAAAATGTAATTCCTAATGATGAGTCATAGCTTTGTTTGTGGGTTTCGATTGTGCTAGCACATCTGCAGAGTCATCATTTGAGTGATGATTACAAAGACTTTTGAGTCAGGACCACGTAAACCTGTATTACGATCTTTTCCACACAAGCGGGGAAATCACTCTATGTCTGAGAGGGTGAATGCTTTGAGATCGTGCAGTTTATACTTGTGTGAGGAAACTGAGCGTGCATCCATCTCAAAAAGGAGTATGCACACAACTTCCTCTTAGAGACGACTGTGGCCATTGAGTGTCTTCAAGTGTAAACTTTGCTCACAGACCTTTAGTGTGTAGACACCCATACGGCCGGGAACTTTGTAGAAGATGCCTTCTTCCCCACGAGAGTTGGTGTGGAGCATGGCGTTGAGGCAAGCCAGGGGGGAGGTCCCACTATATAAAAACAAGAGTTTCTCCAGTTACACAACAATCACCCAAATGGCCTCATCCATTACACCAAACAGACATGCAGTGCAACTGTCTACGAGGAAGATCACTCAGATTTACGTGGGTGCATAGCACTGACAAAAAAAAATCAAATCCTTTTTCTTAAAGAGCAATTACAGGCCCTTTAAGTGGCACCAAGACTGCAAATAAATTGCAAATAGTTAGCCAAAAAGTTGAATTACTGTTTCATAGTGTCATATTGGTGGCCAGAGTATGTCACATGTATAATACAGCACCTACAGTATATGAATATATTTTAGAATTCAGCAGAGTTAATTAAACCCTGAATTAAATAAATTAATTAAAGGTAGGAATTAAATATATTTTCAATAAAAAGTACTATATCTAATATTTTCACACATTATTAATGACACAAAGGATATAAAGAACAAATGGATATAAAGGACATAAAGGACAAATGAGGAGAGTTAATCTGAGATTTACAAACAGGTGACACACACACAGGAAATACAGTAAAGGTTCAATTAGAGTGAGAAATCAGTCTACAGTACAGTGAAGTGTACTACAGTGCATTCCATTACTGGAAGGAAAAAGCTCTATGGTGAGAACTATGGCTACGATGTCTCTCGTTTGGGGTTCACAGGCCCTGGCATGCTTTGCTGATTCAGGGCAGATTAATGTCATGCAACAGTTGACTAGATTATAGTTAGTTTACAGAGGATCAGGGTGAGTAAACTCATGTTTATTCTTACCTTCTGGTAGACAAAAGATATAATGAAACAAAAAAGAGATGTAATAATTAGAACTGTGTGGGTGTAATCAATTGCCGTTCAACAAAAAAGGGAACTTTTATGAACAACCAATCGAAACAGAACAAAAAAATGTGGAAAAAAAATAATCTGAAATGTACTACCTTTCTAATGTTTGAAAAACAGAAGAAAAAAAAAACAGAACAGATGGCAATAAGAAAAATCAGAAACAAAGACACCAGGCTTGATCTTTGACTTCTAACAAAAAAAAAAAATTCTGGAAGTTGACCTCACCTGATCTCTTTCAGCCGCTCTCTCTGAATCACCTGGAGGATTTCTTTGTGACTCATTGGTGTATTGGGGTACTTCTCCAGCACCTGAAAGCACAGTTTGAAAGGGATTTCACAGTATACTCAGACCAATGCCAAAACAAAGGCTGTTGTCAAGATGAAAATATATTAGTATGTACAGAATTTAAAAACTAAACTCACTTTTCGCTTGGTTAAGTTTAGTAATATAGCAGCTCTTCATGGTGCTTGAATGTACACTATGCATTAAACACATTGCTTCTTAGTAAATCAGAGCAACGAGGTGATAAAGAAACAACGCTGAGGCCAAATGACAGTAGTCTCAAGAAAGATACAAATACTCAATTAAGAAAGACAATGTTTTTTTTGTTCTTTGGATAACTGAAGAAAGTAAAGTGTAAAAACAAAAAAATGAATTCTATGAGGAGTGACATCAAATGTAATGTATTTATGTTAATTAAACGAATGTGCTGTAACAACATGTAAATATGTTTGGAATCACATGATTGCCAATTTAGTCAAAACTTTTTCACAATAAATCCAATAGCATGCCAGTATTAGCTTATTGTATTTTCTATGGGGGTGCAAATCAGATTTTAAAATTTCAGTAAAAAATTAAAAGTCCAAAAACACACAAAATCAAAACTTCAGTTTGCTCATGTTACTAATGGTCTGACAATGAACCTCATGTTTGATAAAATGACTGTACAGAGGATCTTGTAAAATGAATGAAGAATCAACTCTAGTCTTGTCCAAAGACTAAAAGCAAGTAATTGCACTAGCTCACGTATACAATGAATCACTCTGCCATCTGAATAAAAAGCTAAACCAATCCTATTCTTGTTCCAGTAATTCTTAATAGCCTGTGTGGACAACAACATCTATATGGAAGTGTAAGCACAGCTTTAAAATGTGTCTCCTTTTTGGCACAAGGAATCAATCATTACTGAAATGCTCTTTCTTTTTCTCCTTGTGGTTTGACTATAGTGTCTGGATAAACTGGCTAAGCCATGTGGTTTGCTTAGACATGAGCTCAGGCACTGGAACAGGACCCATGAGTAACTGCTCCCCAGCTGCCCAGCTGTGTGAAAGGGATGGCAAGACTTCTCTCTTTGGGAATATTAGCAATGTGGTGACCTAAGCCAAGCATGACTCATTTCCTGTGTGTGTTTGGACTATCTCCTCATTCAACAAGGAAACAGAAAGCTTTCATCCTGAAAATGTAAATCAGACATCACAAAAAGCACATTTAACACTTTTGTTTGGCTGGTTCTAATGTATATTCAGTTGAAAAACAGACTGGTTCTTGCACTTAAATTACAGCCAATAGGTACGGACATCAGGAAATCAGGAAAGTTAGGACATCAGGCATAATGTAATATTTAAGCTATAAGCACTGAGACTGGCAGCAGGTCTAATTCTTGACAAACAAGATTAGCCAAATAATGTCTCACCAGTTTTTGAAGGTCTTCAATCTAAAGATCCACCCACCCACTGAGACAGGAATTATTTGGCAGAGTAGCCCCTGCTGTTTGCAACCTTTGAGTAACTTAACAATTCTGAGACAAAAACAATGGGAGTTGAGGTACCTACTGAAAAAAATACAGCTTGATGACTTTTTTATAAGGTCTCTGAAGCATGGTACTGTTTTTCTGTTCAGAAGTGAAGCTGATGAATGAGTAGTAATAGAATTACAATTAATCAGTAGTTCAACGAGGACATGGTGATGGATTTAGCGAAAACATTTTCGTTAAAGCGCCATTTCTGTATATTGTCTGGAGCGGTCAGTATCTTTTGTGTGTATTTGTTTATCATGTTCCTAACACAAAGGGAAAGTGAAACAACTGGCGTAATTTACATCAGGAGAGATGCCATAAATAAGAATATCCCTCTTTTAAATATAGCTACACACACAATCGCGAACGAACAACTGTTGACATAAAATGCAGCAGCTAATAAATGTATTGAACTCTGTTTCGCTCCTCACCTTCCTTAACTTCCTTAATAAGGTCACTGTGCCTAATCCAGCCATAACTTACTGACCCAATGCAGTGCACTACCGCACCGGTTGCTATGTACATGCTAGCGACTAAGCTAGCTACCGACCTAAAGATAAAAAACGCTGAAAGTTCTGCAGCTATGGGCACTTTACTGCATCATTATAAAACATGTGATTAAATACTAAAAAGATATCGTCAAAGGCGTGCAGGCTTCAGCCTGCGGTAGAATTCTGTATACTTTCCTTTCCAGCATGCTAACCCATCATTATTCAAGTATGAAATGGTTTGTCTACACTGGGATACAAATGTTTCCAGTGACAAGGGTGGAAACTAACGACCTGCTGAGAGACGTGTAGGTATTAGCGAAGTTGTGATCTTTTCGATCGTTAAATCTTGTGACATGAGAGCACTTTCTTCTTGCTAGCTAGCTTAGTTGCTAAGCATGCAACTGGCAGTTTGGAGTAGCTAGCTACCTAGCTAGGTTAGCTGAGGACTGAAACGTCATGCGCATAAACATGTCTGGTGTGGCAACATGAAATACAATCTGTGGTGAAAAGTTAAAAACTAGAGTATTTGACGTGTGAAACCTATTAATTATCAATGATAATCGTATATCTGTGAGCACACTGAGCCAATTTACACCAACTCCTGCGGCTTAACCGACAACCAGGCCCTACAATGCCTACGCAATAGTCCGTCTGCACCAGCGGGTCATGAACTCATAAACACAGTTGTACAAGTGGGAACGCGAGGCGAAAACAAGCAAAACAAACGTTCATCAACGATATAGTTTTACCGTTTTTGCTGCCTCTGCCCACGTCCTCCCCTTCTTTTTCTTCTGTCGTTCCCTCATGTTTGCGGTCTCTTCCGAAAATCGCCCAAATTTGGGTGTATGTTGCTGTTTGTATGGCTATGTTGCTTTAGTTACCGTGCAAGATCTGCCATCTCTGCCATATTGGGGTTTTACTGTAAGGAGCATGTCATGTGACCCATAGGGAGACGTCATCTTACTGTACAATGACAGATGGAGAGAAACATGTCACCGCTGGTCTAAAGAGTGCTTTCCGAAACTCAGTAGCATGAAAAGATAATGTTGAATGCTGCTGTATTTTACGGATGCTTATACGACTTTCAAAATAGTAGAGATTTGTGGTTTTAAGGGGTTAATTTAACATCTGACGATCATGACCTTGTGCAACATCGATTGCCTTGCTTGCCAAGAGTTTCATTTTGTGGATATGACGCAATTAGTTGATATGTGGAATCTATATTGTGATAGATTATTCGTTCAAGTTACCTTATTTTAACACGCACCCGAAGGTTAAAGTTAGCATATTTATGACGCTGCATCTTGTGGCATCAAAGTTGTAATAGCATTTACCCTCTAGAGGTCACTATAACTATATTGAGATTACTTCTCATTTTAACTGATTAAATCACGTAATGTATCAACAGATGAAAACCAAACATCCTCATTTCCCATAAAACTGTTTTAGTCATCACACAAGGATTCATTACAATATCATGCAATATGCTGACATAACAATTTATTACATGACATCATCACAATAATTCACACATTTTACATGATTCATTTTACGCAAGATATGAAACAAGCAGAATACTTTTGTGCTTAAACATTTTTGATGCTTTTATGCCAAAACTCCTTGCAAGGTGAATGAAGAGCTCAGCCATACAACTCCAGATCAAAGAGGTTCAGGACCTCTGCAGAGACATTCCCAGGTATAACGCAGCAATCACACAGTTATTACATGAAGTGCTAAACTGGTGCCTCATGGTTTGTGAATGGCAGCACATGCCCCCTCCAGGGCAGGGGTGCAGTGGGAGCTGCTTGAGCCCACAGAGCAAGTTGATGAGGAAGAGGGCAGCCGGGATGTTTGGTACCTTAGGGAGGAAAAGTAAGGTTCATGAACAGTGACGCTTCAAACACACATTGGTTGTGGACAGTCAGAACATGAGTAACTCACCAGGATCTGGCCTTCATTACCCGCGATGCAGTGGTTTTCCTCCCATAATGACCAAAGTCACGGAGCAAGTCTTGAGAAGTCAACTCTGCTCCATGTAAATTCAGAGGGAACATGGCCGGGGGTGTCATGTCCAACTCTAAAAGCATGATATTCTCTGCCTACACAGAGTCAAGAAAATGAGTCTGTTTAAAGCTCTCAGTGAACAGGGATGTATACTTGTACATAACGAACAAATAAGCATCTCTGTATCTCAGATTTTTATTTACTTATATATTTTACAGTGGGTGTATTCTTGGATCACAGGATAGATATAAATATACCAACCCTGTATCTTGGAGGAGCTCCTGTTGCCACAGCAACTTGCGCATACTGGCTGATTGGTCTCTTGTATCCGACCACAGATGACGGTCTGCGCCTTATGCGGGGAGAGTTACTGGAACAATGCAGATGAGTTTTATTGAAAAACACATCTTCTTATGCATTAGTTAAAGGGAGGATTTGTCATCGGTTGTTACAAACTCATTACAATGTGTAATACCCTTGCAGTCGCTATGTTTTACTCACTTCTCAGAGGGAATAAGAGGCATGACCTTCCACTGGTCCTCTTCACTGTCAAAGTATAACCTGTTAATGATCTTGTTCTTTTCCTCTGGAGGTATGAAGTTCTCAATAATAAGATTCCTGCAAAAGTATGAACCATGGGACTTTACAGATGATAAAAGAGAGCTCTGCTAAGTGCTTGTTTTAGTGCATGCATATTCGTTTCAATCAGTGCATATCACAGAAGGTGTTTGTGAACAGGTGTAATGTGTACTTGAATTTCATCTCTTTTGTGAGCTCATTCTGTGTTTGCTCCAGCTCCTGTCTGGCTGTTACATGCTCATCAATGATGTCTACCATTTCAGCTCTCACCAACTGCAGTTTGGCATACATCTGTGTCACACACAAATGAGATAAGGATATACAAATTAATAGATAGAGCATACAGTACATCCACTTTACAACAATCCTGCATCAGAACCTCACATATCTGGATCTTCCTATGACAAGAAATAAAGGAGGCCCCAAAAAGCAGAAACTTGTATGTAAAGAATGAATGCTAGAATGCTACCATATTCCCTGCAAGTCTAATTTTTATCCAAGTCAAGGGATCATTATGTCACCTTCTTCAGCTTCTTGGTCTTAAGTTCCACCTCCTGCTGTAGTGTGGAAAAAGTCTCTCGCAGCTCTAGTGTTTCCTCATCCTGCTCCAACATCAGCTGCTGCATCTCCCTTTCCTTTCTCATCTACAACATTTAATGCATATTTATTCAAACAACAAACAAAATTTTCTGACTGCTCCAAACTGACATCTTAATTGCGTTATGATAAGTGGATACTTGGAGCTTTACCTGTTCAGCGATCTCTTGTTTCCTAAGCTCCAACGTCTTCTGTTGCTCATTAGTGTGGTCAATGATGTTCTTTCCACCAACCAAAAGCTTACTCTCCATGGCCTAAAAGTTATGTCACATGCTATATCATTTGTCTGAAAAAATGTTGCTTTATTAGTAAAACAGCAAACAGTGTGAGGGTAAAAGGAAACAAAACTAAAGGAGATTCTAACCTTGTATTTTTCAATCATGATTTCCATAGCTTGTTGTTCCTTCAGTAAATCTTCCAGTGCTTTTGCCTTCTCCTCTGCCATACTTAACTTGGCTTTAACTTCCAGGCTGACATTGTCAGTATTCTTGGGCACCACCTGTTCCTGCAAGGATTCCTCTACACTGCCCTCTTCCTGCACAGTCTCAACAATTCCTATGTCTCCGTCTTTGGGTATTTCTACTTCACCACTGCTGAAGCTTCTCTTCATCCTCATACTGTTTCTCCTCTGCCTCCTCCTCTCCTTCGCCAGCATGCCTCGTTCCTCTAACTGAGCCTTTAGACGGGCTATCTCCTCTTGGAATTCTCGAAGCAAAGCGTCTTTGGGGTCCTCATTAATCTTTGGCCTATTCTTAATGTTCTTGGCTCTGTTGGCATATCTTAGTGTGGTCAGTGTCTCCTCATAATGGTTTGAGCATGGACCGATAGTGGCAACCATAACAGTTTTAGAGTTGCCTCCTAAGGAGTCCTGCAACAGGCGTGTCAGCTTGGAATCTCTGTATGGAATGTGGGTGCTTTTTCCATCAACCAGAGCTGAGATAACATTTCCAAGAGCAGAGAGGGATAGGTTGATCTTTGTGGCCTCTTTCAGACGCTTCCCTTGAACCCCTGTCTTGCTTTGTCGCTCACTACCAGCAAGATCCACCATATTTAATTTTCCCACACGAATATGCTCATCCCCGTCAACACCCATATCACTACATTCAATTGTTATAACAAAAATTGCATGTGATCGAGAACTGCGCTCATTCATTTTGGTAAATCCAACTGACCTGGACTGGTTTCCCAAGTTCATAACATGCTCGATTTCCTTGATGTTTTTGGTTACAACAGATGAAAGATCTTTGACATAAACCCCAGTCTCTGGATTTTCTTTGAGTTCCAGTTTCTTATTATTGTCCTTACACAGGAGGTCCCTTATTTCCTCCTGATAGATCTCCAGATACGACACCCGAACCAGGTACTGCTGATTTTGAGACCTGGATATGTGTGTGAAAATGTGCTGAAAAGAATTTGGTATGATTCCACGCTTCTCAGTGTCAGTTGGTAATCCTTGCATAGTATATGTTTTACCAGTGCCTGTTTGACCATAAGCAAATATTGTCCCATTGAAACCACGCAACACAGAGTCTATGAGAGGTTTACATGAGTAATCATACAAGTCATTTTGCTTTGAAGCCATGTCATAAACGGCATCGAATGTAAATGTTTTCATTACGGATCCAGGCGTCTTCGGGTTCTGGATGCTCACCTGTCCTAATCTGGTATCAACTTCGACAATTTTCTCATGATTCATCGTTTCCTCTTTCTTGTTTACAGGGCGGCACCGAACCACCACCTTCACCGTCTCGCATCTTTTTCCTATTGACTGGGTCCGTGGTCGCAACACAGCACTGTTTTTCCGCAACATTTTCGTGTGCAGTGAAATCACAAGTATTCTTGCCCTTATTTACCGCAACGTAACAGTTCAGGACTGGTGAAACGCGAGATGCAATTAAGTAAAATGCAGATTTTCAAACTCAAAATTTGCCTTATCATCCATGTAGGCTAATCCATGGTACCTTTCGTGATACTGGCAAACATCCATATTCCTATCGAAGATTTCCTCTCCTATCGGCCAACTCAGTGATAATCTTCCAGCATACAAAGGAATGGTGCTCTACACAGTGCTGCGATCCTACGAAAGAGATCGCTCCCGTCTGGCAGCCCAACGCCTCTCACCTTCCTAGTGGTACACACCCTGCATAACAGGAGCGGGGAGTTGTTGCGAACGCGCATCCTATCACATTTTAACTGATCCTACCTGTTATTAAAGGCTTTTTTCTACCCGACATGCATTTTTAGAACCACAAGTGGTCATTTGTGATTAGGAAATGACTGCCCTGCAATGTAAAATCAGTCTATTTATCATCAAGGTTGTCTCGATTGTAAAATTATAAGTGGTCTGTTTTTTGGGGTTTTTTTTTTTTTTTACTTTTTTGGCATCTTTTTCTTTTATCGATTTTGGGAGTGGATTGTAAATGTCGGTGATTGTGGGTGCTTGTGGGTGTTGGCTACTCGAACCAGTTTTAGACGATTACATTATTCGGTAGGGTTAAGCTTAAACACGCCTGGAAAGTTTTGTTGTGCGGACTGATTCGCTGTAGCCTATACACTCTGCCATAATTTCATTATTTCACATGCATACACATTTTTTCATTTTAGCGTTTTTGTAAAGTCTGTGAATCTATTCACAATGACTAATGTTTTCCTGATGATGAGTATTTTGATGTAATAAGATGCAGTCATTTCGCACGATTTTAAGGTTGTCTACATTCAGTTTCTTGAAGAGACTGTGAACTGTGCGCTCATGACGCAATGAAGCCCCCCTTTGATGAGCCAATAGGGAAACACATGGGAGTGTATCCCCGAGTCCGTGTGAATAAGTTTGACCGGTTCGGGTGCAAAAAGTAGCCCGAGTTTTCGCTCTGCTGTATTAGTTGCGGGAAACATTTTTGTCCATTTATTGTTGGGCTACTATAGATCACATACAACGATGGATATTATTTAACAATTGTTATTATTATTTTCTAAACTGCAGAAAATTGAATTCTTTCGATCTTTATTTGAATAAGACAGCCAGGTTCGCGAGTTGCCAATAGCGACGGTAGACTTGGACTTTTATTTACAATCAAGCTTAGTTCTATGCAAAGCATTTTTCTAAATTTGTCAACACTAATCGTACAGCTTAAAACTGTATCTGTCAAAAAGTAAAACTGATAAAAGTAGTTTGGCCTAGGAATGGCTTTGGGAAATAATCGTCGGCGGCTGATGTGCATGCTCTCCCTAACCTTTGCGTTTTTCATTGTTGAAGTCGTAGTCAGCAGAATGACAGCGTCTCTTGCGATGCTGTCAGACTCCTTTCATATGCTGTCGGATGTCATAGCCTTGGTCGTTGCCCTGGTGGCCGTCCGCTTTGCGCAGGTAACTCAAGCCACAAGTAAGAACACATTTGGATGGATCCGAGCAGAAGTAATGGGAGCCTTAGTCAACGCTATATTTCTGACTGCTCTGTCCTTCACCGTTTTGCTTGAGGCGGTAGAACGGTATACTGTGCCTCATGAGATTGAGAATTCACAAGTGGTCATTTGGGTTGGCCTGGCTGGTCTCCTCGTGAACCTCTTGGGGCTTTTGATGTTCCACGGGCACGCTGGCCATGGACACTCTCACAGTGGACACTCTCATAAGATTAACAACCGAAGCTATGAGAAATCAGATCGAACGTCCCGTAAAGGATCAACCGAGGAAGAGGTTTACGATCTGATGGTGAGCACCAACAACGCACATAGCGTTGAGCAGCAGGGTGTCCAAATAGAATCAGGTATTTATCAATCATTTCAAATGAAATGCAACTCCTTAAAATATAAACAGTTTTAATCTATACTCTATAACTGCCCTTTTCTACGTTTCTATGATAAATTATTTAAAACCGTGTGATATCCATATATAAACTACATAACTATAAGGCAATTTTTTCTGATTGAACTTTACTGTGATATTAAGTGGCTGCTTCTCTCATATTGTATAGACATTATACAGAGAGATTGCCTAGATTTCCACGTGAATGGCAATATCTCATTGGAGGAGTTGGAGCAGAGTCCAGAGACAGCCACCCAGCTTAACATGAGAGGGGTGTTCCTGCATGTGCTTGGTGATGCCCTTGGCTCGGTCATTGTTGTCGTCAATGCTCTCATCTTTACTTATGTGTGGAAACCTTGTAAGAGTGGCGAGGTTTGCATTAACCCCTGCTATCACAGCCACTGCCCCAACCACCAGCATGTTAATGCAACACAGGCGGGTATACCTGGCAATAATACTACCACATTCTCTACAGCTGGACCCTGCTGGGTGCTGTACCTTGATCCCTCACTCTGTGTTATAATGGTGTCCATTTTGCTGTATACCACTTTTCCTCTCCTGAAGGAGTCTGCCCTCATTCTCCTTCAGACAGTTCCAAAGCAGATAAACCTGCAGAGGCTGAACGGTAAGCTGAAGAGTCTGGAGGGTGTGCTGGCTGTCCACGAACTGCACGTTTGGCAGTTGGCCGGGAGCCGAATCATTGCCACAGCTCACGTCAAGTGCGATGACCCAGCGTCGTACATGGACGTCGCCAAACGCATCAAGGGCTTCTTTCACGACGAGGGCATCCATGCTACTACCATTCAGCCAGAGTTTGCCACGGGGACCACTGAATGTGAGCTCTCCTGCCGGATTCAGTGTGCTCCAAAACTTTGCTGCAGTACAATTTACAAATGTGTGCCACAACCGACAGAGTCACTGTCCTTACAGGAAAGTTCCAGAGATAACTCTTGTGGTGACATTGTCACACTGAAAATTAGTAAGGACCAAAAGGTTATTGTGCAGACAGAGATGGAATCAGCTGTCTAAATATTTAAGTTTTATATTGAAAGTGGATGGATTTAGGTCTTTAGAGAACTCTTCAGATTATGCTGACGTCTGTGATGACAGTGGACTGTTTCAAATGGAGCTTGCAACACTAGACCACACAACAAGCACACTATACACATATATAGTGTTTGGTGTTAAACCAGTGACTGGTGTAAAGTCATTTAAGTGTTATGATTTCTTGAACAATGCCTTATACTGTGCCAAATCTGCTTAGAACAGAATTATATGAGGTACCCCTTGTCTGAGAATTCAAGACAAATGTTTTGCTCAAAACATAAGGTCAAGGATACTGTAAACAGAGTAAACAAATAAAATTAAGTTGAACTTAATCCCATACATGATGAACAGAGCTTGTAGTTACTTCATACGTATAGAAATCATGTCATCACATTTACAGCTAAATCATTAATATTCCAGACTAGACAGCTGTCACTTGTAGATTTCTAAGCTTTATTTACATAAACCATGGACAGTTTCAACCATTATTATTTTGTCTAAGTTTGAATAAAGACTGTTGCTTCATTTTTAAGGACTGACCCCATTGCCAAAAACAACATTATAATTTTTACAGCCTGTTTGATAACAAGGGTGGTCTCGTGACTGCTAGGAAAAAGGCAAACAGAGGATGCAGTATACTCATAATGGTTTCATACAAACAAACGTAAAGTCACAAGATCACTTTCTTATTCTAGTTCAGTATTATTAGTTGTCTTCAGAGTAGATAAAGATTATTTATAATCATTATGTTTTAAGGATTACACATATGAATATTGCTATTATTCTGATTTAATTGTGATGACAGACCTACAATGGATTTTTGTTAATCTATTTTTATTGTCCTCTGTGTTGTTATTTGCTTTTCATAGAAAATCATAGAAATCTTAGAAATTTTGTCAAATAACTTTATGACAATGCCTCACTGACATCATTTTTCAGCTGTAAGGTGTAGGAGTAGACAGTAACTATGTGTGGTGATGAAGGAACCATATACATCGAAAATGTGCACACTTGTCAAATTTACCCACTCACACTGTAAAGCAAATTCTCTGCACAGCTGTGCAAATATTACATTTCTCAGACTGACCATGTAATCAAGTACACATTTGTTTTTTCTTGTGCCTTAGCTACTAGAGATTATGTATTCTGATTTCAGAAAAGTTCAGTATAGTCCAGCAAAACCTCACTCAGCTGTCATTACATTTAAGGTCACAGTTGAGAGAGAGAGAGAGAGAGAGAGAGAGAGAAAAACAGTGTCAGGTTAAAGAGTACAAATGTGGTTTAACTTAATGAGGGCAGAGTGATGCAATCACAAGTGCAATGTGTGGGGCTCTGTGTAATAACAATAGAGAATGGTTCTCATTCAGGCCACTTTCAGTCCTCCAATCAATTCTCTAAGATAAGAGGCCTTAAGTTATGTCAACTGATGTATACAAATGAAAGGAGTTAATTGTCAGTAACAAAGCCATCTTTGTCTACACTAGGATTAAGAAGAGAATAAATCTGAATACTTTTCATAACATAGACGTCTATAGGGAAGGGTCTGAGGCAGTCTGCAAATCAGGCTGTGACTTACATTCTGCATACAACAGATGATGTGCCTTGGTTAGAGGTCTGTGACTTAGATTCTGTGTACAACACATGATGTTCCTTGGAGGGAGTTTCTGTCGCTAACCTGTAGATTTCAAGACCAGTACTAATCAGGCATTACCAATTTATCGTTGTATCAGATATGCAAATACATGATTTTACACATTTTTTATCTGAAATAATTTTGTGTATCTTAAACAATCTTACCGTCATAAAGTTGCGATGGTTCTAAGCCTATGTCCAAAATATTTGTGTCAATTCGACGGATATATGTCCTCCTTTCACCATCATACAGATTTGATCACCGCGTATTTTCACAAGCGATGTGGCCGGTGTTCATGGTCAATATCTTTGCTAGAAGAAAAAAATGTATCAACAAGAAAATGTTGACTAATGTGCAGGTTTGATTGAAAAGCGAAATCCAAATTAAGAGCAAGAAGTTCAAATTAAAGACTTCAGTTCCTAAATGCTTCGTTTGCCACCTAGCGGTAGCGGTGAGACACAGAACTACATA
The DNA here is from genome assembly GCF_902362185.1 of Chanos chanos. Taxonomy (NCBI): domain Eukaryota; kingdom Metazoa; phylum Chordata; class Actinopteri; order Gonorynchiformes; family Chanidae; genus Chanos; species Chanos chanos. The sequence continues at coordinate 17,640,668 of NC_044504.1, forward strand.
ACGAAACGGGAGAATTAAAGATTACTTGTAAGTAATTCGCCATGTAGCTGTCTTTAGTAAGTACACCAGTAATGTAAGTTTAATGTAATGTCGAGTCAGTGTTAAAGCAATATTTTTTCATGTAATAAAGAATTCAGTTCATTCAATATCCACCATGCCAGTCAAAAGAAGTTGGCAGGTTCCGCTCATTATTAGGGTTCCATAACTAACTGAAGGGACTAAAACCCCCTAACCGAGTCTTGGATACGCCACACTGTTCCTTCAAATTTAAATTTTTTTGTATGCATCAGTGAGGGCTTTGTTAATTCGATTCTATTGTAGACTTTAGTTTCCGTCTCTCACGGCTAGGTCAAATGTATCTTCCGCTTGTCATTTTCCCATGCTGTTGACCTCCCAAGATGGCCGGCGTTCGAGCCTTGGGTGTACTCTCTAGACTCTCAACAAGGAGATATACGCTGTTTACAGGTATTCGCATTTCATTGACAAGGACCAAGCATCGTTTATTGGCAACATAATTAAATGACAGTTCAAGCCACCACACTATCGAGTCGTTCTATCTTGCTTAAATGTGCGAATTTAAATAGCTAATTACTAGAAGCTAACTGGATTAGAATGATGAGAATACAGTTTATGCTTTGAACAAGGTTCATGCCATTTCCAGATTGCTGTTTGCGACACTTTAGTTGACTCGAGCCGATTTTGACTAGATTTTACTGTTTAACTTAACACGAAAATTTGCTTCTTTAATCAGCTACATAGCTTGTTTGCTCCAGCTATTGATTGACGAGGGGGGAGCCACAATGAATGGACCTGTTAGCAATTCTATCCAAAGAAACCGATAAGACAAACAGGTCAAGTGTCTGTCGTTACAAGTCAATTATCGCTGTTGCTACCAATGACGTGTGTTTTAAAGTGTCCATTTTGTTTTGCTATATTACATTTTTTACTACTTCTGCATTGCCAACAAACGTTACCTTCCTGTAAAGTCATTTAGCAAGTAGCTAATTTCTTGTCTTATTTGTATGGCCCTAATAAAGTTGATGGCATATGCACGATGGTTTGATCAATAGTTGATTATTTACATATGTTTGTATTGTATTTGAGTGCGTTCGCTGCATGGTAATACAGAAATCAACGAGTTTACCTAAAGTCTAGCCTTGAGGGGAATCTAGGCTAAAGGTCACACAGGTCCACTTTCAGTGCACCAACCCACCAGCTGCTTGTCATCACTGCCTTTGAGTACTTTGCCTGTTGCCCCAGTTGACCCCTTCTGGACTCAGATTACAGAAGATGGAAAAACTTTTTTTCCCATTGCTTTCAAATATATGCCCGTTCACTTCTGAGTCGTGTTGAACTGTTAAGTATAGCACAGCACTCATGACACGAGGCAATAGACCCCTGTACCTGAGATTGTTCTACCTCTATTTTCCCTAAAGGTGTTTCACATAGGAACTTCACAGTTGCATCTTCCATGTTGGGTAATGTATTTCATATTTTTCAGTGTGCTATAGATTTAATAGGATCCCGCTATCCATTAAGTCTTACTGTGAAAGTGCTGTATGCAGTAAGCTCAGCAGTTTAACATGTACATCAGTGATGAAGTAAAAGCATTTCTTAAAATATTTTTTTAAACCACACTTTAGCTCGCACCCATGTGAATTATGAGATCAAGGGAGATGTGGCAGTTGTTCGTATCAACGATCCAAATTCAAAGGTAACGTTTGGAACACAAATCTAATGTTCCCATCTTCATCATATTATCTAATATATCATTCTTTTAAATTGAATTTATTATGTTAATTAGGTTTTTTTTTTTCTTCCTGAAATTGCTAAATTTTTCACACCAGGTAAATACCCTGTCAATTCAAATGCAAAATGAAATGACAGAAGTTATAAATGAGATTTGGGGCAACGATGCCGTCCAAAGTGCCGTTCTCATCTCCTCTAAACCTGGCTGCTTCATCGCAGGGGCTGACATCAAGTAAGGGTCACATGCATATGTTTTACCTATATGTGTTTTGAGGAATCATGAGTCAGGATGTTAAGGTCATGAAAGACTGTTTTTGTGCCATTATACTGTGCCTTTCTTTGTTTCTCAATCATATGACTCCTGCCTCCACATCACATGAAGATCTATTCAGTGTCTGCTCTCTGAAGTTAATCTCTTTCTTCATTCAGCATGATCCAGGCTTGCACCAGTGCAGAAGAGGTAACCAGACTCTCTCAGGAGGGGCAGAAGATGTTTGAGAAAATTGAAAAATCTCCAAAGCCCATAGTTGCTGCTATCAATGGCTCGTGCCTTGGAGGAGGGTTGGAGGTACTAAATGAAATGCCTTTCTATGGTGCAGCTAAGGCACTGCTTACTAAATGAATCTTCAAATTTGAGTATTGCTCAACAAGCTTCGTGTGAACTTTGGTATGCCTGTTTTTTTTCCCCACCCATTCTATAGTGCCCTGAAAATTGCAATGGAAAGTTTTCAAACGATTGATGTAGTGTTATGTTTTTAATGCATGTATCGTAGTTGGCCATTGCCTGCCAGTACCGAATCGCCACCAAGAACAAGAAGACAGTCCTGGGTACCCCTGAGGTCATGCTTGGCCTTTTGCCTGGAGCAGGAGGAACTCAGAGATTGCCAAAAATGGTGTGTAAGCAGTGGAACCATGATAATTCTCTGTATTTCTCCTCTCATGTCTTTATAGCCCAACTATAAACTGACTCCCATTCACAAAAGGATCTGATTAGGTAGCAGTTATGTGAAGTGTATTTGAATGTTAAATACTCATTTACTGCAGCTTGCACTGATAACCATACATCATATTAGCTTCACGAGCCATGCTGTAATAAATAGCATTTATGAAATTATTTAGTCTACATTACTCAACTAAACAACAGTGTGAATTTGTCCCAGTCTAAATGAGTGAACAAATTTCTCCTCAAATTTTTCCTGATAGGTTGGTCTTCCTAGTGCCTTTGACATGATGCTAACAGGGAGGAACATCCGTGCAGATAAAGCTAAGAAGATGGGTCTCGTCCACCATTTGGTTGATACACTTGGTAAACAGGAACACTTATGTTCTTTGTTTTATAAATTGAAACATGAAACATTTTCAGGAGAATAGTCAACTGAAAGAGTTGCCCTTGTTTCCATAAAATAACTCAGGACCTGGACTGAAGAGTCCAGAGGAAAGGACCATTGAATACCTGGAGGAAATAGCTGTGGACTGTGCCAGAGGAATCGTCAACAAGAAAATCCCCCTCACCAAAGAGAAAAGTCTGATGCAGAGTGAGTTTTCTTTCTTTAAGAAGTCAATATGTGTATATGTTTAATCACAGTATCTTACTCACACTGCCTTTTCAGTTTCACGCACTTGTCGTACTTAAACATTTGGCTAAATTGTTTGAATGCAGGACTCTAGTGAGCGTATCTATGCACATACTCCTGTTTTCATTGAGGATAGTTTTGTTTTCACCTTGTGCCACAACTTTTCAATGCTGAATGCAAATCCAGCTAACTTTTCATGTATTCTCTTTGCAGAAATACAAGACTACGTCATGAGCTTTGAGTTTGTGCGACAACAGATTTACAACACTGTACAGAAGAAGGTCATGAAAATGTCGAAAGGACTGTATCCTGCACCACTGAAGATTATTGAGGTAAATGAAATTGTAGTGAACGTACCTACATTATCCTGAGAGGCACAAATGAGCTTATGTTGACCTATCAGACATAAGTTGTTAACATTTAGATTGACATTTGTGTGTACTGTTTATTTCTTATGAAGAGTGTGAAAGCTGGTGTGGAGCAGGGCTCAGTTGCGGGTTACCTTGCAGAGTCACAGGTAAGGGATATGCGTCAATGCAAAAACCAGGCTGACATATTTTGTTATTTGTTGCCTTTTTGTAAAGTTTTCACTCTGCACTGACAGAACTTTGGCAAGTTGGCGATGACCCCTGAATCAAAAGCTCTTATTGGGCTGTACCATGGCCAAGTGACGTGCAAGAAGAACCGATTCGGAGCTCCTGAGAGGGAGTTGAAGTAAGTCCTGACGCACACTGGTAATGGTCTGACCTGGGCCTCCCCCTACTGGCAGTGCGCATTTAGTGCAACTCAGAGTGCTACCCGAGTCTTAAAATAAAGTGCATTCATTGAGTGTTTCATAACAAATGCAATGGACCATCAAGCCTTACATGTTCTACTGGTTTCCCATAGAACGCTGGCTATTTTGGGGGCAGGGCTGATGGGAGCTGGTATTGCCCAGGTGACTGTTGATAAGGGCATTAACACCATCCTGAAGGATACTACAGTGGAGGGACTTAACAGGGGACAACAACAGGTCTACAAAGGGTAAGTGTTTGTATGAAATGTGCAACGTTTTCTCAGTTTAGAATTAAATTATTAACACTTTTGGCTTGTTTTGTTTGTCTGAGGATATACATTTTTAGTATGATATTCATAAACAGCAAAAAAAAAGGGCAAAAAACCCAGCTTCTGTCTCCACTATGCTAGATGTACACTAGAATGTCACTCCTTAGCAATGTCACTCCTTAGCACCCTTAGCACCAAAAATTCATCCACCCAAATTCTTACTTTTGTTTTTAATCGTAGCACATTGTCTTAACATACAACGCATATATAGCTCAGTGAAGTAAATGCTGTCCCCCTCAGGCTGAACGATAAGACCAAGAAGAGAAGCATTACGTCTTTTGAGAGAGACAGTATTCTGTCTAACCTGACCGGACAGCTGGACTACAGTGGCTTTGAGAAGGCTGATATGGTCATTGAGGCCGTGTTTGAAGACCTCAGCATTAAGCACAAAGTCCTGAAAGAAGTAGAGGCAGTGAGTACAGCAGAATGCCATATTTATCAGTAAATGAATTTATCTAATTTTGAAGCTTGACATTTTGAAATTTACTGTGTTCCCACCACAGGTCATTCCCCCCCATTGCATATTTGCCTCCAACACATCTGCTCTTCCGATTAAAGACATCGCTGCTGCCAGTAAACGACCTGAGAAGGTGAGTCACCTCAACACAACGCCAGAGCCGTCTTCTCACCATCGCCAAAGGAAATCTCTCAGACTCCTGAATGATTTGTTTTTCTGTGTGGATGTGGGTGGGGTGTATGTATTTAGGTAATAGGAATGCACTACTTTTCGCCAGTGGACAAGATGCAGCTATTGGAGATTATTACCACTGACAAAACCTCCAAGGACACCACAGCTTCTGCCGTGGCCGTCGGCCTGAAACAGGGCAAAGTCATCATCGTAGTCGGAGTAAGACATCACTAGTAGCTTTCCTGTGTCTTGTCTCATATATTTAAAGCATGTAGTATTAAGTGTTACTGATTTGTATTCATTGAGGTTTTTGCTTTATTTGCAGGATGGGCCTGGGTTCTACACCACCAGATGCTTGGCTCCCATGTTGGCTGAAGCAGTCAGAGTGCTCCAGGTTTAAATAGTCACTTTTTATTTCATATCTATCTGTGTAGCGCTCCTCTCTTCTGTAAGGTCTATATGAGGTATTTTTCTTTTCAAGTTAATCGCAGATAAACTCTGTTATTGAGTAATTATACAACATTCATGCTGTCCTTTACTACAGAATCTAGTCAGGTTCAATACATTTGTTATGTATATATTTGATGTGCATCACTAAACTAAAATGTGCACTAGTCTGGTTGTGCATGAGATCTATGTTCCTACTGAAACAGGTTAAAACAGGAAATCCCTCTTTTTGAGAACCTGCTTTTTGGTCTTGTAGGAGGGTGTTGACCCTAAGAAATTAGACTCCTTGACAACAGGCTTTGGTTTCCCTGTGGGAGCAGCCACGCTGGCTGATGAAGTAGGGATTGATGTGGCTGCCCACGTGGCAGAAGACCTGGGCAAGGCCTTTGGCTCCCGATTTGGTGGAGGAAATGTAGAAGTTTTAAAGACCATGGTGGAAAAAGGATTCAAGGGTAATGAACTTTGAATTTTTTTTTATTTTAAATGCTCCCATTTCAAGGATGGAAACATCTCATTTTAAAATTAGAATTTTTGCTTTGTGTTTTCTTTTTGATCCTGTCAAACAGTATGTCAGCTCATTATTTTATCCATACACTGACAGGCCGCAAGTCAGGAAAGGGATGTTATGTCTACCAGCCTGGACTCAAACACAAAGATGTGAACCCAGAAATTGAGGAGATTCTGGAGAAGTTTAAAATGACACCTATTCCAGCAGTGTAAGTGTGCCCTGTCGGGCCTGTGTCCCTGCTTGTCCTTTTCTCTGTATATAGAGTCGCCACTTGTAGTATACACAGTATGTATGAATACTACAATGAATATGAATACTGCAGAGTGTGTGTATGCCTGCACGTGCTCCAGTTTATAGGTAATACCAAACAAAGCCCTTTAACCCTTTGTACACTTGCAAGGTCATTTTTGTTTACTATGCTATTTGCTCTTCTCAGGCTGTTGTGAATGGCACTACACACATTTCAAAGCTGTTGACTGTTGGCTGACTGTAACTGGCAAAACAAAACAAAACAGATTTGTTGACTTGATGTAACTTGAATAAGGGTTGAATTGCTAAGTTGTTGTTTTTTTTTCCTGCGTCCTCAGGTCCTCAGACTCAGATGTGCAGTACAGGCTGGTATCTCGCTTTGTGAACGAAGCTGTTCTGTGTCTGCAGGACGGCATCCTGAACAACGCTGTGGAGGGAGATATAGGAGCAGTGTTTGGCCTTGGTTTCCCTCCTTGCCTTGGAGGTGAGATTCAGCAAAAAGATGAAATGAAATGCAATAAGAGACAAATTGGAAATCACAAAAATGTTGCCACTTCTATCACCTTTTCCAGTTCTGCTCGTTGAGCCCTACGACACTGCATATTTTCCCTCTCTCCCTGCTCTGACACACATGATTTACTTTACTGGATCATAGTTCTGCTCTCGTCTACCTGAAGAAATTGCGGATGAGCAGGCAAAGACCTAAAATGTTCAAGGTTTTGAGCCTTCAGTAGCCATTGTGGGAAGTGCTGACGTGAGAGGCTTGATGCAGACTTACAGTAAACTAACATTATTAAACCATTTAATAGCTTAGGCTGCAATGAACAAGCACTTCTCTATTTCATGTGGACATCTCACGCCAAACTATTTTGCATATCTCTGTCCCATTTCAACTTTTTACAGTCAAAGCAGAACAGACTTAACCATCGTAAAGCAAACTTTTTGCTGAGCCAGTGTAACTTTTTCACGCACATTTTTCATGTACTCAACAGGTCCCTTCCGATTTGTGGATAGCTTTGGCGCGGACAAATTAGTGGAGAAGATGAGGAGGTTTGAGGAGGTTTACGGCAATCAGTTCACTCCCTGCCAGCTGCTTCTCGATCATGCTAACGACCCGAGCAAGAAATTTCACAAGTGACTTTTACCATCATGTGCCACATTTTGAGAATCCATGGAATTCCTGACCTTTTAAACAGACTGTGAGAAAGAGATGTGGGTGTGTGTGTGGGGGGGGAATTAGTTGTGCACTTAAAGCAGGAGTTCGTTTTGTGGCGTGATCATGCAAAGCGGCTTCTTTTTGTTCATCCAAGAGATGAATTCCTTATCAAATGTTTTCCTCCCCAAGATGCCTTTAGCATGACAAATATTCAGGTAGCCTTTGGCAACGGGAGTGTCTTTTTTTAATCACATTTAACAATGTCATTTTTGGTTTGGAATTTTTTTTTGTAAATTTAGTATTTTGTTTTTTTGTCTAATAACACTGTAAAAATTGAATAGTCATCCAACTTGGAGCCCATTCCAGTGCAACAGTTTTGGAGATGGTGAGAAAACAAAAATGAGTCCATCTTCAGTATTCCATTGTAGTGTACAATAATTTACATCTGATAGTGGAGAGACACTGTCAGATGTGAGATGTTAACTGGTACCTAATTAATGCCATCCCTATGGGCAGAGAGATGTGAAAATTTTCTGACATAAATAAAAGAGGAATGTCCAAAATGATGCACTTGTGTAAATGTTGCCAAAAAAGACATTCAAGGAATAAACACACATACCAAGGTTTTATATCCAGTGAGTTTATTAGTGATCATTTGAAAAAGGAAAAACAAGTTTATAAAACTGCATACTATTGTGATTTAATTGGTGGGAAAAAAAGAAAACACTTTGAAAACAAGTTGTGAACATGAGCCAAAAGTCCCATTCCATAAAACATTTTCCCTAAATGAGACATTCCTAAAATGCATTCAATGCCCTCAAGCCCGACAGCTTGGAAAACACTTGTGATCTTATTACACATCATTCTTTTGAAGCTTCTGTGTGAATTCGAAATCTTTCTACATTATTTTGGCTATAAATTCTTTAATGTAAACCAGGATTCTTGACAACATCAAGCCAAATGTGCAAAATGCATGACTAAAATGAGTAGTACAAAAAAAAAGATATCTAGGTGCAAATGTGGCATGCACCTGTGGACGTCGTTAATCAACTCAGTGAGAACTCTGTCTCTCTGTAAAATAACAGGAAAATCTAAGATCAGATTCTGTTATTATGACCAACAAACTTAAGATTTTGGTAGCTACATCAGCCAATCACCACTACCAATTTTTAGGTCATGAAACACTTTTGAATGAATTTATTTGATCTTGTCAAATATGTAACACAAAACCCATAAACCGAAGTGTTTTTTTTTCTTAAAGAAAAGAACAGATTATACCTGATGAGTGACAGCACCCTTCCACCAGTTATACTAAATGTACAACAGCACACAAATGAGAGTACAGAAAATAACAGTCCCATGCGGCATGGTAGAATGTTCTGGTGTTTAGGAGCACATATATGAGAGAAAGACCTACAGAAACCCTGAAACGCACTAAATAGATTCCCAAAGAAAACCTCTGACTCAAAACCAGTGAGACATGACTACACTTCATGGTATGAGGATACAAATTATTGTCATGTGCTTACGAGCAGCATGTCTTAGTTCCCAGCATGTCAGTGGCATTGATCGCTCCCACAGACAACAAAACATGGATACTGAAACTGAGCAGCAAGATTTCCACACAATACAGAACTCAGGTTTCCAAAGTTAGAAAGTCAAAAGTGCCTGAAAAGAATGTTGTTAATTATTATTAAAGAACTGGGACAGACTTTCGTCACAACAAAAAAAAAAAGCAGTTGTATGAACAAAAAGATTTACTGTGACCAACGAGCCACAGTTTGCATAGTTTTCAGCACTGCATAGAGCTGATCTATTATACTGAGGGTGTTTCTGTAAGTCAATGCGTTGTTTCGTTACAAACGTTTCTGTATACTGAACAGAATGAGTATACTCCATTGGTCTTTCTTAGTGACCATCTAACCAGACCAGGTATGGTGAATTCTTCCTCTTTGCTGTGGCAGTGTTCATGGATTTTTTGCTCTAACCATTCTTGACCATGCCTGGTTTAGCTGTTCAAGGCCCTAATGTCATTCTGAGTAACAGTGTCAGAAGAGCTTGATAAGGGCTAGAGCTAAGTTTCATCCAATTACATATAAGGCACACGACATTATCATAGTTCTGTAATTGTGAAAAATTCTGTTCCATCATTAATTAGTAAATTAGTCACAATACAGTTATGTCTATGACATACAGTGCAGTTCTATGTGGTTTGTATAGTACCGGAAACACAATAGTGCTCATCTGATTTCTTGAGTTAGAAGTGTTAATATGTCAGACCAAAACTATTAACACAACCTTTTCATGTGTGGACAGACTATTACAAAAACAAACACAATGTAATAATGTCTAGCCCACTTTGATTTTGTTCATTTAAAAACCAAAAAAAAAAAAAAAGAATATGATACAGTCCAGTCCCTTTACTTGCATGTTTCTTTGAATTACTGTTCTCACAATTTATCATGGAAAAAAAGTAGAAAAGGTGATTAATTCCATTCGGCATATAGGTGTGTGAGAGTAAAACAGGAAATTTGGAAAAGAGATAAAAGAAGATGTGAAAGAGGAAACAGTCAGTGAGTCGTTCAGCAACACTTGCTTTTCGATACTGAGCCACTCCCACTGTTCATGTCCACATTTTCATTGTTGGCCTCTCTTCCTGGAGTCTGAAAGGAGTTGAAAATCATTCATTAAACACATTATCAAAAGAGCTGGGCTCAAGCGTAACAGACCAAACTTTCAGAACCTCAACCAACAACTTACCTTGCTCAGTATATCTTCAGCAAGTGTGAGGAAGGCTTTTTCAATGTTGATGTTAGCTTTCGCACTCGTCTCAAAAAACCTAATGCCGTGTTCCGCAGCAATCTAAGAACAGAGAGAGAGGGACGACATGAAAAAGACAGCCAACGACTCCTTTAACTAAAAAACAACTTACAAACATACATGAATATAGAAAAATTAAATATAAAAATAAATGTTCATTTTCTTAACTAACGCCTAGTTTGTAATGTAATATTAAACATCATGGACATGTCAGTGAAAGGGAAAAAAACGTTTAGGTGTAAGTTATATGATATTGACAGAAAAGAACACCTTTCTGGATACCCAAGATACAGTGTTCAGGCAAAAGCCATGCTCCTTTTTTCCCCCCTTTTTTTAAAGGTTGTGACATGAGTCTGCATAGATCTCCAACCTGTTCTCCCTTGGCCTTTGGTACAATGCGCTTGTCCTCTATGTCACACTTGTTACCCAAGAGCATTCTTTCCACGTCTTCATTTGCATGCTGGAAAACATACAGTAGTCAGTAACACTGGACATTCCATCAGTTTTTTTAAAAAAATCAGGTGGTAGTCACCGCCCAGCTATAAATGCAGAGTCTGAGTGACCGGCAACCATCAATGACTCCAACTCTTAAATATAAGAAATTATCTGAGATGTTTATGTCAGACATGTCTGACAATTGTATCTCCACACAGACTGAAACTCCCTTCCTGCTCACAATGAAAGGTGATACTGTGGAACTGTTGGTGAACAAAAGAAGTCATAAGCTCACCTCATCTATATTCCTCAGCCACTTGCTGATGTTCTCAAAGCTTTTGGAGTTGGTGATGTCATAGACGAGCATAATTCCCATGGCTCCTCTGTAGTAGGAAGTTGTGATTGTGTGGAATCGCTCCTGGCCAGCTGTGTCCCTGTAGGTCCGCAAAAGAAATCATTTGTTCCTTCAATTTCTTAAATGCATTTAACCGTCAAAGCATTAATGGGGAAAATATTATCAACAATTAGTATGTGACTAAACTGGTTCGCCTATCCACTTACCATATCTGGAGTTTAATCTTCTTCCCTTGTAATTCAACAGTCTTGATCTTGAAGTCAATTCCTACAAATTCATAACATTAAATACTCAGATCAATGTAAAATAATATACCATTTTAAAGAGATGGGCATAGATCAAAATGTGCAGGCATGTTGAGAAAAGACATGACAAACTGCCCATGTGACGAATGTGACCTTTGTCACTCATTAATGCTTTTGGGCTAATTCGAGTAGGCTTTAATTTGCTGTTCAGCAGATTGCTAAAATAATATAGCTCATTCGATTAAGTTAAACTAATTTGTATTCACTCTCACCTATAGTTGAAATAAAGGTGGTGTTAAATGCGTCGTCAGAAAAACGAAACAAAACGCAAGTCTTCCCAACTCCTGAATCTCCGATAAGGAGAAGCTTGAACAGCAGATCATACGTCTTCTTGGCCATTTAGCATTGGGGATCAAATTTCTCTCCAAGAATTGAATCCAAGGAACACAGATTGCTACAAAAATGGTAAACAGGCATGGGTAATCAGCCACAGTCGATACACGACAAAGGAAGATGTAACAGTAATGTATTTTTTTTTTAACTTCACCGAGAGAGAGCATACGTTTTGATATAGCTCAGTCTACAAGTTGGCTCAAATGCGAGAACTCTGCTCACCTAAAATATCAGATTAAATACTATATCATAAGTACGAATAGCCGACTCGATTTTAGGACTCATTCATAAACACGTATCGGATGGTATGTGGTAGTTATTTCTGAGACCAACTAGCCGTTTAGCTAACTAGTTATCTTCCTTATCTAGCACACTGGGTAGTTTCTCCTGACGGAACAAAATGGCCTCTCAGACAAGCTGACTTGACTTACACCGGCTGGATAAACTCGCTCCTTGTTACAATACAGACATAAGTTGTTCGAAATAGCACACTTTTCCTCGTAACATTTGGCGCTAATGATTCCAACTTATTCCAACATCACAGATACGGTTTTCTTCTGACTCGAGACCTTGACAGCTCTAGTGGCCGCCGCACAGAGAAACTTTCCGTCTGGCTTAAAGTGTCAAAGTCCAAGTACTCTTCCCGCACAGAGAATCCCTAACAGGGGAAGTCGAAAGCGGTTGCCCCTCGATGGCTTGGTGAACTGCATTTACAGAGTATGTGCTAGAAAATGGTGTCAAAACAGACCGATGTGAGAGAGGTCAACACTTAAACAAGTAGTCTGATTTAAGAACAATAAGAAATTGCTTGGACTGAAGTTTTGTTCTTTTAACCGCATCTAAGGAATTATTTTAAAACGATAACATTGTCTGCGCAGGCTTTCATTCCCTGATAGTTTACACTCCAGTTCAAATATGGGTCGTACTCAATTGCAGTCACATTTGCAGCTACAGTCAATTGCATACTCATCTACTTTCGTTGCTGAATAGCAGGTGCATTATATATTATCTTAGTAAGGCTGACAAGCCAATAAAGTCCCCATGATATATACGTTGAACTAGCACCGAGTATCTACATTAGAGGACGTTTGGTTGGACCTTTTGTTCCTGGCCACGCCCCTAGATGTTTCTTTTCTTCGTGAGATCTTTTGAACATCTTTATTGACTCTTGCTGTCTTTGTCGCCCTCATCTGAACAAAATTGGCACTCCCCTGATACTTTGTTCTACATATTAGTTTTAGGGTCTGCCTTGTGTCGCATTAAGAAACAAAATTAAATCATGCGTTTCATCAACGCATTGTCAAGACAGCGCGGAGTACTGAAATGACATGTTGGTATTCAAACCATATTACATCAGAGAAAGAATCTCTTTATAATTACACCATATTAATATTTAAGTTATACGTGGACATCGAAATTACACGAGAAATTACATTACATTTCTGGGATAGTACTTCGCAATTATATAGCACTTGATCTTATATGTCGACGTCTCTTTCCGTATATCTGGTAATGTTAGGGGAACTGTGTGTTTTAAATAGTTTTTAAGAATGGACAGAGGTCTAACATGACATTTCCACCCATGTGATCAGAGTTTTCACAGTTCAAATAACGAGATGTCATTCTTGCCATGGTCTTCACGAATTTGCTTCTCGTCATCTTCTTATTCTCCCCAGTAAATTTCTCAGGAACGCTCCGTGCTTTGATTATGAACAACATACGATAAACACTCGAGACGGGTCGAGTAATTAAACTGTACTGTTTAACTGTATATTACAACATACATATCACCGCATTTAGCGACAGCAACTGAATATTCGTACTCTAAATGTGGATGAATCGCACACTGACACATTATTGTGTGTACCTCCAGAATAGCAAATGGGAGTGGTTGCTTTTGCATGATAGGCGGCATCTATCGTCGAAATCAGTCATTTAACCAATGATGGTACGACTTACACGCGGTTCGTTTTATTTTTAAGGTGGCATCTTCTTTGTGTGACAGTAATACGGCCCAATAAGGTGTTCAGATTTTGCCTAGCAACTCCAATGGGCGCTTATGATGGGCTTGGTTGTAAAACAGTCGTACAGTAGTAGTAACGTTAGTGTCCGACCCTCTAGCATGCAATTGTTCAAGACATTTTTTTGTTATTTTTTCCCTCCAAACTATTTTCGCACATCGTGACCGGAACAAGAGTGTGCCCTTGTAAATATTGAGTAAAGGAATCGAGTGCAAATGTGGCAAGACTTGCTGTCTAACTAGCAAGATATCCATATTATAAGCGTTTGGAATACGATGCCGTCCTCGATGGAAGGACCGTCAAGAGAAGGTGACCTGTTTACTGTGAAACATGAGTTGAAAAATGGTAAGCTATATGTTCATACGTAATCAGGTGTAGCAGTTTGTTTCTTCCTTAGTTGGTGCAACCCAGTTGTGTTCACCACATTTTTAAGCTTGAACTGCGATTAGCTTATGAACTATTAGCAAACTCTCTCCAAATGTTGCAGGTTGTAAACGTGAAAAAGACTGAAAATGGCAGTGGGGAAGAATCTTTCTTACTGGTGTAACTGGAGTCAGTTAATATTAGGTTTGCTGACTAGGAGAACCTGTCGCTCTTCTGATATGAATTAGCTGTTGTATGGCATGTGGCTCTTTATTACTGTCAGAAACCTAACTCATGTACTGAATGTTTTACAGTCCTGCTGATCGCCAGATGATGGAGGAGGGTTTGCAAACAAGCAGTACTGACCCTGCCTGCTAGCCAGTTTATGCTAGCTAAGACATTTGGGAAGTTGCCAACTTTAGTAGTTGAAATAGGAAGGAAAGCCATACACAATCTAGCTTGTGGCAAGAAGAGAGATCTTATCATTTATTCGGTGAGTGGTGCAGAAATAATCCCACGGAGGATGCTGCCAGCTCTTAATTAGAATAAGTAGGCTACAGCAGGCTAATTTTGACTGATGTGTGCGGCCTGCCTGCCTTGGTTTAGGCCAGCTACCTCAAGGTAAAAGTGTTTTTTACAAAAAGCAAAGTGCTTGCGTGCATGCCCCCACCCCCCGACAGCACTCGAAGCGATGTTGAAAGCGTCCCGTCAAGCTCTCATCAAGCCAAAAATGTCTCCATCCTCGCGTGGTACTTCTCTTTTAATCTTTTGATTTTATTTTGACACATGTGAAATGTGAAATTACCTTACCTGTGTGAAATGTGGAAACGCACAGTCTTATTTTGTAATCTTACCATTAGTTCGTTTCCAGTGTGATGAAGGACACTTGAAGATGCAGTCATTCATTCGTTTGGTGTGTATTTGGATTGTGGTTATGTAGAGAGGTAACGTAATTATCGACTGGCTTGTCTACTTAATCGCTTGTATATTCTTATGCAACATTAATCCACTATATCAATTTATACTACTGTTTGGTGTAGCTGTCTTTCAGGTTTGTCCAGAACCAACTCTGCTGCTTCCAACCACACAAAGGCAGCTTTTTGGAACGTGACAGCTTGTCATGCCTGCCTGTGTGTCATTATTATACATGTCCATGGTGCATGACCAACTTTTTCTTTTTTATTTTGCTGAGCCCAAGATGTGAGATGTTGATGATTTGTCGATTGTTTTTCATTTTGTGTGGTAATCAGGCTCTCAGAGTTGCTTTTACATTACATTGGCAAGTGTTTTTGATGTGTAGTCTCATAGTCAGTGTTCTTCTCACCCTGACTGCTCAGAATGAGACTGGTCAAGGGTTTGGGTATGGTCTACCAGTGTTTTTTATGTGGCGTCTATCACTCACTCTCCTGACGCAGTGTCACAGAGGGCAAAATCTGTGTGTAGCAGCAGCTATCTGGACAGATTTAATTGGAGCTTTCTGAACAGATTTAGTCGGTGCTCTCTGGTCAGGGTTTGTCACATGAAGGCCCAGGCTCAGTGGGGAGTGTCTGGTGTGTTAGTGTAATAATGTATTGAATTCCATTATCTACAGGTCACTCACTCTGAATAAGTGTTGGCATGTTGCTTCAGCTTATGTACAGTTGCACATCCATTCTATGGACAGAAGTGTGACCAAGAGCAAAGCTTCAGTGTAGCTCACTAACATTCAACCTACATGACTGTATTTATACAGTAGTTATTTGGCAGTTGCAGGAAGTACTGGTTTGATCGTTTTATTCTTGCCTTTTCAGATTTGTCACAGCTGCTCAATACCTCATTATAACTGTGTAATGTACAAAACAGCAAGCCTTACCTCATTCTCCTATTCTTCTGTGACGTTCTCACGTCTCTTGTCTTTATGTCAACTCCTGCATTAGTATTGTACGCTACACTTTCAGTTTATCTCCTCAACCTATCCCTCAGACCAAATAGAGACACCTTAAGGAGACTGTTAAGCACTGATAATAGTATTTACTAACAGATTATTTTTAAGGAGAGTCTACAACATAACTCTCCAGTGAATGTTCTACAATCCCTTGTGGAGGGGAACAAAGTCAAATGCCCAAGCCCTTTCTATTAATAAACATCTGAATTTCTTAGAGGCCCCTAGTAAAGCTGGAAGGGGTGTGTGTGTGTGTGTGTGTGTGTGTATGTAGTCTGCACGGCCAGCCTTTAAAGTTTTTGAACATGTGCTGTGGATCATCCAATCAGAGATGCAGCTGTCTGGAGTAACAGGAGATGGCAGCAGATAGAATGCTTATTACTTGTAGCTGTAGTATTTAAATGTCTTCCTTTTTAACTCATGTTGTTGTGAAGAACGAGTAAGGCAGAAAAGGAGAGCAATGGCTGGATGAAGATACAGATGTTGACTGGTGTTTCTATAGTTCTCCACTCTCTGCTCGTTTCCAGAAAGAATGTGTTCACCCGAAATGACTTTTTCACGAAACAGCACATCAGTGATCATGTGATGTCTCACTGTATCACTTCAGAAAGCATGCTGAAAGACTGAACCACACTGCACACACACACACACACACATGTTCTGTCTATATTCCTTGCACCTGGCTGACCTGAAGTGCAGACAAAAGCTTGGTCATTCTCAGAATGGTTTGGGCATTCATATAAACATGCACTCTGTGTGTGTGTGTGTGTGTGTATGTGAGCCCGTGCGTGCTTGTGTGTGTGTACTTTTGCCTATACAAACACAGATGAGCTTGTAAATGAATCCATGTGTGCTATTCAGCGAACCACATACTATGCAGAATGTTTAACAGTGTTCCCATGATATTTATACAGAGGCAGTAATTTAATGTTTCTGGAGTAACTCTGAGATTATCATGTCATTATCTGATTTTATCCAGAAGCGTGCAGCTAATCAGCAGTTAATTTCAGTTCGCCCAATCATAAGAAGTCAGGCAGGATCAATTCAAAGTTCAAAGTCACAGAGGGTCTATCAGACCATTAGCTAATACAGCATGGTATACTTGGCTGGCTTTGACTGTAATATATTATTATCAACCTTAATAAAAGGGAATGATAGTGAATGATAATAATGTTTGATAGAGTAGGTTTTCATATGATAACAAATGAGCCACTCTCCACGTTGTACTCCCCAGTAAAATATAAGTTAAAAGGTCCCAGTTCTGAGTTTACGTCAAATCTGTTTGTCTCAGTTTTAGTCACAGCTCTGTTTTTTTGTGTGTTCCCTCTCAGCCAATTTGACGGGGCACGTGGAGCGGGTGGGCATTGAGAACTTTGAGCTGCTGAAGGTTCTGGGCACAGGAGGTGAGTGTTTGGACTTCAGCTCCAATTTTGTGTCTTACTTGTCTGTCAGCGTCACCCCACCAGGGGCTGGCTTTTGGTCCGCTGATGGACTGTCCACTCTGTCTGGTTTGGTTAGCGTATGGGAAAGTCTTCTTGGTGCGTAAGGTGAGCGGGCACGACTCTGGGAAGCTTTATGCCATGAAGGTGCTGAAGAAGGCCACCATAGTGCAGAAGGCCAAGACTGCAGAGCATACACGCACTGAGAGACAGGTCCTGGAGCACATCAGACAGTCGCCTTTTCTCGTTACGCTGCATTACGCTTTCCAGACAGACACCAAACTACACCTTATACTAGGTATGTTTTTCTCTCTCTCTCTTTCTCTCTCTCTCCATCCCACTCTCTCTCCTCTCTCCCTCTCTCAGTATATGTATCTCTCTCTCTACCTATTCCATCCTTTTTCTGTTTAACTCTCTTTCATATCCTGTTTTTTTCTCTCTTTCACACGCTTTCTCTATCTTTCTGTCTTATCAAATAAGTGAGAGGCTACTTGCATCCGTTTTTTGAATTTGACAAGTAGTTCTCAGAATTGTAATTCAGTTTCATGAGTTAAGATAATAAGACACTCTCATTTTGTCATGTGCATTAGACCAATTTGCAGTCGTCTGTTTAGAGTGTTCTGGGTTTTTTTGTTTGTTTGTTTGTTTGTTTGTTCCTTTGTGTCTGAGGTTAAATTAACAAAAAAAACCCTATGCTGATTGTCTGGTTTTGTGGTAACACTTGACCCACATACTCTTTCCATCTTCAATAGTGTTTTGTGAACAGCTATAAGCAGAGGACAAGTCCATTAAATTGCATTCACATGCCCATACATTTTGTTGATGCTGTGCTCTGCTCACAGATTATGTGAATGGGGGAGAACTCTTTACTCACCTGGTGCAGAGGGTTCGGTTTAAAGAACAGGAGGTGGCCTTGTACAGCGGAGAGATCGTTCTAGCTCTGGAGCACTTGCATCAGGTCTGTAACATTTACAGAATAAAACTGAAATTTGAAATTATGTGCAAAAAAACAAATGCAAAATGTCTATATTCCATGTTTTATGTTTTTATGTTTAAGATTAGCTTAAGGTGCTGTCAGCTTGAGTTCAGCACATCTCTTTGGTACAGACTTAAAGGAGTTTCACTTAGAAAGTGGTTCTTTCCCCCAACCTCAGAGGCCTTTTGACCCCACACTCTCACTCTCCTGTCAGCATGAATAGTTCCTGCTTTTATTCAGACCATAACCAATTTAGAGTGGCCCACATTTATCTCGAGTGCCCCTGAAAATGTTTCAAAGGCTTTGTTTACCAAAAAAAAAAAGAAAGAAAAAAGCAAGGATGGCTATTTTTACATTGTGCTATTTCCTAGCTCAGCTACATTTCTTAGAAGAGAAGCATGTTACACTTGGTACCATTTGAACCTGAGAGAGACTAGGAACCAAGTTTTTTTTCAATTTCCTTAATGTCTACCCTGCTTCCCTTAGTTGGTAGTACTATGCTATTACTGTATAATGTCTGTTACAGATGCTATAATTACTATAATTCAGAATGTTTAATTTCTGGACAGGTTCTTAATTTGGATGTTAAATTAAAACTATAGTGCTGAAGGAATGTCACTGTAAAAGAATTCAAGATTTTACACTAAATTTTGAACATTTAAGGCTGTGAAACTGTAACACATTTTTCCTCCATTAATCCTTTTCCTGTAGCTGGGCATTGTCTACAGAGACCTGAAGTTGGAGAACATTCTTCTGGACTCAAACGGTCACATTGTACTCACAGACTTTGGCCTTAGCAAAGAGTTTGACCAGGTTAGTTTAGCAGCACTCCCATCTTCACCACATATCCCTCGTGTTTATCTGGGTTCAGAAGTCTCTCCATGCATGACCACTTGTTCTGTGCGTTCTTGTCCTCTTTCGAGGAAAATTCTCGAGAGATGTCTGAATTAGTTATTTTGCGTTTCTTTGTCTGGCTGAGCCAGACTTGCTGATTCTTAAGTTTGACATCTTGCAGTATAAAAGAATTTTAATAAGCTCTTAGCACAGTTTAGGTCTCATCCTAACGAGTCAGTCTGTCCAGGGCTTGTTTTGTAATGGATTAATGTTTACTGCCGGCACAAGACCGCGCGGTCAGACTTGCATTCCCCAAAGTGTTGGAACAGTTCTGTCAAACACCACACTCACTGCCGCTCAAATTGACCCCCTAAGCCAATCAAACGCTACGTCAAGTTTGACATGAGCCAAACAATTTGACATTAGTGGCAGGGGAATTTTCTCAGTGAGAGTGTCTCTAGCATTATCTTGTCATCCCTGAAATGTCAGGTGGAAATGTCTCTCAAAGGGAAGTGAACATCTGTTGACTTGTGTTGTTTGACTCTGCAGGTAGAGAGAGCCTACTCCATTTGCGGTACCATCGAGTACATGGCTCCAGAGATTGTTGAGGGAGGAGAATCAGGTCATGACAAGGTACAGTGCTGTTGGTGCCACCTTAAGCCAGTCAAAAGCTTTTCTTAAATCAGCTGCCTCTCTATAGAACCCTGGCCATGACAGTAAGTGATTGTGTGTGTGTGTGTGTGATCCAGTTTGGTCTGCTTCTTAATTATGTGATTTAGGTTGGAAGTCAGCTGTGAGTTTTGTGAAAGGAAGTCAACGCCTTGACTACAGAAGTCTAAGTGTGTGGTTTTTGCGGTTTATACTGAACGAGTGGGGTTCTTTTTTTTTTTTTTCCCAGGCTGTGGATTGGTGGAGTCTGGGCGTGCTAATGTACGAGCTGCTGACCGGAGGCTCACCCTTCACTGTCGACGGAGACGAGAACTCGCACTCAGATATTGCAAAGTAAGGAGCCTTGCTTTAAGTCAGTATCCTGCATTCTGTGTTTGCTATGAGGGGGAAAAACACTGTTGACCTTATCAAGTTCACATAAAGTTATCAGAGAGTCCTTACTGTCTGGTCCTTTCTCTACATAATGTACTGTTCATATCAGTAAAATATTCTCAGAGATATCCAGATGAACCTGGGTTGAATGCTGTCATCTTGGGATTCATGTCATAATTAGCTATGTCGTATGGTTAACTTTCTCACATGACAGGAGAATCCTGAAGAAAGATCCGCCTTTCCCTAAAGACATGGGGCCCCTTGCCAAAGATCTCATTCAGCGCCTCCTTATCAAAGACCCAAAGAAGAGGCTGGGCTCTGGTCCCTCAGGGGCCCAGAATGTAAAGGGACACCCGTTTTATCAGGTAACCGCGGTGTGCTTTTAGAGAAAAGAGATGATTCAAACACTGTTTAATTGTTAAAGCATTGGTACTGCAATTGGCTGTTTTACTTAATCACATATATATTTAAAAGAGTCTATTCACTAGTCATTTAGTCAAATCTGAATTATGACCAGTGACAGTAAAGTAAGCAAAGCCCTTTTAATTGATCAGAAAATTAACTGGGAGGACCTAGCTGCAAAGAAAGTTCCGGCTCCATTCAAGCCAGTGATCAGAGATGAGCTGGATGTGAGTAACTTTGCTGAAGAGTTCACCGAGATGGATCCCACCTACTCTCCTGCCGCTCTGCCTCAGAACTGCGACCGCATCTTCCAGGTGAGGGTGACGGAGTACGCCACTGAACCCGGCACCAGGGCGGGCAGCTTGGCACCTCTATTTTCTCTTTAATTTTGAATGCGACAGCTCGTCAAACATAATCTTATCTCTTTCCCCTGAAATCATCCTGAATGTGTGACTATGGCCACACTTTGGTATGCAGTGTACTGTAATTGAGCTTTCATTGAAATTGCTCTGCACATCTGTAGAGAGAGACTTGAGGAGTTGTGTTATATCAGTCTAATGGATGGAATATGAGTATGGATATGGAATCTAAAATGGGGACGCATAAATATGGAGCTGACCCTCTTTTAACCTTCAGACGGTGATGTGTAAATAGCGGCGTTTTATATTCCATAGGAATCGTCTTGTGTGAGGCTGTAACTGTCTTTGTTGATATTCAAATGAGCAGAGAGGGGGCTTTTTCTTGAAGGCATGTAATTACACTGATGTGCAGTCTGGATTGGGGTATCAGATGTGAAAGACTATTTTTGATATGTCTTTGAACCGTAATGTGGCCTATAGCTTGACGCCAGCTGATGTCTGGGGCGTTGAATGGAATCGTGTCTGTGATTGCCTCCTGGATCCTCAAGTCAGGCAGATCAATAGCTCCATTAAACGGCTCTGTGGTGGAATAAAAGGTTAGCGTCGGCGAGAATAACCATGTCTGCCTCAATTACTCCTTAAACCTTTGATTACCAACTTCATCTTGGCTTTTTTTTTCTCCTTCTCCTTCTCCTCCCCCCTATCAAAACGCCCTCCTTTCACATATGCTGGAATTTTGATCCTTCGTAATTTGCAGCCGTAGCAATTGGAGAGATTGCGTCTGCGATGATAACTTTCAACTGTGTGTCTTGTGCTTCCACCTACCCCCCCCCCCCCCCCCCTTTACCAGCCATCCCTCTGCCTCCCCTCTCCTCCCCCAAAACACAACAACTCTTCACAAAACAAAATGAAGTTGCGTTACAGGCCTGAGACGTCGTTTTCAAAAGAGCAGCAATCAAATAGCGACGCTCGGCAATTAAAAGCGTTTCATCCATTCAAACTCTCCATCCTTCCGTCCATCCATCTATTTCTCAGCCCGCTTGCCGCACACAGCTGCAGACTGGGGGGGGGGGAAGCGGGATGTGGGGGGGGGGCTGTGTCTAAGTGGGACATTAATGCCATCCCTCTTCAGAAGGAGCGAGACTCCACTCCACATATGATGTAATTATCACAGATGGACAACAAATGTGACTTTCCTGTGAGAGTCCTCCAGCACAGAGGACGACTGGAGACTGAATAGTCTGTCAGCTCCCAATCTGGGAGTTTTTTTTTTTTTTTTGGTAACTCAAGAAGTTTCCATAAATTTCTGACATTTACTTCTCTCAGCGTTCTCTCAACATTTCTTGACGTTATGAATTTGTGAGATACAAGTAATCTTTTTTTTTTTTTTTAACTCGGACATGCTTTTTTTTTTTTTTTCTCTATCTGAAAATCATGTGATAAACTCATCCCCCTAAACCCGCTAAGTGGTTTATAGGGAATTAGGGCTATAGGGAATTGGTCAATGAAACTCAGTGGGTGGAAGTGAAAAACTTATTCCCTCATTCAAACGGACAAAATTTCCATGAGAAATATTCGACTTTCTTTCTCTCCCTCTCTCTCTCCCTCTCTCTCTCTCTCTCTCTCTCTCATGTATTTGGTTGCTGGCTTAGGG